>NC_139221.1:53268625-53863625 GCF_055691185.1 Crinia signifera | reverse complement strand
CAGTCAGTGGAACGCATTTGGAACGCACAGCTTCCGGGTAGTCCGGGGCTGTGCGGCCAATGCGTACATATATAGAGAGAAAAATGCGCAGTGATGTAACAATAATAATGCGATCGCCAGTAGTGGACCAGTGGCTATATGATTGCCACTGTGACTGGCAGAGTATAGGGGATGAATAAGATAACGCGCAATATGAAAAAATAGCGGGGGCTGGTTGTGGGTAAAGGCAGTGGAAAGAGGTAAAGTCAGGAGTGATAAACGGAGAGAGATAAATAAAAATGCGGCAAATGAAAGCCGGTGTACAGAAACAAGGGTGCAGAGCCCAAGGGATATGGGGGTGAAACCCAGCAATGTGGGGTGGTAGAGAATGAGGTCACCCAGTTAATATGATGCCGCTCTGAGTGTATGTCGGCGATGATCTGTCAATTAAGGTCATATGTCGACAGCTGTAATAGTAACATAATATACAACAATAATATACAAAAAGCAGGAGGACAGAAGCGTACCAATATTCAGATATTGTGATTGTACGCCAAACGAGCACACCGGGTCAATAGAAAGATATATAGATATACATACATATGTACACATATACAACTCCCCACCCCGCTGCGCACACCGGCGCACAAAGCAGATCAGGTGAAATGGCTCAAAAGATTAGAGAAATACATCCATAGAGGGGTATACATATAGAAGTCCATAATAAAATGAAAAATAAAATGTAAAAGGTGAAAACAAAGGGGAACATATATATTTAGAGAATAGGGATAATCATGATTGTTTTAGAAAAATCGACAGTGGATTGTTCTCATTAAGTCCTCGGGGTGCAATAGTGTCCAATCGATAGATCCAGCGGCTCTCAAGTTTGCGCAGTAGGAGTCCCCTGTCGCCACCTCGAGGTGAGGGTGGTACCCAGTCTATGAGTCGGCAGCGTAAGTTTGAGTTCTGGTGGCCTGCCGCGAGGAAATGGCGTGGTATGGGCAAATCTGCTTTTTTAGTCTCGAGGGCAGAGCGAATAGAGTTCCTGTGGTTCGCCATCCTTTCTCGGAATTTCCTGGTGGTCATTCCTACGTAAGCCAAACCGCAGGGGCAATTCAACAGATAGATGATGTGGTCCATCTGGCAGTGGAGGCGGTATTTGATTTTGATGGGCTTACCGGAATGGGGATGCGGAAAAGTGGGGCCGGGGGTCATGCTGCTGCAAGTTGTACATCCAGTACAGCGGAAGCATCCAGGGCGTTTGGAGTGGAGCCAGGTCAGGTTACTCTCGGGTGAGGGGCTCAACATCGGGCGCATGAGAAGTTGTTTTAGATTGGGTCCTCGTTTGTGGGCAATCATTGGTGGACCGAATTGTTGAAGTTTCAGGGTTTCAGGGTTTCAAGCCCATCATCTCGTCTGACAAAACCCTGAAACTTCAACAATTCGGTCCACCAATGATTGCCCACAAACGAGGACCCAATCTAAAACAACTTCTCATGCGCCCGATGTTGAGCCCCTCACCCGAGAGTAACCTGACCTGGCTCCACTCCAAACGCCCTGGATGCTTCCGCTGTACTGGATGTACAACTTGCAGCAGCATGACCCCCGGCCCCACTTTTCCGCATCCCCATTCCGGTAAGCCCATCAAAATCAAATACCGCCTCCACTGCCAGATGGACCACATCATCTATCTGTTGAATTGCCCCTGCGGTTTGGCTTACGTAGGAATGACCACCAGGAAATTCCGAGAAAGGATGGCGAACCACAGGAACTCTATTCGCTCTGCCCTCGAGACTAAAAAAGCAGATTTGCCCATACCACGCCATTTCCTCGCGGCAGGCCACCAGAACTCAAACTTACGCTGCCGACTCATAGACTGGGTACCACCCTCACCTCGAGGTGGCGACAGGGGACTCCTACTGCGCAAACTTGAGAGCCGCTGGATCTATCGATTGGACACTATTGCACCCCGAGGACTTAATGAGAACAATCCACTGTCGATTTTTCTAAAACAATCATGATTATCCCTATTCTCTAAATATATATGTTCCCCTTTGTTTTCACCTTTTACATTTTATTTTTCATTTTATTATGGACTTCTATATGTATACCCCTCTATGGATGTATTTCTCTAATCTTTTGAGCCATTTCACCTGATCTGCTTTGTGCGCCGGTGTGCGCAGCGGGGTGGGGAGTTGTATATGTGTACATATGTATGTATATCTATATATCTTTCTATTGACCCGGTGTGCTCGTTTGGCGTACAATCACAATATCTGAATATTGGTACGCTTCTGTCCTCCTGCTTTTTGTATATTATTGTTGTATATTATGTTACTATTACAGCTGTCGACATATGACCTTAATTGACAGATCATCGCCGACATACACTCAGAGCGGCATCATATTAACTGGGTGACCTCATTCTCTACCACCCCACATTGCTGGGTTTCACCCCCATATCCCTTGGGCTCTGCACCCTTGTTTCTGTACACCGGCTTTCATTTGCCGCATTTTTATTTATCTCTCTCCGTTTATCACTCCTGACTTTACCTCTTTCCACTGCCTTTACCCACAACCAGCCCCCGCTATTTTTTCATATTGCGCGTTATCTTATTCATCCCCTATACTCTGCCAGTCACAGTGGCAATCATATAGCCACTGGTCCACTACTGGCGATCGCATTATTATTGTTACATCACTGCGCATTTTTCTCTCTATATATGTACGCATTGGCCGCACAGCCCCGGACTACCCGGAAGCTGTGCGTTCCAAATGCGTTCCACTGACTGCTTCCGGTTTTTCCGGAAATCAGCGCGCGTACCAGCAGCCTGTCACACAGGCTAATTCGGCGCGCACGCTGCATGCCTCCCACCCACTTTTTAAACACATAAATAGGGCGACCTGGACAGCGCTTAGTTGGTAGCTGACCCTGGATCTGACTTACCTGGCAGACCTTTTCTTCAACGCTGACTACCATGCTCCTATGATGGCTATGTAAGCTCTTACTTATACCCTATTGTACCCAATGCACTGTCTGTTTTATGCTGAAGTGTATTTATGCCATATGTATTTTCTTTTTGTGTGCCTTAGGCTCCTTGATAATGGTCCATGATTTGGACCGAAACGTCGGAGCTGTCACACAAATATACCTTTGTGTCATTGCTGGAATCTGTTGACTCCTTAATAAACTGATTATTTACCATCTTGGATTTCACAAAGCATCTGGTTTTTGTGATTGGCGAGTGCTCGCCGTTCTGCTCCACAGTGTGCAGATTTCTGGACTATATATATATATATATATATATATATATATATATATATATATATATATATATATATATATATATATATATATATATATATATATATATATATATATATATATATATATATATATATATATATATATATATATATATATATATATATATTTTGTACTCTTTGATCCCAAACGTGGTCCTCAAGATAGTTTAAGGCTGGGATGGGGAACCTTCAGCCCTCCAGCTGTTGTTGAACTGCCCATCCCAGCATGCCCTGCTACAGTTTGGCTCTTTGGCCATACTAAAACTGTTGCAGGGCATGCTGGGATGTGTAGTCCAACAACAGCTGGAGGGCCGAAAGTTCCCGACCCCTGGTTTAAGGGATATGCCTGCTTATGCACATATAGTATAATCAAACAGGCTCTGGTGACTTACTTGGTACCTCAGTCAAAGCAAAGACATCCTTTAAACCTGGGCTGTCGGAGTGCCTTAAGGACCATGTTCTGGAACAACTGGTTTAAGGTATGTCTTAACTCAGGGGTAGCCAACTCCATTCCTTGAGAGCTTCCAACAGTTAACATTTTCCAGGTCTCCTCACAGAGTCACAAGTCAAGTATTTAGCTCCACCTGTGGATCTTTTAAAATGTGTTAGTCAGTAATGAGTGCACCTGTGCACCTGCGAGGTGAGCTGGAAAAAGTGAACTGTTGGTAGCTCTCGAGGACTAACACAATGTGGTCTTTGTTGTTTTACACATGGTCTGATATTCGTTTTACACATGGTCTGATATTCGTCTTGCACTATAGGAGCTTGGTTGTATGGTCTTCTACGTGGTGAAGACATAGGGGAAATTGCTGCCTTTGATAAAGATCAACTGTAGGACAGAGAAGTCCACAAAGGAGCAGACCTAGGTTTCAGGTCAATTAGGAGCGCACTTCTTTGGGGCTGCACAATATAGGGGTGATGTAGATTAGCTTTGCTGTCCTATAAACGCCATCACAATGGCACATTCCAAACATCACTCCTAATTGAATTGTCCCCATTACTTCTTTGTTCGTAGTTAGGCTTTGACAAGTGTATACATTGCCCAGTACTAGACACAACAGGAGATACATTTTTAGATTAGCGTCTATAATGTTGCTTTTAATATAGATGCTGCCAGAAAGGCATACTGTGTAATTACATGGATTTTATCTTGTTGCTAACAGTGTTCAGCCATGCTCGTGCTGCACAGCTACAGCTTGGGAGACTACTACCAAACCAGAATGTACCACTGGACATCAGTTTACAGAACCAGACCACTGCTGGGTCGTATCAGCCCATGAGGAACAACAGCCCGTTCTCCTCCATGCCTCCTTCTGGGATGATGAACAGCCAAGGCATGATGGCAGGACAAGGTGGGGTGGGCAGCAACAGTTCTGGTAGGTGTCACTTCTCACATGTTACAGACACACAATCGTTCCTGGCAGACACAAGTTTCCCGATGAGCCACTACTTTCGTGTAAATTTCCGTGGTTGGTCAATACGGCATGGTGATCAGCAAACATATACAGTGACCTATATTTCTACTTATAACATTCCGCATAAATGCAATAATTGAACTCACCTGTGTGGCGCTACCAACGCATCCCACCATGTGTCCATGGACTTACTGGTGCTCTGGTGGATGATGTCATTAGATTGTGTCCACACCGGTAGTCCAGCACCGCCTCCCCATAGTAACCATATCATTCTAAAACACTTAGCCACAACATGCGAGTTCAACATTGGTGCGCCAAACAAGCAAGCATCGTTAACAATATAATGTAAAGTTTTCAGTTCCAGGGGAGGACCCCAAGTGTCTGTTTCCTGTAGAACACATACGTGTCCAAAGACACCACTTCCACATAAAACTTTCTCTCTGATTGACCGTCTCTTTAGAGTTCATTTTTGATACGTGATTGCTATAATAATTTGATTATTTTTCAGGAATGCTTGGGAACGGCCCTAGACCATCTCTACAGTCAGCAGAGTGGGGCTCACAGGCACCACCCGTCAGGGCAGCATGCCCAACAACGGGCAATGCAATGAACAGACCAATGCAGGGCATGATTCGTAGTCCAACCTCCAGCATTTCCATGAGGCCCTCCGGCCAGGCATGCCCTAGGCCCATGATGCAGTCCGCTGTCATGAATATGGGTAAGTTAGACCCTGCTGCGGAAGTTAATCCCCAGAAGTGAGTCTTTGAGATGAAAATGTCCTATTATAATATTACCATGTATGACCTCAGCAGAATTAGGCTTTCAGTGCCAGAATAGTCATCTGAAAGTAAATGGTTAAATATGTTTCATTTCTGTGTCAATGATTATGTCAGCTTCTAGTTAGCCTCTCTGCTTATAAAGAGATGCAGAGAGCGTACAGTTCACATTTACACTGTAACATCCCCAATACCCTCCGTGCTAAATAAAGGATAAAGCACAAATTGAGGTTCTGGGTTTGCAAAAGTGAAGATTTTTCTGCCACCTGGTCTTGAAAAGGTTAGCCATTACGTTAGTGGGAAACGGTGGTATCAGAAGGTCTAATTGGTGGATTCTATGACCATGTTCTTCTGTGTTTAAGGGTCTTCTGATCTAGACATGAACATTGTTCGTCCAACATATGCTCAGCAGCAAGCACCGCCTAACCAAACAGCTCCATGGCCGGAGAGTATTTTGCCTATCGATCAAACCTACAGCAATCAAAGCAGGTATGTTCATTTTAATACAATATCTAGTTTGTTTTAGGCTGGGAACTTGACCATTCCAATTAATGGTTCAGTTTCTATCCCTTTCCTATTGAGCTGAGAATCTGGGTTATAGCCAGGACAAATCTGGTCATTTCTAGGTTTATTCCTGTGTCTACTCTAGTGTGAAACACAGATGTAGAACATACATGACCCTGGTCATGCCTAAAAGGCTCCTTTTTGACAGGACACTTGGGAATAACAAGCGCTCCTGAGTCTGGGAACAGAAACCGCCGAGACCCACTAGCAGTGTTGAAGGGCTAAATATATCTGAAGCCCTGGCTCCAACCAGTGTTTGGCTTCAGTGTATAAGGGATATTCCTGACTTTATTCAATTATGACCCCAGCATGATCTTTAGTGCGCTGTAGGAGGAGCACCACAGCTAGGTCTTGGAGGGAGATAATCAATGTGTGCGGCAAAACATTTTGGCTGTGCAACTTGGGAAGGAAATTTTTGTGCGTCACTTATATATAACTGGAAAATGGCGTTCAGCATTTGTGTTAACTTTACTTCAAAATGATAATAAACATTTAAACATTCAAAACACAGCACACAATGTAGTTAATGGGTGAAACACACATTAATTGAGTCCACAACTGCAAAAATGGACCACTGCTGCTTTGTGCGCTCTGTTGTAATGTCTATACGCACGCTCGTCAAGTTGTGTGCGTGTGCGCACAGCTTAGAGGGAACACTGGAGATAACCCATTGGGCTGAACTGTTATTTATTTTATTTTTTTAAATAATTGTTTTGATTTGCAGTGATTTTGAATTTTGCTTCTTTTCAGGCAACAGTTTAGCTCACCAGATGACATGATTTGTCAGCCCCCTTCGTCAGAGTCGCCGACAGAAGAAGGCAACCTTCTGGATCAGCTTTACATGGCATTAAGAAATTTTGATGGACTTGAGGAGATTGACCGAGCCCTTGGAATACCAGAACTTGTGAATCAGGTGCGTACCTGGCTGTAAATGTATGCTGAAAAGGTTGGTTGAATCTTTTGCTCTAACCATAGTTATTTACGTTCAGGTCCAATTTATATTAGCATGCGGCCTATGTGAGGAATGACAGTTGTGTATAGTTCCAGGAACCGTTTTCTTCTTTTCTTAGAGTCATGCTGTGGACCAAGAATCATTTGTTAATCAAGAGTCCACCTTGCTCATGGAACAGAAAGGTCCGGTCTTTAATCATGCATATGCTACTCAAGGGCAGATGGCACAGAATAACTATGCTCAGATGACTGATCCAAACTTCCACGCAATGGGACAGCGGCCAAACTACGGAATGCTGCGAATGCAGACCCGGCCTGGATTGAGGCCAGCTGGAATGGTGCAGAACCAGCCGAACCAGTTGAGGCTCCAGCTACAGCATCGACTCCAGGCACAACAGGTATTCTCTACAAACATTTTATCCTGCGTACGTGATACATTTCCCTGGATAGGGTTCAATTATGGCCGTCTGGAGTGAAGGAAGTCACTGTCCTCTTAAACCTTCAATATGAAATTGCAGAAATCAGTATTAGCTGAAGTTAGCCTGTTGGCTAATAGTGAAAAACGCAAACTTGCCCATATCTGCATTCTTCTTTATATTTGATCCCCTTGCCTTTATACATTACAGATCTGTTCTATCTGACCCATCCCTTCATAAGGGTGAACATGTCTACTGTTTATCCATGTTGTGCAATGCATGATTGGTTCATTTAGGATAACCATATTTGGCCAGTCAGTATGGCAGCCTTCCAATACACCGGAATTGGGAGCCAGATGTATTAAGCCTTAACAAGAGATAAAGTGGGATATTCAATCTCCCGCAGCCATTCCCAAAGGAGGAGATGGCTGCCGGGCCCTATTCAATGCGGTCTTCCTCGACCGCTTTGAACAGGGGATCTCGGCAGAACGAGCCCGACTTCACAAGCAGTCGGGCTCGTTCTGCTGGGAATTGACGAGCTCCCGGCCACAGCTCATCGATTCCTGCCTACTAGTTACAGCCACGCCCTCTTCTCGACCTGCGGCAAGCGGGACATTGAATCCCGCCTACAAAATCTCAGTCGAGCAGACCGAGAACGGGACAGGGTCACGGCTGTCGGGCCAGCCCAACAGTCGTGACCCACCATTTAATACCCCCACCCTCAAAGTGGGGAGGGATAAAGGACCAGCCAATTGGCTCCCAACTGTCACTTCTCAAGCCTGTAACATGGCAGTTAAGAGCTAATTGGATGGTCCTTCATCACACTCCACTCTGTCTTGTTAAGGCTTAATACATCTGACCCAGTGTCACATGGGTGTGAAGTGACTTCAGCGCTTCATTCTTCTGTAGTATAAATCACGTCCCCATTTTGGGGGTGATAGTAAACTCTTGTATGAACGGTGAGTTCTCTTAATGTGATAATCACATACTTGGCTATGACAAAAGATTCTCAGCAAGTATTGTGAAAGTCATTTATGTTTCATCGATTCACTTGTAAATGTATCGTTCATTAGCCCTTTGCTGTGGTTGGAATTTCCTCATCCAATCTTATTCGCCACCCTAAACCTTAAACACTTTTTTTGTTTTTAGAACCGGCAACCGCTGATAAATCCGATGAATAGCGTCTCCAACATGAACATGCCTATGAGGCAAGGGGTACCAGCACAGATGAGAGAACAGGTACGTTGTACTGGGCTACTGACTTGTCTCTGAGACATGGCTCTCTAAATGAATATTTCTCATTCTATGGGACAAAGTAGGAAGATAGACGCTCGGCATTTTCTCTAACACATGCACACTGGCTTATCTGACCTGATATGTGTGCAACATCTCATCCTCATCCTACCACTTTAATACCATATTTTTCCCACACCCCCCTCCCAATCTTTTGCCACTTCTCCTTTGTTGATCTTCTCCCAACAAACTCTTTGTGTCTTTTCAGTAAACGTATAAAAAGTTGTAAGGTTCCATGTTATCCATATTATTTCATCACATGGGTAGAGGGATAAATCAGCAGCAGTTATTAGGGGGAGGGTGGGAGGAGTTTCATATGATTCGTTGGTCCGTAGCTTTTTCAGGAAGTTTTCTTTACTTAATCTGCATTTATTTCAAAGGGAGATCCAATTGCAGGTGATGTATTTAATTAAACGGGATCCAATTGCAGGTGATATTTCCGACCACCCGCAAGTTAGATCGCCAACAGCCACACTTAATCGATTTGCACAATTCTGTTCCCAGCCTTGTAGGGCTGTGTACAAAATTGTGTAAATTCTGGATGAGCACAGAAGGCAAGATATGGTGCCGTAGCCTGCCTGTGAATGCCACGACAACACGCACCCTTTGCCCCCAATTATAATGACCTCTTAGGGGAGCAATAAAAAGTAATGCAATTGACCATAGACCAATCTTACTGAAACAATTGCATATTTTGTGGAAGAGCTGCCTTTAATGCCTATCGACTCTTTGTTTGCAGGGACCCATCAATGCACAAATGCTGGCTCAAAGGCAGAGGGAGATACTGAGTCAGCACTTAAGGCAAAGACAACTTCAGCAGCAGCAACAAGTACAGCACAGGGCAATGATGATGAGAGGACAAGGACTTTCTATGCCACCAAACATGGTGGCTTCTGCTGCCATGCCTGGATCAATAAGCAGCCCCCGGATACCGCATGCTAATGCACAGCAGTTTCCATTTCCCACGAACTACGGTACTGGAATTCCATCCCCACCACCTTTCACCAGTCCTTTCTCCCCAGTGCCCCCCAGCCCTGGGTCACAGTCGCTCTCTCACAGCTCTTTGCATGGCTCCCAGATGAATCTGGCTAACCAAGGGATCATGGGGAGTATGGGAGGACAGTATGGGCCTGTCATGAATTCCCAAATTCAGCACAATGCCTTCCAGTTTGCCAGCTCAGGTACCACCTTCCACTTTTAAGTGCAGGTCTTGCTTAACTTCTTTAGTGTCGCTAGGCCTGCAAACTATTGCTAAGCAGTACATTGCAGTCCACCTGCTCGCTTATAATGGGGGTTTGAAATGTCAGCGGTCTTCATAGGCTTGACGAGTTCCTGGAAGTGACTGGGTGGCAAACCAAAATATCTGTTTTGAAGATAGATCCATGGCAAGTTTTTCACTCTTATATGTGCTAGAACGAGTTTTCACATTTGTAGTATGAACATTTATTTTAATGGTGAACTGTGTTCTTTAGTCTAATGATACTAAAGAACTGCTAGCTTTATCAGCACATTGGAGCCTATTACAGTACCATACCTACCACCTGAATATAGAAAACAGTGTTGTGGGCTCAGTGAAAATGTAGTCTATCATTAGTAATTGTGATTAGAGGCACATGTGCTGCATGCCTCATACAGTACTGCACCTACCACCTGAACATAGAAAACAGTGTTGTGGGCTCAGTGAAAATGTAGTCTATCAGTAGTAATTGTGATTAGAGGCACATGTGCTGCATGCCTCATACAGGAGGTGCTATCAATACATGGCCTCCGTTGTGAGATTGGTACTTTAAATAGTGAACGCTTCAGCATTTACAAGAGTGAAATGACAGACAATGCAATATCTAATTGTTTTCTTGATCCCTGTGACTACAATGTGGTTTGTAAAAAAAAATTAACTGTAAAACCTGCATGTGGCTACTAACATGTCATTAACATCCATTGACCAATCTAATACATCCCTTGACTTGTTTTAATCTGTAACTAATAGGCCAGTACACTGAATTTGCCAAGCCTATAAACTTAAAAGTAGCTGAAGTCGTGACATTGGTGTGCTTAACTGAAGCTATCCGCTGCTCTGTGTCTGGTGCTGGGACGTTTCCTGTGCTTGTATGTTTAGATCATGTGTTATTTCATGTCCTTCTACCTGTTACATACATGTCCTCTGCCTTGGCTCCTTTTTGGTGCTTCCTCTGCCACTGTTGATATCACGTGTGTTTAAAGTGGTCTACTCTGCTATCACTTATTTATATGAAAATGTTATCGTTTAGTGCAAACAGGATAAAAACATGGAAGTGTTCATTGTTTTTGTAGGTCCCTATTTTTATTTATGATTTGCACTCTTACGTGGCTTTTCTGCTCTTCCCTCGCCGCGCCCTTTGTTGTCACGTCCCCCCCCCCCCCCTTTGTTGTCACGTCTCTCTCCCCCCCCCCCCCCCCCCCTCAAGTTCTATTTTGCATATTGTTACCTTTTTGTCTCATGCCATCTTACTCGTCCCCTCGTGGTCCTGCTCGTGCCCCCCAAATCTATTTTGCATGCACTTTCACTGGCGCGCCCTCTCTTCTTTGGACACCCTAGCGCTTGATTAACTCCCTACAATAGCAGAAGGACCAAACAGGCCGCAGTTGCAACCAACATTATTTTCAATATCATTTATTTTTATGTCCCACCTATCTGTACTCAACAACAACATTTTCTGTGCTTCATCTGTGTCTTGTGCGGGGTATAAATCGCTACAATAGATCTTTTGATAAAAGATGTATCGATGCAAAATATGTGGGTAAATTTATTTTTTAATGAATAAACTTAATTATAGTGATTGTGTTAACAATTGTCACTTAAAGTGGCATGTAGTATTTGTATTTGAGGCCGATCCTTGTATGAAACCGGTGAGGTCTACTGCAGTGCATCCAGCCCTGAAAGAGATGTGCTGAGAAAGGTCAGCAGCGGGTCAGGAATGTTTCCTGCTGCACTATTACCTCAGAATTGCATTTATACATCAAGACCTACTTTGTGCTATGCATTTCTCTTCTTCTCCATTTGGATGGGTGTAGAGGTGGCTTTACTGTACATGGCTTTCTGTGTGATATTTGAAATGCTTTATCAAGCCAGGCTATGGTCTGAACCAATTTGTCCTTTAGGCATGAGCCAGCAGTCCGATCCTGGATTCACTGGGGCGACAACCCCACAGAGCCCAATTATGTCACCCAGAATGGCCCATACCCAAAGTCCCATGATGCAGCAGTCACAGGCCAACCCAGGTTACCAGTCCAACGACATGAATGGATGGGCACAGACGAATAATGGGTCTAACAGGTAATAATCTGTGTTTGGTAGACATGTCTCATTTTGGGAAGAGGCAGCAGTACTAGTACACAATGACCCTAGGATAACTGTTCCCAGCAGCCCAATGTTAAAAAGCTTTTCTGTTTTCCAGTATGTTTTCACAACCATCTCCTCCACACTTTGGGCAACAAACTGGTACCAGCATGTATAATAACAATATGAATATCAACGCCTCCATGGCAGCTAATGGGAATGGCATGAACCAGATGACTGGGCAGATCAACATGACCTCTGTGACCTCCGTGCCTACATCAGGGCTGTCCTCAATGGGTCAAGAACAGGTGAGTGTATTCCTAACCCATATTTTTACATTTGTGTAGTGTCCTTATGGATATACAATGGTGCGACTTCAGGTAAATGGGGATAGTTTCTGATAAAGAAGAACTAACTCTATGGGCATTTTTTCTCCTCTGCCCAAAAAGCAGAACATTGTCCCTCTCTAAAGCTGTGTACACACGGGCAAAAATTGCTGGCAATGTGGTCGCTGAGCAACCACATTGCCAACGATTGAAGTGTGCACCTGCGATAAAACGCCGGGTGCTTGCTCCCATTTTCTGCCCCCTAATGGTCCTCCGACCAGCGACTTCCCCTGCCGCCTCCTCCCGGCAGTGTGTCATTTTCATCAGCGACCATCTCTGGTCGCTGATGAAAACGGGACACTAGCAATATATTGCCCGCGATCATATTGCTCTGTGTGTTCACAGCTTAAGCCTTGGATGGAGATAAAATGCAGTGTGATAGAGACAGGGGCGTAACTAGAACTTTGTGGGCCCCATAGCAAAATTTATAACGGGGGCCCCCCTAACTCAGGTCTCTACCAGTGCGCATCGCACCGTGTGTGGCCACCATTAGTGAGAACAGTAAAACTGTGCCCCTCGTATAGAAATTTTAAAAATAAAGAATGCACACATTCTTAAAAAAAAAAAAAAAAAAGTGTGTGGCCTCGCGTCAAGGGGTAATGCCCCTCACACATTACACGACACACCGCAAAGCCCATTACACAATATGGGACATATTACAAACTTACCAACCTTCTTTCTTCTTCTGTCCCACGCTGCTCCTCAGGCACTGCGGCTCATCTTGGCTTCACAGGTGTGAAGCGCCATCACCTTACTGCTGGGCAGGTGTGCGTGCTGCTTCAGGGCCACCATCAGGTGAACAAATGGGACTGGTGCCAAACTTGTTGAGACAGCACTGTGGTATTTTGAATTTGACGCTCTCCTGAAGTAAATCACAGCTCACGGACCAGCAGCCAATCAGGAGCGACTGCCGATCTGCGAGCAGTGATTAGTTCACTTACAGCAGTAGATTCAAAATGCTGCTACGCTGTCTCCACTAGTGGGGAGCACGATGAGCCTGGAGGGGAGGGGGTGGTTGCCGGGAACCGCAGTGGGTGAGAGGGTATCAGCGTCAGCCAGCGGGAGGCTGGGGGAGTTGACCGCTGCAGTGAGTGGCTGTGCCTCTCTGAACACAGCCAGCACCGCATTTCACTTGCAGGATTGTCAGTCCCACTGCCGTGCCAGAGCTAGGCAGGCAGAGAGACAATCCCTCCTCCTCGCAGATGGTCTCTCTATTGGACTCGCACCCCCTCCCATCCCTCCGCGCGGCTCCTCAATACTCTCTCCTCCGGCGGCGCCGAGCAGCTCAGACCTAAAAAACCTAAGCAAGGTGCATTGGAGTGCTTGCTGTCCATCGGGCCGCCGAAGCCACCGGGCCCCATAGCAGCTCCACCCCCTGCACCCTCGGTAGTTCCACCACTGGATAGAGATATCAAGTATCAGCCAATCAGCTCCTAAGTGCCAAATTAAGACCTGCTCATTTTTGGAGCCCTGCCATTAGGTATACACTGCCCTGCCATAGTGAAATCCCATCCCGTTCAAGCCTGCGAATTGCTTAGCAGGGCTTGCGGAAATTTTATGTAATGGTGATAAGATGCAAATCCAATCGCCCGCGCTCACCATTGAATAATTCTTTTTTTTATGATTTATTTTTTTTACTGTGTGTAGCCCAGTACTTACCCGGCCGTTGCGATAGTTTGTTCAGGGCTGGAAGTGACGTTGCGCGCTTCCCCTAAAGCGCCTAGGCTTGCCTATGTTTTCTCCGACACTCCCCAGAAAACAGGCAGTTACCCAAATGCCGGCTTCATGTCAACCACCTTGCAAACGGGCAGCAAAAAAAAAAAAATAGCAAGAATTTATCGCAGGTTGGCCTCACTCATATGAACTATGGGCCGTATACATGCATTGTCCATCGATTAAACGCTACTCGCAGCCGTGTGATCAGGACTGAATTAGCCCCATAGTTCTGTAATGTCAGTACTACTTATTTCCAGCCTGTCAGGTGAGCTTAGTGCCTGCAGAGTTTGCCATCTTCTATACCTGAGAGTTTACAGGTCCCCTAGCTTTTATTTAGTTCCCTGTAAACAAATGACTTTAACACACTGACCTACAGAAGTATCCGGCTACAGCTTTGCTGTGTATAGCCGCCTAATGATACAAACGCATCGCAGCCGTCTAACATTGCATATAATGGATGCCAGCGTTCGCATTGTGGATGTATAGTGGGAACACTTCAATAGCGAATGCTCTGCTCTGACGCGATCAACAAGGGACAGCTCAGTTTATGAAATGTAATTTAAAGCCGCAGTGTGTGAATTTATTCTATTGAGCTTATGGTAGACTGTGCAGCTGATTAATGTGATCTGCATATGGGAAGATATTGCCTTGCATATCTAGATTAACGGTCCCACTGAGGAGAGGGTGCCTTATTAAACAAGCAGGCGAGGTTTCACCAGCAGAGGACAGGGGTGAAGCTTAGGACCATTACAGGGAAATGACGTTCTATATCCTGCGCGGTTATCAGTGTATCGCTGCCGACTTTTGTGTCTTCTCTTTGTTGTTCACTAACTGGGATGGGGCGTGGAGGTGGGCCTTGAACCCGCGGTCATGAGGGGGTTTCTGTGGCAAGGGTGGCTTATTTTCGGAGAGGATCAACGAAAACAAGCCTTCCTAGCTATCTAACCCCCTCGCTGGCCACCCCCTCGCTGGCCGCCCCCCCCCCCATTCTATGTTCTGGGGGAATCCTCCCCCAAACGGCGCGGTATGCCGCTAATGCAGCGGGCCCGCTGCATATAGCGGTGACTCTTGACGGCCGCACTCGTCATTTCCACATCCGGCTACCCTAACTTGCCGATAAATGTGCAATGGGAGCTGCACTTAATCTGTATCACGATTGTAGTGTATGAATGGGATTATTTTTGCCCTTAGACCAGAGCTGCACACCTTAGGCCTGGGTTCCATCATACAATAAAACGGTTTACTTAGGTTGCAACCTATAAATGTAATTTATGGGCAGCTGTCACGCAAGGTTTTACAGTGGTATGGTAATGTACGTGTCTCCCAGTGACAGAGCGCTTGATTCATTTGTCCCATGCTTGTTTACGTACAGTACGAAGTTTGAAATTGACTTTTATTTTCCCCCTCGTTTAATTGCATGCTGCTTACGGCAGTAATTCCATAAATAATTTAAAATAATGCAGTTCTGCTCTTGTCTTCGGAAAGAGTAATGATGACGAGATGACTTCACACAAACTTTAAACTTGAGCTCCTAGCACTTAACCTTGTGTGTTGATGTCCTGTGCATTATTTCACCTCTAGGGTTTAGCATTATAGGCAATAATAGACCATGTACTAGGGTGGAGAAAGCTATGTCCTATTGCTTCACATGCAGACCACACGTGTGTTTAATCGTATTAAAGTAGTGGCATTATTCATAGGTAAGAGAATCCAATCTATTCCCATATATAATCAAAATATGTGGCCCTTTTAATAAAAAAATATTTTTTTTTGTTTAAAAATGAGTGTGAATGGTTACATATATGTGTCCTGTAAACGATATACCGAGTGATTCCGGGACAGTCACTGCCGTTCCTGTTAATATCATAGCCGATGGTCTTCCTCCTCGTTACAGCACTTAATCTGTCTTGGTGATACATCGGCCAGTGTGCACCCGGTATAAGTGCAGTTTTTTCAGACCACTTTGGCCGAGGTGAAATCTTTCAGTGCGACAACACTCGGAGAACATATTTTTATTTGTCATTGGCTTTCGAAGTCAAATCCACAACATACTATATATACGAAGCAAGATAATCAGATTTGTGATGTTATTTGAACCATAATGCTGCTGATTGAAAACGAACAGGCAGTTTGGTACTTTTTTCCTAGCAGGGCGCCCCCGATTTTCTGTTGTATCGCATCTTATGCATTGTATCGCATCGCATGCCATATAGCCGCACGCGATGCGATTTAAGGACCCTATACGATTTTTAAATTGTATAAGCACCCTAATGGGTGCTTACAATGTTAAATGCACCCCCACTATCAACGCCAACCCGAAGTGTGGCGAGCGCAGCGAGTCCGCGAGGGGCGGCGGTACGCGTTCTCCGACCTTTTCATACCCCCACTGTCCACGACGGCTTGGAGTTGATTTTATATAGTGTGGCGAGTGCACGCGTATTACGTTACATGTATTCCGCGTTCCCTCGAGGGGCTTGCCGCGCTTCGGGCTCGGTTGCTCGCTGCGCTCGCCACACTAAATAAAATCAACTCCACGCCGACGTGGATAGTGGGGGTATGAAAAGGTCGGAGGACGCGTAATGCGTCCCCCTCGCGGTCTCGCTGCACTTGCCACTCTTCGAGTTGGCGTTGATAGTGGGGGTGCTTATACAATTATGGTGCTTATACAATTAATAATCTTATAGGGGGCCCATTTAACATTGAAAACACCCATTAGGGTGCTTATATAATTTTAAATCGTATACCATTGTATATGGCATACACTGCAATGGTATACGATTTAAAATTGTATAACATCTGCTGCCATTGCGTAGCATCACATACCATTGTATGACTTATGGTATACGATGCGATGGGCGCCGTGCTAGGAAACAAGTATCAGCAGTTTTACTAATAAGTGATATTCTTGACCAATTTTAATGTGTTTATTTCTTATACTTGTCAATGCTATTTTGTGTTCATGTTCTTATGTGGTAGGTTTTATTTATATTTGAGGCTACTATGCACAGCATTAAAAAGTTGCCTTTATTAGTGATTGTAACTTTTTATGTGCCCAAATATAAATATTTAATAACTTTTCCTAACACCCCCCCCCCCTTTTTCATGTTGTTCGTCTTCCATTTATTGTGCTTGTCAGTATCTAAAACCTGCTAAATTAATAATTTATCATGTCCCCATTAGTCCTAATTTAGTTTTTAACTACAGTTCCTCATAAATGTTGTTTACAGCCATGTTTTCTGTGCAGTGACAGTTTATTTTCCCTGACAGTAGTAGTGGTGACCCCGTGAGCTACTTGTCTTTTATTAGCAAGTAGTAGTAGTCACTTATGGTAGCGTCCTGCTATGGAAAGCCATCCACCCCCGCGAAAATCGCTTGGGCAGGCAAAAATCACTCACTGAGCAATGTTCAGCCCAGGGATATTCAGCATCATCGTTGTTTATACACTCAGTGTGTATGCACCTTTATACTTGCATCCTCAGTGTCCTTTATTGTAGGTGATTGATTTCTGTGTCCTTACAAAAGCAGGTTCCCTAATGATCATGGGGTCATTTCTTGCGCTTTCATTTCAACCTTTTGTACCATCTAGAAAAATTGTATAGGAGCATCAAAATGCGATCGTTTCCTGAGCAGACTTGAAATGTTGCTGTTATTTGCACCGAGTAGTTTATGCATTGGGATGGTCTCACTGCCATTCCCATCTGCACATAAATATGAATATACATATAATATAATTCTTCCTTCTGTTACAGAAATACTGCTGACCCTGGAGATGATGTTGGGTTACCGTGTGCGCTGAGCAGCTGAAACCTTTTGGATGCGGTTGGTTGCGCTCTTATAGACTGGTATGAGACGCCAGCTTGCAGCCCGTTGTGGAGGTGACCTGATCCGGCTCCAGATCCAGAGCTGTGGTGTTCCATTGCGCAGCCTCTCCAGCGGGCAGCCTGGGGCTGGATTACAGACGGCCGGTCTGTTCACTGCATTCACCGTAGTGCGACTTAGATACCTTCTGTGGAGTCATTATGGACAGGCAAATTTCATTGGACAATTTGAAATGAATGTATTTAATTGTATGTATTTAAGAAAAACTATGCTGTTTTCGTTTTTGGGTTTTTATTTTATTTTTTGCTTTTTTTGTTTTTGTTATTGATTTTTTTTTTTTCAAGTTTTTGACACTGGTTTCTAACCTCAATTTCCTTGGGCTGTTAGCCCAATAGATACTTTTGTTACCACATGAAGGCTTTTTTTTTTTGTTTCCCTTGTTTCAAAGTTTGTATATTTTTTACTTGGAGGGGGGGGGGGGGTAGGAGGAGTGGGGGGTTCAGAGTAGTAAGTGTAATAGTAAAACGCACTGCGGCAAAGTGAGAAAAATGAACATTTTAAAGGCACTGCGGATTATTATCCTAAATAAATTGGGCGTTTGATGGCATAAAATTGAAGGTAGGCAATTCATTTTTTTTATCAACAATTTGTAGGTGTTCTTTTTTCCCCCCCAGAGGTTAGTTTGGTTGTAGCAGGAACATAATAGCGTGTTTCTCGAAATGCTTTGCAGTGCATTACAATTACGTATAGCTGAATGTGAAAAATTTAAATGAAAAATCCAGGGTGCATATAATTGATTTAACACAGATTTCTTAGTGCCCCCCCCCCCCCTTTTTTTTTTTAACAAATATTAAAGAACAAGCATGTCAAATGCGGTTACGGTCAGGCGTATGAGACCAGGGAGGTGGTTATTCCCTAAGGCACTTCCTCTCCTCCATCTGTAGGTTTATGAAAAAAAAAATTTCCGTTGCAAGAATATTCACTTGGAAAGAAACTTTATTAAATCCAATGTTAGAGAACACTTCACTTCAGGTTTTAAGTTTCCTATTATTACAGGGTGTTTTTTTTTTTTTTTTATGGTACATTAAAAACTAGCTTCTTTGTAAACAAGCAATAATTTAAGTTTAAAGATCTTTTATTTGTAATAGTTTGTTTTATAAAAAAAAAAGTGTTGTCAATTTAAAGTTTAAAAGGTACTTCAGTATTAAATAGGTAATTTCTAAACTGTGGCCACTGAAAGTAGCTTTATTGGTCACAACGCTTTTGATAGACCTAGTTTGTAGGCATTATCCTTTTTTAGCCCAATGTCCTGCTTAGATTCTGAATGTTCTGTGTAGGAAACATCACAATGGTTTCATTTGCGTTCTTTCATAATCTCGGAAAGGAAGATCTGTCCGAGGACACGATCCCAAGATTTTCTTTGCAAACCATTAATCACGAGAAACCTTTATGCTTTGCACTGGCTGTGATCTGTATTTTTGGGAAATGCTTATATGTTAGCGCTACACTATTGCGGACATTTATGAAAATTTGATTCACACCAAAAAAAAATAATTATGTTCACGTTCTAGTCCATGCTGGAGAAATGACTCTGGCGGGATACTCGTGGGAAAGAGCGTTTTCTATTCTCC
This sequence comes from Crinia signifera, assembly GCF_055691185.1. Lineage (NCBI taxonomy): Eukaryota > Metazoa > Chordata > Amphibia > Anura > Myobatrachidae > Crinia > Crinia signifera. The sequence continues at coordinate 53,844,057 of NC_139221.1, read as the reverse complement.
CAAGAATTTTCATAAATGCCCAAGTTTGAAAGCCTAAGAAGCTGCTGGTATCACTGCGGCTCATCTGAGGCATTACAGTACGGCGCTTTGTGCTGAAGGAACGTTCCGGATTTCTCTTCAGTCCATTGGTGTTCTCTAGAAGAACTGGATGTCACGGACAGCTGTTAACCTCCTGTAATGTTCATCGATCCATATCCATGACCCTCCTTAGTGCATATTCATTTGACCGAATTCTATTGCGTCAGTCTCCAAACATAAGAAAATGTTAAAGTATATTATGTAGATATCACCACACATGTTTTGTACAGATAGATTTTTACTGACTTTAAAAGAAAAAAAAAATATTACGCAGTCTGGAGCCTTTTTGTGTTTTTTTGTTTTATGTGTTTTTTTGTTTTGTGTGCATTTTTGTTTTGTTTATCTGGTAATCGCATTGAAACTTGTCGCACAGTCTGTTTTTGTTGGTTTGGTCAAGGTGGTGGGGGGAGGGGGAAGGAATTGACCAAGTGAACGTGGCCTTGACACACAAGGGAAGCAGCCATCATGTGGGCTGAACGGATTCTCGTTACGGTGCAGCTGGACAATTCACTGAGACTGACATCATAGTGCCTCGAGTTTCAGGGTTCCTTTGTGTTGCTAGGTTGCATTAACATTGGTTCAGTTCATAATTCATCCACATGAATTCCATCCACATAGGATTGGTTCATATGAATTAAACAAAGCCCACAGGGATTACAAAAACAGTAAAACAATTAAGGTGGCTTATTGCAGATATACACACATACAAATGTGCTATACAACATTCTCTAAGATTTCTGCAGTCAGAGGAAATCTTCCTGTGGGTGCGCTGCTTTCGTAGAAAAGTGTTGGTTTGGGCCACGTTCAGTGATTGTGTTGTACATCTACCGGGGTAGCGAGCAAATGCCACTGCCGATAATGACTTTCATGGTCTTTTATACATATACCTCTCAGCTCACTCACAAGGGGACCCTGCTCAGACTGGCCCCCTGAGTTTGGTTTGTTTGATCCTGCTTATGGTCACCAGGCTAAAGTCTAGTGACCAGCTTGTCAAATGCATATTTAAATGCCAATGTTGCACTTTTTGGATGCAGATACTTAGACCACTGTATCATCCCACTCTTTTTTTTTTTTTTTTATATATATTTTTTTTTTCAGTGTAAATATCTATACATATTTTCTTTTTGAGAGGGGCGGGGCACTGTTCAAAGGAAACTGGTGTAATTCCAACAGAATGCAGACTGCACATCATTACATTACCAGGCAACCCTAAGAGATTTGTCCCAGAAACAAAGTCCAAATAATTATTGTCGGGGATATCTGCTAGTTGCCCCCATTACACCCCCCCTCCCCCCCAAATCCCTCATCCCCATCTGAATTGTCATGAACAGTAATTACATAATTGCTATAAATTCAGGTTGGAACATTTTGCTTCTCAAGTCTTAGAACGTATGCGGATATTTTGATCATATTGATCAATGTATAGTAAATCAGCCAACCCTCTCCTGGCTTTGCCTGTATTTTGCATCCAGTCTATGTAACACATCACCTGAGCACAGGTTTTTCTCTTTGTTGCATACGACGAGAATCCTTTCTATTATACTCTTTGCTACGAAGAAATGTGAACGGCACATAATGTGAAATATTGCTAGATAGGCTTCACTGCAAGTAGCACGGTCAGTTACTATAGCATGCCACACACACAATGGGGAGATGTACCATCATGTCATTATGTATTGGAATCTAGCGATGAGTTCATTGTCGCTTTACATCAATCATGAACACGTTTCCCATGTAGAGTTGAATGTGCACGTGCGGGCAGGGTTTAGTGTAGGTCACACCGTTGGTCTCATGTGTTCCCTTGCTATGTCAGCACATATAAATGCAGCAATCGGTGTTGGAGAGATGATGCCACAATGTATATTGTTCCGTCCCGAAGTGCGAATTCTAATAGACAAGAAGTCATTAGAAGCGCCGTGTGCCATTCACATAATTTTATTTATATAGTATTTGCATATCATTCCTAAGCTTTATCGCATTAACGGTCTTGTCATGCATGTAACCTAGTATAGTGACACCAAATTATGCCACCACTATTATAAGCGCCATCTTAAAGCATTGTTGTCTGGAAATCCAAACTATAAATAGTTGTCAACAAAATGCAGCTCTACGTTCCAGTGGTATACTATCGTCTTGGCTAAACTTGTCCTCAGCGAAAAAGACACTTAGTGACATCCTGCATTTATATTTAGTAGATGTAAACCAGATCCTATCTGCTGTGATTTTTACAGATGATCACTGCAGAAAAACTGCCACAATGGCACTACCGGCATAGTGTACCCATTGCCCTCTGCCAACATATTATCTGATATATAAAAATCCCATATAATGTAAGGATAATAGGATATAAGCGGAGCTGACATGAGTGGGACACAAGGCGCATTGGACCTTATTCAGGTCCCTTCGCTCCCCCGTGCATGCAGGCGTTCATCTGACATCACCATATATGTCAACTGCCCGCCCACTTCCTGCCGAGGGTGCACGCATATCTAAGTGACCTGAGATGCATGCACCTTTGCCATAATTTGATCAAAATTATGGGGGTAGTTCCCCCTAGCCTGCGAATGGATGTTTGTTAAACATTCATTCGCAACCAGTGCGGCCGAACCTGCATTGCAAGGCATTTCCTTCTTCAGCCTGGCATTCGCTGGGAATGGTTTGGTGGACTCGCAAGGCTGTAAATTCACAACCAGAATAACCCCCATTATCCTTTGTGTCTCAGTAGTTTCCCGTAGTTCGAAAGGCCACCTCCGTTGTGTAACAGAGGCACTTGAAAGCCGCATTGCAGCTTATTCACATGCCATGCACAGAAGGTGGAACAATAGGTTAATCTAACAAAATACCTGTCCCTAATTCTAAATTGTCTTGTGAGGAAAGGAAGCACTGGATTATAAAGGGGTTTTGCAGGTCATGCTATACCCCAGGCTCCCAGGAACCTACTGACATCACTAGCTCTCCCTCTTGTGCAGCAGCAGAGCCAGACAGTCAGAATGCAGGCAGGACAACGCACAGGTAGCGACGCAGGAATTCCATGAGTCATAGGCTACCGGTGGAGTTCCCAACTAGGGGACATAGCTAATATACAGGGTATGATGACAAGTGAGGGTGGTGCTAACAAGGGCCCTTATTCTGGTTGGTGCGGCCAGAGCCGCACACGGGGCTCCGGCCGCACAAACCAATCCCCGCCCACCCTACGGATCGCCACGGCCGTCCGTACACGGACGGCTGGCGATCCGCATAAAAATGGTGGAGGCTACGCCTCCACCATGGTGGGAGCTGCCCCCTGCATTCGATGGTCGTCGACCATCGAAGGCAGGTCCGCACGCCGCGGCAGCTCCCGCAAGCTGAGACCACACGGACAATCGTCCGTGTGGTAGCTTGTATGGGGGCTGAAAGCTGACATCCGGCGACGTCAGCTTTCCGCCCCCATGAGTTGCGTCATGGCCTCATTACCATGCATACGCCCCGCGTTTGCATGGGAACGCCCATGAAACGCGGGGCGTACACATAGGGAAATGAGGGCATGATGCCTCTCACGCCCCTATACGCCCCCTTTGCGGCGGACGAAATACGTCTGCGGCGAAGGGGGCTGCACATGCGCAGATTCACCTCTGCGCATGTGCAGAGTAAAAACATCGGCGGTACGGCCGCACGCGGGCCGTACCGATCCGATTAGAATAAGGGCCAAGATGTGTAGGACATATGTCTTAAGTGTCATGGGCCTCTCCAAGGCTTAATCTTTCCCTGAGAAAATGGATTGGATTGGTTATTTCATCCGTTGTTTGGAACATTGTTGTGCGCATCAGGGGAGATATAATAACAGTTAAGGATGGATCACTACTTTCTAGAAGACCCTGGTAACCATGGGGGAATACTGCCACCAATATGGTATGGCACTTATAATAAACCGGTTGTCCATGTACTTGGGTCAGTCCAACACTTCCTTGTAAATTATAGATTGATTGCCTTGTCCGTTTATACGGTATTCAGGGTCTCTGTGTTAAAATTTTCTAGCCAACATCTATTAAACATTCAGGTATTTCCCAAAAGCTTGACCGTTACATAGAATATATATGAGTTAAGAACAATTTGGCTGCATCACTATAATGTTTTCCTTTAGGATTTATACATGGTTTCTTGAACACAATGTGATATTAGATGTAATGTGCTATTGGATGCTTGGCTTCACACACACACACACACACACACACACACATTTTCTTACTAGTGCTTGGTTTTATTTTTGTTTTGCTCATCTTCTCCTGGACCAGAGTCCTGGAAATTTTGGGATTGTGGTTTGATTGTCCCTAGTTCGTTGATTCCTACCTCTTCTCCTGACTGATACTGCATGACACTGAGGTCTTGTTCAGCCACCTCCAGCGAAGGGCAATGAGTTTTTTAAACAGGTGTTTTTTTTTCCCCTTTGGCAAATTATTATCTACAGTTCAATCGGCATGGAAATTCCTGCTTATGAAATCCCACATCACCAGAGTGCTGCTGTTTTATCTCTGGAAATTCCAGATGCTTGTCTTGTTAAGTTATTGCCCTGCCTTCCTGCCCTACTTGTAGCCTCAGTGTCCTGCAACGACCCATACCAATGTTTTTTTGACCATGTTTGTATAACGTACCGTTTTCGCGTTAATGGTCAGTACGGACGTGGCTTGTTTTTAAACCGTGGCATAGCTCCACTTTACGGATCCCAAAGATATACAATCAATTTTAAAACTCGACAAAAGCCATTAATTTTCGGTGTGAATAGAGCAATTTGTTTATTTTTTTGTAGTGTTTGTGATGTAGAACGCTGCCGAGACGAAAAAGCATTGTCTGCACAACGTCTAGTGTAACTGGCTTTTGTAGGACGCTGACGATTCTGTGACACGTGGCTAAATCCTAAACCGATAGTCTCGCAGTGTCCACTCAGTGCTCACAAAGTGTACGTTCAGTGTTTTTTCGTGTTTTTTTTTTTTCCTCCTAGGTATTTCTTTGGAGATTAAACTAAATATTTTACGTTTCTTACTACAGGTGAAAAAAAAAGGAAAAAAAAAAGCTATGTGCGAGAACCTCAAAATGCTAATGAAATAGCATATGCCTTAGATCTGTTTTTAAGTATTGTATATTCCTACATAGCTGTTTGATGTATAATATTTGTATAGTGTATTGTGTACATTTTGGAAAAGTGACTCCATCTCACAAAAATGTTGAATCGGACAGGATGGGTCTCTTTCCAGAATCATTTTAACTGTTCTCTCTATCATGTCCCTATTTTTCCTGTTGGTTGTGAATTTTATTTGTACAGCTGATCTCATCTACAAAAGATAGCGTGTGTGTGCATTTACATTGAGTAAAAAAAAAAAAAAGACTTTACAAGGGTAAAAAATAAAGCAATATATAAAATATGGTTCTTCAGGAGAAAGCTTACAGTATTGCAGGTCTAGAGCCCCCCCCCCCCCCCCCCTTTCCTGACCCTTTGATAATAAAGTTCCTAAGAACAGCTCTTTGTCTCACCTGCATTGATGTCTGTATTTCTATAGTGTGAGCAGTTTATGCAAAAGGTAGATCTATTTAGAAAGATTTTAAATACACTTATGCAAGTTAATATTGCTTCGCTGATGCTTATTTGCTTATTTGATGTCAAATAATGCTACTGTAAATAAAGAATTGTTATTGCATCAATTAATAAATTTTAATGCCTTTGGGTTTATGCATTGTGCGGACAGTTTTTGTATATTGTAATGTGCAGTTAATGAACAGTTGATGACCTTTTAAGAGTATTTTATTGTTTACACCCCATTTACGCAGCAATCCCAGGTCTATCTTGGGTCACCTTCCTCCTTCTACCTTTCAGTCAGTCTCTCTTCCTGTCTGTAGCGGTTACGGTGGAGGTCTTCAGAGCCGGCCATTGCTTAGGGATGGATATCGGATGCAGATAGTTAGCAACCATCAATGTTCCTATCCATGGAAGTCCTTTTCTCATCGATTAGCAGGTATTCCATGGTTGCCAGTGCTGGGATGCAGCTTTCCGATGCCGATACAGTGGCATACTGTAACTAGAATGGGTGTAGGATGTCCAGTGCAGCAGAGCAGGAGGCCTGTGCTCTCTCTCCCTTAGCAGATACAGCTGGGATACCCAACGTTCTCCAGGTGGAAGACTGGATTCTGCAGTATACCCGCACTGTTCTATATTATTCTTACTTACAATATGCCACAGACTGAATTTATTGAGCTGCTTATGAGACAGCCAGGTATTCTTCTAATGCTGCCCATACACTTGTGAGATATTGCAAATCATTCGATTTCGACCACATCTGTTCGATAAATCGAATGATTGCACATTTTGTGAACCATGCGATGCGTGGGCACGATGGTAAAATCTCTAGTCTCATGATCTTATGTTCTGCACATAATATATATCGAATGCTGTTTTGTACGCATTAGATTTTTCTAACTGCGATGTTCGATTCCTGAAGATTTCTGCTCAAGTGTGCATGACTGCATCAAATGCTGTCAAAACCACATCAGATTATCGAACAGATTTTGTGCAATCGCATTGGATCATGCGATCCCGCCCAGTTTTTGTTTTTTCTAAATCACAAAATTGTATGCACAATTGTATGTTAAAAAAAAAAAAAAAAAAGGCATTTTTAATGCAATTTAAAAGATTCAATGGAAATCGAACCCAATATTGCATCGAAGGCAATTGCACAAGTGTATGAGTAGCATAAGACCCTTAGGCTGGCTGTATCTATCACTGCCTGCAGGATGGCCTGTAAGATCACAACAGCAGGTTAAATGCTACAAACGCACACCATAATGACCACATTGAGCATGCAAACGGGATTGACTAATATATATATGTCACTTGTAAAATGAGTACCTCTATTTAATGTAGGCGGCTGTTGGAAAAATGATGCAACACTGCACCTCATAAGAGATGGCTAATTGCAGAGGTTTCCTAGATTTGTACTAGAATACGGAGTTAGGCTCACTATAGGGCTGCGCTCACTAGGTCTACAAGCATTAGGCTGCCCGCTATATGTTGACACATGCATAAGGTTGACATTAAAAAAGGTCAACATGAAAATTACCGCCCCATAGTGCTGCTGAATTGTGACATGAAACTATTTGCCAAAATGATGGCTGCACGCATTAATCAATTTCTTCTTCTTTGTGCCGGGGAGACAGGCCTCGGACAACACGCAGAGAATTTTCAATTTGATTGACTCTCCAGAGATCAAGACCTCCTTCTCCTGTCCCTCGATGCAGAGAAGGCATTCGATAGGTTGAACTGGCACTATATGTGAGAGGTACTCACTCGCTTTGGCTTCAAAGACCGCATTCTCACATCCATCTTAGCTCTATATAGCTCCCCTACGGCCCGGGTGTTCAGCAACGGATTTCTATCCAACACATTCGCTATCATGAACGGCACCAGACAGGGACGTCCCCTTTCACCACTGATTTGTCCTTAATTGAACCCCTTGCTATTACCATACGTAAAGATTCCAATTTCCCAGGCTTGAAAATTGGCCCACACCCCCATAAACTCAGCTTTTTGCGGACAATTTTCTGCTCTTTGTGACCAACCCTACCAGTATGCTCCCTTTCCTCCACTCTATCTTAACAGCATACAGCGCAGCCTCTTAATACAAATTGAACACCACCAAAACCCTATTAATCTTTCTGGTTCCTTAGCCCACCTGCACTCATTATATAGGTATAATTGGCAGACAGAATCAATAAAATACTTGGGCATCCATATCCCTTCGCACATTTCCAATGTTTTCTCTGCGAACCTTACTCCCCTTCCCACAACCCTGACTGCCATATCTAAATCTTGGTTGGCCTAAGATGTCTCGTGGTTGGGCCGCATGGCGGCATTTAAAATGTCCCTAATTCCTAAATTGATGTACTTATTCCGCACGATCCCCTACACCTTCCCTAAAAAAAAATCTCTAAAGCTTTGCAGTTCCATGCTAACTAAATATATTTGGTCGTCCAAGCCTCCTACACTGGGCTACTCCAGAATGACCCTTCCAAGGGCCCTTGGCGGATTGAACCTTCCAGATCTATACCGTTACCACAACGCCTGCCTTTTAGCCCCTCTCAAATATTATGCCACTACTGATTCGTCAATGGGATGGGTGGATATTGAACAAACCTTTACCCCCTTCATTCCACTTGCCGACTTGCTTAGAATCCCTAGGCCCCTTAGACCTGAACATCTTGCCCTGCTGCCATCCACTAAGGCGTCCCTACACGTCTGGGACAAATTATTAGCCACCTTTTCCGCCCCGGCATTCACCATTTCAAACATCTCCATCACTACTGTAGCAAAATTAATTCCTAACCTTAACCTGAATAATTGGAAAGCCCTTGGCATCTCTTCCCTAAGAGACATTCTAGATGGAAACTTCCTACTCCCCTTCTCCTCCCTACAACACCAATACTTCCACTACCTTCAAATCTTACATTGGTGGAAGTCACTTCCTCCTACCTGTATCTCCCCAGACATAATCTCACAGACACTACTTACCAGACCCTTCTTACAAAAACTAGAGGTGATATATCCTTCTGGTACAAGACTGATAACCCCCGACAAACCCCCCAGGTCTACCGGTCAAGAAAAATGGGAGCTGGACTTGGGCAGAACATTTACCTCTGCCCAATGGCGACAGATTTTCCTTTCCTCCTAGACAATGTCCAGGTGCCTTAACCACACTGAAATGCACATTAAACTGATAAATAAAATGTACCTGACCCCTGACCGCCTCCACACATTTTGGCTCTCTTGCTCCAATCTATGCTGGAGATGGTGCGGTAATTTCGGCCACATCTATCATATTTTCTGGTCTTGCCCAACAATTCTTAATTACTGGGCTGAGGTCTTCGCTCTCATCTCCACAGTACTCAAGATGGATGTTATGCCCGACCCGGCTCTAGCGCTGTTACATGTTTTCCCTCACACGGTTTCCCCCGAAAATAGGTATGTCCTAGGCCATATCCTTATAGCTGCTCGCGCCAACCTAGCCCAACAATGGAAGCAATCTACCCCTCCGTCGCTACTGAAAGTTATCCTGAAAACAAATTACCATTTTCTCATGGAAACCAGATATATTCCATACTCTTCCACGACCTCCTCTCCTCATCTGCGCTGGCTTCCTTGGCACACACATGTGAGTGATGATGAAGGAGCCCAATATTTTCCTTCCTCCTCCCACTCTGACCCACTCCAGTTTAGCCTGATTGAACCTCCGGTTGACTAACTGCAGAGTTTACTGATCCCTATATACACTCCTGGTTTGTTAATTCCCATACACGCCACCTGCATTCATTGAATGTTTTGTTATTAGATCTTAGGGATAATATACCGCAGCACGGTATTCTGAATGATATATATTAGACTGTTGCCCATGAAAGTTGTGATTATGCTGTGTTTTGAATGTTCCCTCTTTTCTTTCTGTACCCCATAAAATTGTTTCAATAAAAAATTGATGGGAAAAAAAAACAAAAGGTCAAAATGAGTTATTCATGTTTTTTCCCCCGAAAAAGTTGTTTTTTCATACCCGCACTTATGGCACTTATACGGTGTCCATGTCAACTTATGTCGACACAGACACCAGAAACCATGAAAAACTCATGTCAACCTCTTTATGTCGACATTATCCATGTCGACCAAATGATTGTGTAGACTTAATGACCATGTTGACCTAATGCATATGCACATCGGAGCTCACGGACATTAAGCCCTGATTTGTAGGTGCTTTCAAATTAAAAACCTCTGAAGCCAGCCGCGGGGAGCCACTGATCTACTCACCAAGCCGGCAGAGGCAGTCAAGTGTACGGCGGCAGTGTGCGGTCCGCACCTCCTAGTAATGCCACTGGGGGTCACTTCATCGGCGGCCGGATGTTGGTCTGAGTGGTGGTGGGGTGGGTGGATGTCTATTGGGCTCTGGGCGCCTGTGCGGCCGAGAGGCTGGCATCTGAGCGATGGGTCCGGGGTCTGAGCCGGTGAGTCACCCAGCTGTTTTATTAATAGCAAAGCAGGCAAGGTGAGCGGATGGACGCGGAACCGCTCTGCTTCCAAAATGGAACTGGCAAAATGCAGTTCTGGCTCACTTTAACCCCTATGTATGTATGTGTGTGTGTATATGTATATTATACTAGGTGGCTTGTGTGAAAATTTGCATATTTCAAATGGTATTTATTGATTTTGGTTAAGAATGAAGGGAGAAGTAGGTGAGCAGACTCGGTTTAAGGTGTCAGGTGGGAGGGGACAGAGACTGCACAGCAGCCTGGTAGCAGTGCTGCTAGTCTTATTAGAATCCCCCATTTTTTCATACACTGATCATATACAGTGCGGGGGAAAAGTTGAGCGCATAAACGGGATATTGTCAATTTTTTTTAAACTTTGATTTGTAAGCAAACAATACCATGTGCAATTGTAAATGATCATTTCATCAGAAGGGGAGAACCTCATCTCGTAATGATACCTCATTTATCGATTTTGGTTAAGTATGAAGAGAGAAAAAGGGAGCGTCATGAAAAAATCCCCCTTTAGAAATAATATATATGGTATATAAAGTCCCCGCTCACAGCCCTCTGACAACCCAATCGCCATGAGACTTGGCCTAAATCCTGCCTGAAAAACCCTATGGTGAAAAACGCATTACATTGAGTTCAGCGGATTTGGAGTTTAATTCACTCATACAGACTTTCCTTTTTAAGATGTATAGATAAGTGTTTTTGTTAACATATTATTGCCAGCCAGACAAGTGACAAAGCTGCTTGTACAGTGAGGGGAAGCCGATACCGCCATCGCTGGCTGCTGGTATGAGCACTGTACAGGATACTTGACGGTAAGTGACCTCTCAGTAACAGCTGAGACGCTTCTGCCTATGGCAACATTAATACCCCTTTTACACCACATAAATAACCCGGGATGTTGCCAGGTCTCTGTGTTGAAAAAACCTGGGTCCAGCAACCTGGGTTAAAAGAATGTTTTTTTCCCGGGTCGGACCCATGTTGCTGGGAGGTGTAAATGGGTAACCCAGGTCAAGCGAACCTGGTCCCGTTCACACTATAGGGAGGAGGCAGCATCGATTTCAAGCACTGCCTCCTCCCCCACTCCCCTCCTCCATGCTGATCTGCTCCATCCCCTTTGTGACGTCAGGGATGCAGCATATTGCCAGGTCACTGTGGGCTAATCTTCGCAATTGCCTGGTCACTTCCCGGCATCTGCTATATGAAATGGGTACTAAGGTGCAATTCCGATATTCTAGCCTGCTCTTAGCGCTAGCAGACCGAAGGCAGAGCAAATCCATTTGCTGCATACCAAGAAGCAATACATAGCTGAAGTAAGCTGCTTCTTCAGAGCATGTTGTATTAAAGCAAATCAAGTTTGATCACTCAGTTAACACTGTATAAATGAGAAAATCTAAAACCCTGTTGGGCCAGGCAAAATACAAATGGGTCCATAGGTAAGTGACCTCCCTCTGATGGTTCCAGGTGTCGAGTTTGGGGTCCAACACTTTTTAATAATTTCACAACTACATCTACTTACTGAAAATGGTAAAATATGGGGTTTGTGCCCGCTTTGCCAGTCTATTTTATGATCAAAACAATGTTGTTCCAACAATAAATGAATTCTGAATTAATTAAATGTGTCCGTTTGGGGTCTCAATTGAATAGATCATTTCTGCCTCCAATAATTGTAGTCTAAAGGTGTGTACACACGGGCAAAAATCGCTGGCAATATGGTCGCGCTCCCGCCAGGTGCGTGCTCCGAGCAGCGACTTCCACTGCCTCTTCTCCCGGCAGTGTGACATTTTCATCAGCTACCATCTTTGGTCGCAGATGAAAACGGGACACTGAGCAATATGATTACTGAGCAATATATTGGCAGTGATCATATTGCTCTGTGTGTACACAGCTTTAGTGCACTTGTATTGTGACCACATACAAGCTGTGTGGGCTTATCTTCTGAGTGCCACCATGCCTATTAATTACCACACTATTACAAACAATTATTGGGGATCCGCCTGATTTGAGAACCCACACACTGCAATATCTGGTATTGGCTATATTGTCCCGGCTTACTTGAGAAATATGAATAAAATGGGGATCAGAATAATTCCTACGTGTGACCCGGAGTTGTGATTAGAGCACAAATAAAATGCTATAATTTATTATGGTGCACCCAAATGCTTCATAATGTTATATATATATACATCCTGCAATATGCCGGCACTCTGTCCTTGTAATCCAACTTGATTGGGTGCACCTTAAAGATACAATAACTCCTTCCCAAGAAAGGCACTCCAACACAGCATAAATATGAAGAAAAGGTTTTAGTATGGTAACGTGGACATCACCAAATACCAGTATTTTCGGGGACACAGCCCCTATCTGTTGGTGTGGATTATACCCTGACGAAGGGGCTGTGTCCCCGAAAATACTGGTATTTGGTGATGTCCACGTTACCATACTAAAGGTGGCCATACATCAGAAAGATATTGTACCCAATCATACAATCTCAATCGACTGTAAAGGTGGCCATACATCAGAAAGATATTGTACCCAATCATACAATCTCAACTGATTGTAAGATGGATTGTATGCAGATTGTGTGCACATCTTATGTACATAATCATACAATCAATCAGCAGATGGATTGTATGACTAATTGTATGATGGATTGTATGCAGATTGTGTGCACATCTTGTGTACACAATCATGCAGTAGATGGATTGTATGATTGATTGTATGATCGATTGTGTGTAGATTGTGTGTCCAAAAACCACCAAGGACTGCCGGGGATTTCAAGGGAAATTGTACACAATCATGAGCGCAATCGATCTTAAGATCGATCTTTCTGATGTATGGCCAGCTTAAGATGGATTGTATGCAGATTGTGTGCACATCTTGAGTACACAATCATACAATCAATCATAAGATGGATTGTATGACTGATTGTATGATGAATTGTATGCAGATTGTGTGCACATCTTGTGTGCACAATCATGCAGCAGATGGATTGTATGACTGATTGTATGATGGATTGTGAGTAGATTGTGTGTCCAATAACCACCAAGGACTGCCGGGGATTTCAAGGGAAATTGTACACAATCGTGAGCGCAATCGATCTTAAGATCGATCTTTCTGATGTATGGCCAGCTTAAAACCTTTTCTTCATATTTATGCTGTGTTGGAGTGCCTTTCTTGGGAAGGAGTTATATATATATATTCTAGACAAAAAAGAGAACGGGTGCTGATAGTGCTTGAATCAGTTTTAAAAACGAATTTTTATTCAGCACAAAGATAAAAGCAGGTGTAGATAAAATGTACCAAAGTTGGCAGTTCTCATTCACCGCTATCAAACAACATGAGAGTGTTGCGATGCACCTGGTGATGGAGCCGGTTACACTTGTCTGGTCTCCAACGTACAGCAACAGTGATGGGATTGATCACGACGCTAGGCCACGCCCCTACACGTTTCGTATCAACTTCGTCAGAGGGCTCAGAAGAGTGTAACCGGCTCCATCACCAGGTGCATCGCACCACTCTCATGTTGTTTGATAGCGGTGAATGAGAACTGCCAACTTTGGTACGTTTTATCTACACCTGCTTTTATCTTTGTGCTGAATAAAAAAATGTTTTTAAAACTGATTCATGCACTATCAGCACCCGTTCTCTTTTTTGTCTAGAAAATCCTCACCTGTTGGATACAGGTAAACTACTGTTTTGAGATACGGAGCGGCCAGGCAAAAGGATCCTGAGTGTCATACTTTAAAGCATTGGACTTGTTTACGGATTTTGGACTCAATTAGTCCCAGGTTCATTAGAGGTTCAGCGCACTGTTTATATTCTTGTATATATATATATATATATATATATATATATATATATATATATATATATATATATATATATATATACATACATACATACACACGTTAATGTACTAATAATGCATTGATTAAAAGGTGTATAGTACCCAAATAGCTAAAGATGGTGAAACAGAAAGTATAGAAATGAAGTTGGTTCTATACACTGAAAATATTCAGTTTCAGCATCTGTATCTGTCTATATATAAGCAAAGTAATTATTCGCACACTTCTGACGTCTGGCGTTCCTGCTACAGCCCACGTAGTGCTGATTTGCATACGATGATGGCAATTAAAAAGCTCTCTCTGTGGAATTCTGCTTAGTCCTCATATGTGGTGGCGCGGTACAATAATCCTTTGTGTCGTGTGCTCATTTACAACAGTGACTGATGTCGATTTATTTAAGCTGACTTTAAGTGACTGCTGAGTGTCCTCCTCCTACTTCTTCTAAGGGCAGATGGTAACAAAGGTACACAATGGTCTAAGGACTGTAGAACTTTATCCTTGTTAATGCTCTTTGGTCTGACATCAAAACAGAATGAGAAGACAATGCAGCAGGGCAGGGGAGACTGCTTTCACTGGATGTTCTGTTTTCATTGGCGATATCACAAAGATTTGCTATGTGTAAAGGTGGCCATACACACACAGATTTATCTTCAGATCTGGCTGGTTGGAACAAAAACATGGTTATGGATGAGAGCAAATGACAGTTGACCATTTGCTTGGAAATGCTGGAAAACTGACAAACTGTCACTCATCCATAACCATGTTTTTGTTCCAACCAGCCAGATCTGAAGATAAATCTTACTAGTGTATGGGCACCTTAAGGACTGGCACAGCAAAATCAGAGAACGCAATGTTGTGCTGGAAACACTGACTGTGTATAATCCATGTAGACATCCAGAATCTCAACTTGGACCACCCTAGCATTCTTTGTTTACTTTTCCCAGTTATTCTATAGCACACACATTCCGCAGCGCTTTACAAAGAATATTTGGCCATTTACAACCGTTCCTGACCCAGTGAAGCTTAAAATCTATGTTCCCTACTGCATACTAGGGTTGTTTTATCAGGACCCACTTAACCTGCAAGTATATATTTGCAGTGTGTGAGAAAACAGGTGGACCTGGAGGAAATCCACGCAAGCACATGGAGTCCATACAAACTCCACACAGTTTGGGCTATTTCACACGCTCCTGCCAGCGTGTGAAATAGCCCTTAGGCTGTGGTGAGGATCAAATCCAATGCCCCGGTTCTGTGTGGCAGTAATCTTAAACATTATACCATCAACAGATGATCGAAGCATTTCTGCCTATATTCAGAAAACCATTAGCGACTGCCAGCTCTCCTGGGTCAGAGTCTTCACTAATAAAAGGCCTATTATCTTGACTTGACATATTTATGGATGTTCATTTTGATGGTATATTGCTCATTTGCTTGCAATTATAAACTATTTCTGTTTCTTTCTATAACACTCAAAGGCATTGACAGTCGGATATGTTATCAGAATTGTATATTACAGCTAAAGAGGTACTGTCCCATTAGGACACATCAGCAAAAGCAACTTCAAGCCAATGTTTTTCTTCTGCATGAAACATAACGTCTCAAAACACTGCCACACGGTGGACAATCATAGGAATTGCATGATTAATACTGTTTGTTGTAGAACCAGAGATGTGCAGTCTCTGCGAATTGTTTAATTGGATTTTCTGATTGGTAGTTGATTGTACAACCATCGTTGGATTTGGCCATCGATGATAATTTATTTTCTTTCTCCTTGGCCATTCAGAACCTGTAAGTGTTAAGTAAAACCATCTGGGTCACCCCCATCTATGGCAAAAGTATTCTACATTGTCCATAAACCATTGAGGATTATGAATCTACATTGGTCGATTGCCATCCCTACGGGACTTTGGGACCATCACCAAAAAATTGTGACTGTCCCGTGAAAATTGGGACAGTTGGAGGTATGCAGGTTTACTGTAAGCTTACATAGTAAATCTTGTGTCCATCTCATGCAAACAGCTTACAAGTCACTGCTTAATGTAACAATGGACGGAGAGTTTGACAGTCTTTTCTGTTACAAGCTCAGGCTGTTGTCACTGTCATCTCAGCATCAGGAACCACTTCCACCAAATGTTTATATTTTGGTACTTGTTTAGTTTCACGGCGGCCGATATATCGGATGCGATATCGGCCGAACAGTTGCTGCCAGCGCCGCTCACAGCAACTGTTCTTTTTTTGGGAGCAATATTTAACTAAACTTCAATCAATTGATTTGGCAATATTTGTATTTATTTATACTAAAAGAACAGCCGCTGTGAGCGGAGATGGCATTTTATTTTTGAGGATCGCTTACAGCAACATTGGCACTCAAAGGGTTAATAAGGCCAACTGCCGTCTTTCAGTGGGTTACTTACAGTAAGTCAGCTGTATCCGGGGCTGACATGAGAAATGTGGCCCCTGTGGCGATCACCTATCCAATGTTATACTGTTAAAAGCCGGACAGTTGAGATCCTGACTTACAGGGGCTATTCTCCCTCGTGGGGGTCCACAACCCCCCATAGAGAACGAACAGAACCTGTGGCGAGCCCACAATGGGCTTCTTAGCCAGGGGCGTAACTAGATATTTGTGGGCCCCATAGCAAAAGTTTGTAAGGGCCCCTATTTAGCAATAGACGGTGATAAATGTATGTAAAACATATTACTTAGACAGGAAAGGTGGGCCCCCTTCAGCTCTGGGCCCCATAGCAGCTGCACCCCTTGCATCTATGGTAGTTACGCCTTTGTTCTTAGCGCTCACCCCACTGTCAGAGTACCGGCGGCTGGGATTCCGACTGTCAGACCCCTATATCACACTTGTCCGACCCTGCTCCGACCCAGCTTTGGTGCTTTAAAATTAAAACCGGGTCGCCCATTCTATAGAAGGCGACCCTGGTTTAACCCTAGATTGGTCGACCCAGGTTATAAACTGTGGTGCTTTCAAACTGCACCTGGACCTGTGTCTGTACGTTACCAACCCAGCAATAACCCAGGTCTGAGGTGCAATGTGATGGCTGTATTTAATGATTGCACACACAAAGAAGAAGGAATCATTAAAACATAGACAAATAGTTGTCAAAAATTTATATAATCACATTGGTTATTGGATACCAGAGTTATACCCCTTTCAGACAGAAAAATCCCAAAAACCCAGGTATTTCCCGGATACAAAAACCCGGGTAGAACTAGGCAGCAAGGTGCTGACCCCCTTTCACACAGGAGCAAAAACCCGGGTATTTCCCGTTTCGACCCCTTTCACACAGAAGCCGGATTTTTCCTGCAAAACTCTGTGTGTCATAAGAATAGGACAGTTTTAAAGGCACACAGAGATGAGGTCATCAAAAGTGGGTGGTGACTGCTCACTGCATTGCATTTACCATGACACAAGGATATGTTGTAAACAAGTTTTATTGTTTTTATACAGTACACTGGCATCTTTGACTATCCAAGTCATCTGTTTGCCGATATCCTCCTCCCCTCTCACTGCCAGCAGCTCTCACCTCTTGCTTCTACCAGTGGGCCATGCTGTCCTTTCTTCAGCTCCCTAATGACCTCAGAGGCCAGCCCCATTTGCCATGCCCTCCCAGCCAATCAGAGAGGCCCATCCTCACAACCAATCAGCCAGCACCCCTCCAGGAGAGCCAATCAGTGCCTAACAATATGTAATAATCCCAAAAACCCGGGTCGTTTCCTTTCAGACAGCCGGCGACCCGGGTTTTTGGAATACAGAACCGGGAAAAATCCAGGTAAATTCCTGGGTTGAAGTCCTGGCATTTTAGACCCTCCTCGAGCAGGGAAATTCCCGGGTCTTTTTTTTTCTGTCTGAAAGGAGTATAAATTACATTTAACATATATTATATCCAGTACTATAATTTTCTGGACAAATACATTCAGGAACTCTGGGCCTGGGAAATAAGCTATTTAAAAAGATGATATTGATATAGATAGAAATTATATAAGCCCCTTTAGACTGCGGACAAGAGAGTTCGGCTGAGAGAAGCTGTGTAACATTCATGTTCCATGGTATTTGGAAACTAAGAATAACACAGAGGTCCAATTTACCAAACTATTCTCCAAGTTCCAACTATAAATATATTGTTCCTTCTAGAAACTGGCCAGGGCAGGGTGGTTCTGCATGGGGGCAGCATAAAGGGGGTGGACTGGGCCACCGATGTCACCAAAGGGGGTGGGCCTGGCCCTGCCGAAGTCACTGCCGGGAAAGCGCTGGGCATCTACGTTGGCGCTGGGCTTCCCCGTGCACACCGGTGGGGACAGGCAGCAGGCTGTTCTAGCAGGGCGCATTTTGCCCTTTAAAAATCGTGCAGGGTGCAGCACCCCGCTAACATAGCCTAGCGTGAACACTATATCTATATTGGTTTTAAATAAGACAACATGTATTCAATGTTTTCAGTTGCTTTACTTACTAGTCTCACCCGCACTCACTTTGTACATAAGATGAAAGCATAGTAGTTTATTCAATCCATAGTATATACACCATGGGCCCTATGGTGTATTATACTATGAATGGAATAAGCTACTATGCTTTCAACTTATTTTCAAAGTGAGTGCGGGAACACATGCCCTTTTCTGCTGGAGAGGGTAAGTGCTTTTCTATGGAGAAAGAGAGAATACCAATCGCACAGGACCCTCTGATGATGAGGAACAAAGGACCCCCTAATATCTTATCATAAGAAATAACATCATGGGGGTGTGCTACCACTAGACAATAATATCAAGCAAAACCAAGGAGAGAAGAGCTGTCATATACATGGTGCACCAAAATGTAACTTTTATTAAATGTCTTAAGACTTGCGAATAAAGAAAAAAGTAGTGTGTTAAAAATATGGTGGCTGTCTGATAGTGCACTGATATATATGATGTCATATAGATAAGAGTTCCCAGGTGTCTTATTCTATGGCACCACACCCCTTAGATTCTGTATCTATTTTGAATATGAAGAATTCTGAAGAAGGAATATCCCGAAATGCGTTACGCGTGGTACTGGTTGTGGACATTCACCCTGCTGTGTGGAGGCTCTGCTGGCTGTGGGATTCCCGACTGATGTCCCTGATCCGGATTAGGGGACTGGAGTTGGATTCCCTGCCTTGCTGTTATGCCTGGGTTATTGTTTTGTGCCTTTATACCAAGTCACTTTATTGTAAGTGCAGTTTTATATTAAAATTTGTTTTTACATATTGACTTGCACAATTCCTTGTCTCCACTTCTCCCTGCTTCTGCAAGGGAGATTCTCATTCACAGACCTGTGACAACATATATGGTTGTGAGAGTTTCTACATTGCGGTGATACCTTTTTTATGTTATTTCACCAACTTTTTGATGTGGTTTACCATCAAGTGCTCATTTCATTGTACACCCATTTCACATTTGTCCTTATGCATTAAAGGGGTTAATCCTATTCATGCCAAAGGGTGCGAGTTGCCGTTCATGTGCTGTTTAAATGCTCAAATTGGCACCCGAATTAAGCCCATCACCCCTATGGAAGTGCGAGCACTTTTAAGCGAATTGAGCCCGCCGTAAAGTGCGCCCGGTGCTGTGATGATTCGCACTCGCGAATCATCCGCACATAACAGGATTGACCCCTAAGTATCTTAGATGTTATACTTGGTGCACTTTGTAACTAGCTGCATGTGGTTTTTATTTACACAATCCTATACTCATCATTTCTAATGATCTCAGCCGTGTCTTTCAGAGAAAGGTCAGTTTCAGTTATGAATATTGTTAGATTCTTATGTGGCACATCATGATTTGTCATTATTAGATTCCTGTGGGTACGTATCCTGATTTCATATTGCCACTAAATGGATCCCTGTCTCATAGGGAGATGGACTTATTATGTGTTAATTCTCTATCTATCTATCTATCTATCTATCTATCTATCTATCTATCTATCTATTAATATGTATATGTCTAGTGCCCACTTGTGTGTCTCCGAAACACTGCCATCTGTTGGCAGCGAGTAAAACTATGGCCTTTATTCAGATCTGATCGCAGTACAAATTTGTTTGGAAAACGGGCAAAACCATGTGCACTGCAGGTGGGGCAGATGTAGCATATCCAGAAAGAGTTAGATTTGTGGGAGTTATTTTGTCTCTGTGCAGGGTAAATACTGGCTGTATTATTTTTACACTGAAATTTAGATTTCCGTTTCAACACACCCCACCCAAATTTAACTCTCTCTGCACATGTTACATCTGCCCCACCTGCAGTGCACATGGTTTTGCCCATTTTCCAAACAAATTTGTACTGCAATCAGATCTGAATAAGGGCCTATATCTCTTTCTCTCTCACACTAGCTTTTGAAGCATTTGCTTCAAGCGGGCTTACTAGTGTAGTATAAATCACTAGATATTATCAATGAAACTGCCTCCTATTCCTAATACGGCCTACACACATGCCGATATTAAGGCATTTTCTAAGCGATTTTGTTTAGTTTGGCAAAGTCACTTAGCAAATGCCCTCACATCGGTGTATGTGTGGGGGCTATATCGGCAGCAGTGCGCGTCCCCGCGCGTCTTTATCGCTGGCCAAGATTGATGGACAGTGTCCAGCAATCTCGGCATCGGCAGGGTTCTCCCACCGGAGAACACTGGCGCTGTCTGCTCGCTTAGCACACAGAGCTGACAGCTCGCTCTGTGTGTGGGCTGTCAGCTCTGTGTGCTATGCGATAGCGGCGCAGCACAGCCCGACCTAGCATAGCTAGGTAGCCCTGCACACATCGCTTTATGTGTGTAGGGCCCATAAGAGAAATCTAGTTATGTGATGAGCAACAATGTTGCAGATTAGTATATGTGCTATCTGCAACAGTATCCTTGAGATAAATATCACTCAGTAGAATACTTGGATATTATCTGGCTATGTTTGGCATACTGCAGCACTACAGAGATTACCTTATAGGCCCATATATTGAAGCAATATATTATAGTTAAGGTCCATACACACTGGGTGACTATGCCTAGCATGTATGGACAGCGATGATCGCGTTCATCGCTGGGGGGGAAGCCGCTCAGTGCATACACACTGAGCGGCTTTACTCCTGCCTGTCACCAACGGCGGGGGGAGGACGGCTTTGCATAGCGCAGCGCTATGCAAAGCTGTCCTCAAAGCTGCTCATCTGCTGGTAGAATGGCTTTCCTGGCGATGATGCGAGAGCACGCAGCAGCGCTCACCGCTCACTGCCCGGCCATACACACCGGGCGGCTTTGAGCTGAAAACCGCTCAAACCTGCTGTTTATGACAAAAATGGCGCCTTTCATATGCAAAAGACCAAAAAGTGGCCATCTTGGTACAGGCATTGATACCCCCCTGTAAGGGCATCATGGAAACTCTGCAGTAGTGCTCTCCATAGGCGAATCTAGAATTATGGTAATGGGTGGTCCTAGATCCAGACATAACAGTAAGGTGACCTTTGCGCGGCGTAGCCGCGCGTCAAAAATGGGCGTGGCCTCATGGGAAGGAGGCGTGGCATCACAAAAAGGGGTGTGGTATTACACTTTAGACCTGGGGTAGCCAACCCTAGTCCTCGAGAGCTACCAACAGTGCATGTTTTGCAGGTCTCCTAATAGAATCACAAGTGAGCTAATTAGCTCCATCTGTGTATCTTTTAAAATGTGTCAGTGATTAATGAGTGCAGCTGTGCAGCAGCTAGGTTGTCTGGAAAATGTGAACTGTTGGTGGCTCTCGAGGGCTAGGGTTGGCTACCACTGCTTTAGACCATACACAGTAATGCCCATTACACATTTTAGCAAACTCCGTAATATCCATTACACATAAAGCCACACGCCGTAATGCCAATTACACATAAGGCCACACACCATAATGCCCATTACACATTGTGCCACACATCATGATGCCCATTACATACTACTGTATATAACAAACCGTAATGCCCATTACATATTTGCCACATAAGTGCTGCTTACCTACGTGCTCATTGCTAGGGGGTTCTTGCTTGATGGCACCATAGTACCCATTACACATGATGCCGCACACCATAGTACCCATTACACATGATGCCGCACACCATAGTACCCATTACACATGATGCCGCACACCATAGTACCCATTACACATGATGCCGTGAACCATAGTACCCATTACACATGATGCCGCGCACCATAGTACCCATTACACATGATGCCGCACACCATAGTACCCATTACACATGATGCCGCACAACATAGTACCCATTACACATGATGCCGCACACCATAGTACCCATTACACATGATGCTGCACACATGATGCTGCACACATAATGCCCCTTCCACATGATGCTGCACAATGTAATGCCCCTTACACATTAAGCCACACATTATGCGTAATGCCCCCACATACCGCCACTTGTAGCATCCCTTAAGCAATGCCCCCAAAAGTGCCACCTACTGTAAATTTTTATATGAGCCTTCGCTGCTGCTGCAGTGAGAGATGGAGAGTGGTGCAGCTGCTTCTATGGGGAGAGGAGCAGAGCGCAGTGCAGAGCACACTCCCACTCCCCTCCTGGTGTCCCCTCTAGCCGAGTGGACATTTGAAATATTGTGCGCGCTGTTGTTGTGCGTGACATCGGGGGAGCACGCCGGGTGCCAGCACCACATGATTAAAGGGGGGGCGGGCTGAGGTGAAAGCGGGGAGAAGAATTGGAGTGGAAGCTGCAGGGGTGACAGTCATTGACAGCTGGGCAGAGAGCAGGGGGCTGCCCGGCTGTATTCAGAGCACTGCAGGTCACGGCTGTTTGAAATAATACCCCTTTCACAACAGAAAATGCAGGGATTTACCCGGGAATATGGTCCCGGGATCATGCAGAGACATTCCCAGGCTGACCCCTTATACACTAGCCTAGTCCCTGCATTTTCTGGTGTGAGGGGGAGAGACAACCACTCCCCTCTTCCTACCCCCCTTTAACCAACCAGCTATATCTTCGGAACCAACTGACCCATTTACATGAGACTAGTATCATATTGAAGAATTTTTGAGTTGGCTTCGAATAATTTTAGTCCCGTGAAACTGGGCTGTTTGGTTCCAGAGAAATCTGCCCTCAAAGAACATAAACAGTCATGAAATTACATTTAAGGAATAAAAAAAAAAACGGTTTAACCTCAATATCCCTGGAACCAATTAACCCTTATGGATCCAGCCTGGTATCAGATTGAAGGCCCAGCGATTTGGGTTCGACTAAGATCAATCTCGAGCTTCAGTGATGCCAAAGGGGGAACTGGCAGCCGTTGAACTGGGTGGGGGTCGGAATTAGCGGGTCCCATGTTATCATATAGGGAAAACATTCCAGCTTTGCCTGGCAGTATTTCTGGTTCCCAGGGGGCTAGAGACACGTGGCTGGGCTCGTTGGAAAGCCCCATCCCTCAGCTACAAAAAGGGCTAATGGGTGGTCCTGTGCACCCCCGGACCACCCCCTAGATTCGCCTATGGTGCTCTCCAGGTTTCAACAACCAGTAATTGGCATTTTTTTTTTCATTTGTCTGTTAAGATCGACCTGAATTTTAACAAACCTTTCAAACTCTCTCTGTGATTGTTTTGTTTCTTATACCGCTTTCAGACAGCATCTGCCTAATAACCCAGCATTTACTGGCAATTACCCGGCATTTGCTCTATTACACAAGGTTTTCGCCTGTGTGAAAGGGTCGATCTGGATCTTAAGCTCTGAGTCTCCGACCCTGGTCATTTGCAGGTTTGGAGACCTGGAGTTTAACCCCTTCAGTGGTGTTTTTTTTAGGGAGCACTTCCCACTGGGCAAGTTTTTTCTGGGGAGCGCGCCCTAAAAAAGCCCCACCGCTGTGTCCCCAGGAACCGTCAATCAGATGCTGCTTGGTCCTGCACCCCGTCCCTGCCTGGCTTGTCATAAGCCGGTGCCGCAGACTGTAATAGAACAACCGAAGAGGGGGGGGGGGGTGAGCTGGAGACGCAGCGGGGGAGGGAGAGGGAGCCGGGCAGCGCTGAAACAAGCTGAGTTCCGTGATAAACTCAGCAGCGCTGCCCAGCGCTAAACACAGGGAATCCCAAGAATTTCCCGGGCTTGCCAGTCTGGGCATTAAGGCATAGCCCGGAAAATTCTTGGGATTACCAGTGAAGGAGTTAAGTCAAATTTTTAGCACAGAGAAAGGAATGGTGTATTAAATTAAATTCCCGGGTGGAACTGCTTGACCCGGGAATTTCATTTTCTGTGTGAAAGGGGTACAACACAAATAAAACTCTATTATTGGTAAGGGGTACTCATATCAATTCTGTTTTAGATTTATATACATTTTATGAAGTGTTTTTAGCTTTTATACATTTGTTATACTGATATATAGTAATTAAACAGTTTGTCCTGAGTAACCTTAGTGAATGAAGGAAGAGTGACATCAGGGACAGTATAGATCCGTTTATATAGGGCACACTCCCTGCAGACCGTTAAGTGCTTGTAAACACTCGCTGTCCATCATGTGTCTGTCATGTTGATGGAAGCTGAAACTAGAACTCTAGAAAGAATGTAGAATATTTACTAGGAATATTAGTATGTTCTAATCATCCATAAGGATATTGGTATTCGTATTGTGAAAACATATACTAAAACTCACAATTTATATCCTGGAACTTATTTCCTTCAGTGCCAATATTCACAATCTCAGAATCAGATCATTTTTAGTATTCCCAAATATTGAATCAGAACCTGCAATATTCCCGATTCTGATATCATTATTTCACCAGCTACAGCCACGGAGGATGTAGTGTTGTACCTTTTCCACATGACTACATAAAGTTTTTTTTTTTGCTGTTGTGAGATGGGTGTAGGGGCGGTGCGGTGCCTGCTGCCGTGCAGGTGTCGTCGGACCACTTACCTGGCGCCGCACCCTCTCACCTTCAGGCCGTGCCAAGTCACGGTCCTGGAATTCTTCGGCACCCGGACACGAACACCTAGGAGGAAGGAGAGTAGGTGAGAGCTGTTCCTCCTGGATGAAGACCGATGCGCCCTCCGTCCCGCGACGTCTTTACAGTGGCACCCTCCGGGCTCCGGGAAACATCATCATCGGCGCACTGCCTCAGAGCCCGGAGTGTCACCTATTGGTACTTGCGCACCTAGGTGAGGCCTTGACCTTGTATGGGGTACAAGGTCCGCGTACGCCCTGGATGGAGGAAGGAAGGGAGATAGGCAGGAACACACAAACAAACAAGACGACACTCACCGTCCTTACTCTTGTACTGCGTCCGCACTCTTGTACTCTAACCCACGGTTCTCCTCACAGGTCCCTGTAAGGAGACAAACACCAGACCCGTGCAGAGCCTAACGAACCTAAATGTGGCATGACTACATAACTACAACACAAAGCCCTAGAACTGACTAAGTGTGTGTGGTGCAACACAACTACGAAAATCTAAACAACTTTGCTCTGCACGGACAACATACAATACAGTACAAGACCTTACCAACCAACTGCTCCTTTAACCTCTGCCTGTATTCAGATGTACTCCCTTCCTGGCTAGAGCTGGCCAGCGTATGCTCACTCTAAAACAATACCAGTTAGCTACTACAATCGCTCCTAACTGACAGCTCAGGCCTAGTGCCTGTCTGGGTCCACAGGCCTAGTGCCTGACTGGTGCACAGGCCTAGGGGCCTGATTCAATTAGCCCCCCCGAACTATGGGGGCCTCGGGCTTTACGCCCGGTTACTGTGCAACGGGCCTAGTGCCCGGCTAAGTGGGCCACGGGCCTAATGCCCGGCCTATCGGGACAGGGGCCACGGGGAGGAGGCCCAGCACAATCCAAAAGGGCCAGGAGGGCCCAACAATCAAGTGGCCACGGGCCAAGAGGGCCCGACTACAAATCCCACAGGCCGGAGGGGCCTGAATGTTCCCACGGGCCTAGTGCCCGACTCCCGGTGGTCAAGGGTAGGGGTAGGTGGCCCAAGGGCCGCCTACCTGGGGTTGGGAGAGGCCGCAGGGGGGAGCTTTGTCAGCTCTTTTGCTTCCCACCCTTGCTGGCCTCTCCGTGGGCGGCAGCCATCTTCTTTCTTCTGCCGCTGGCCTGTCCTGGCCAGCGGCGGCGCCGTTTCCTTTCTTCTTCCAGGAGGCGCCGGAGATCTTCTTTCTTGATCCCGGCGTCTTCTCTCTGCAGCGGCCGCCGGAACTCTTCAGTCCGTCGCCGCTGTGTCCTCTCTCCTCCGGCGTCTTCTCGCTTCAGCTGGTGCGCTCCTGCGCTCCGCCGGCGTGGGACCTTCCTGCTCCTTCGCCTCCCGGCGGCGTCTGACGTCAGACGCCGGGGGCGGGCTTTAGGACGGCGCGGCGAGCGCTGATTGGCTCGCCGCGGCCGTCTGCCATCGGCCGCCGAATAGGGAGCCATGATTGGCTCCCGAACGGCGGGAGATTTAAACTGCCGCGAGCGGCGCTTTGGATCGGCGGCCGCAGCGGCGCCGGATCCAAAGCCGCGAGCGGCGCCGGATCCAAAGCCCCACTCCGCTTCGCCGCACGCACTGTCAGCGCTGGGATCGGTGCATTGATCCCAGCGCTGTTCCTCTCCGCCGCTGCCTGCCCTATTGGCACAGGGATCAGACAGCTGATCCCTGCGCCGGGGGAGGTGGCGTCCCGTGGGGGACCCAGCCCTCCCTCTCCTCGTCCCTGCTGCTGCTGCTCCGGTGCTGGGAGCAGGGGAGCTGTCCCAGCACCGGGGCACCCCATTACATTTCCCCCCCCTTTTTCCTTTGTAGTCCCTACAAAGTCCTCACTCACCAATATCCGGGGGTCAGGGCATTCGGAGGTCCTCTCAGGGAAGTAGTCTTCGGGAGCCCAGCCTGGACCGACTGTGGCCCCACTTTCTTCCACTGGCTCCGGACTAATCTCCGTCCCTCCTGACACTACTCTCCGGATCCTCTGGGGAAGTGGCTGCTTGTTATGGCCGTTCACCATAGGCCACCAGGGAGAATCCTCTTCAATGGCTGACCACCAACCTATGGCAAATTCCTCCGGGGCATCTCTTTCCTCCCAGGCAATCGTCACCATCGGACAAGCTTCTTCATGGGGCACTTCCAACGGTTCCATATCTCTGGGAACGGTCCCTCCCATGGCATCACCATCCTCTCCTTCCCCTTCCTCCATCCAAGTCGGTTCTTCCAGCAGGGGGTCTTGCTCCAGGATCTTCTCTTCCTCTTCTCCGAGGGTGATCGACTGCGAACACTGCTCCACATCCTGCAAATCTGGTTCTTCAGGCAGGGCTAACACTTCAGGGTCTGGACTCTTCTCCACAGACTCCGGCGCCAGGTGCCGACTTTCTTCCTCAGCGTACTCCCTCTTTTCCGCTGGCACTTCACGATACCCAGGGCACTCCTGTTCCAACCGTCTAGGTTGAGGACTCTGCCAACCTCGGGAACTTCTGGGCTTCTTTGCCACTGGGTCTTCACGCTCTTCCTCACAGCGTGGTTTCTTCACCTCCCGGTCATTCACGTCGGCCTTCAACGGAAAAGAATCTTTTCCAGAGGTCTCTTTTTCTGGGCACAACATTGCCATGGCATCTTCCCAGGGACACTCGTTGGCCAAATGTCCCTGTCGCCGACATTTCCAACAGGGGGGCATCGACGCGGTCTTCTCCGGAATCACAGCGGCCACCTCTTCCACACAAGGGTATCTCTTGCTCGGCGCTGGCACAGACAAAATGGGCACCTGCGCACTCACTTCAAGCAGACTCTTCCGCTCCATTTCTCTGGCTTCTTCCTGCCGTTTCTGGACTCCGCCATCGGGGATCATCCACTCTTCAGCCATCAGGTCTGAGTCCCCGTGTTTCCATCGTGGTTTAGTCTGTGGCCTCTCTGTCCACTTGGTCTTCGGCGGCCAGTCCCCAAAAGGACAGTCCGGTCGCAGATGTCTCGGATCTTCACATAACTCACACCGGCCAATGTCGTCTTCACTATACGGCTCCTCCCATGGGCAGCTATTATCCTTGTGTCCATACTCCCCACAGAGCTTACAACGGGGCTGTTTCTTCACCGGAACCTTCTGTCGACGCCTTGGAACGACATCCTGGACCATCTGGGTCGTCTTCCTCAGAGGCGTCCGGCGGGCTCCTTCTATCGCAGTTTCTCTCCAGGGACAATCACTGACGAAGTGTCCGACCTGTTGGCACGTCCTACAGGGGGTGACGGCAGCCTTCTTGCGCCCCTTCTCCTGGCGCTCTTCTTTGGCTCTCTGTATCGACCGTTCCACCATCATCCTAAATTCTTCTCCTGTCACAGTCGCCCATCCGTCGTCGTCAACCACAGGGGCGTGGATCGGTTCCGACGCAATCCGCTGGGGGGTCTTCCTGGGGACGTTCCACATCGTGTCCGCGGTGCGTATCCTGCCGACTACGCCAAATGTGAGATGGGTGTAGGGGCGGTGCGGTGCCTGCTGCCGTGCAGGTGTCGTCGGACCACTTACCTGGCGCCGCACCCTCTCACCTTCAGGCCGTGCCAAGTCACGGTCCTGGAATTCTCCGGCACCCGGACACGAACACCTAGGAGGAAGGAGAGTAGGTGAGAGCTGTTCCTCCTGGATGAAGACCGATGTGCCCTCCGTCCCCCGACGTCTTTACAGTGGCACCCTCCGGGCTCCGGGAAACATCATCATCGGCGCACTGCATCAGAGCCCGGAGTGTCACCTATTGGTACTTGCGCACCTAGGTGAGGCCTTGACCTTGTATGGGGTACAAGGTCTGCGTACGCCCTGGATGGAGGAAGGAAGGGAGATAGGCAGGAACACACAAACAAACAAGACGACACTCACCGTCCTCACTCTTGTACTGCGTCCGCACTCTTGTACTCTAACCAACGGTTCTCCTCACAGGTCCCTGTAAGGAGACAAACACCAGACCCGTGCAGAGCCTAACGAACCTAAACGTGGCACGACTACATAACTACAACACAAAGCCCTAGAACTGACTAAGTGTGTGTGGTGCAACACAACTACGAAAATCTAAACAACTTTGCTCTGCACGGACAACATACAATACAGTACAAGACCTTACCAACCAACTGCTCCTTTAACCTCTGCCTGTATTCAGATGTACTCCCTTCCTGGCTAGAGCTGGCCAGCGTATGCTCACTCTAAAACAATACCAGTTAGCTACTACAATCGCTCCTAACTGACGGCTCAGGCCTAGTGCCTGTCTGGGTCCACAGGCCTAGTGCCTGACTGGTGCACAGGCCTAGGGGCCTGATTCAATTAGCCCCCCCGAACTATGGGGGCCTCGGGCTTTACGCCCGGTTACTGTGCAACGGGCCTAGTGGCCGGCTAAGTGGGCCACGGGCCTAATGCCCGGCCTATCGGGACAGGGGCCACGAGGAAGAAGGCCCAGCACAATCCAAAAGGGCCAGGAGGGCCCAACAATCAAGTGGCCACGGGCCAAGAGGGCCCGACTACAAATCCCACAGGCCGGAGGGGCCTGAAAGTTCCCACGGGCCTAGTGCCCGACTCCCGGTGGTCAAGGGTAGGGGTAGGTGGCCCAAGGGCCGCCTACCTGGGGTTGGGAGAGGCCGCAGGGGGGAGCTTCGTCAGCTCTTTTGCTTCCCACCCTTGCTGGCCTCTCCGTGGGCGGCAGCCATCTTCTTTCTTCTGCCGCTGGCCTGTCCTGGCCAGCGGCGGCGCCGCTTCCTTTCTTCTTCCAGGAGGCGCCGGAGATCTTCTTTCTTGATCCCGGCGTCTTCTCTCTGCAGCGGCCGCCGGAACTCTTCAGTCCGTCGCCGCTGTGTCCTCTCTCCTCCGGCGTCTTCTCGCTTCAGCCGGTGCGCTCCGCCGGCGTGGGACCTTCCTGCTCCTTCGCCTCCCGGCGGCGTCTGACGTCAGACGCCGGGGGCGGGCTTTAGGACGGCGCGGCAAACGCTGATTGGCTCGCCGCGGCCGTCTGCCATCGGCCGCCGAATAGGGAGCCATGATTGGCTCCCGAACGGCGGGAGATTTGAACTGCCGCGAGCGGCGCTTTGGATCGGCGGCCGCAGCGGCGCCGGATCCAAAGCCCCACTCCGTCCGTCGCTTCGCCGCACGCACTGTCAGCGCTGGGATCGGTGCATTGATCCCAGCGCTGTTCCTCTCCGCCGCTGCCTGCCCTATTGGCACAGGGATCAGACAGCTGATCCCTGCGCCGGGGGAGGTGGCGTCCCGTGGGGGACCCAGCCCTCCCTCTCCTCGTCCCTGCTGCTGCTGCTCCGGTGCTGGGAGCAGGGGAGCTGTCCCAGCACCGGGGCACCCCATTACACTGTCACCACAGCGGCTGGGCATCACTGTATGGCTCCACCAAACAGGTGGTGGCAATAGCCAAACACACACATTACATACAAATTAAGGCCTGCAACCATAACATTTATACATTTAAAGGCCCATACACACTAGGAGATTTTCATTTCAAAAGACTCCGATAGATATATCTGTCTGTGTATACACTGAGCTATTTTCCCAAAGAGCCCAGTTACAAACCACATGCGATCGCTCCTGCAATTAGATAGATATTATGTGCAGCACATACTGACAAGCGGGCACGCGCATCACGTCACATGGTCCCTAAAATGTGCATTCAATTTATTGAACAGATGTGGTCGAAATCGAATGATTGTATGCAGTATCTCATAAGTGTGTGGGCTACTTAAGATTTAAATGACAAATGCAATGTATCTTCCCCATTAAGCTTGTGCCAGGCTTATCAAGTTTACACTCCGCAGACTTCACAGGTTCAGGGGGTGTGGCCTAATGGTGTGAGGCGTGGCTATCACCCTGTAAGCTCCTCCCTGCAATGTAACTGCCTCCAGTACATAATAAAATCAACCAGATACATAATTTACCATTGTAACATGAGCTGCTCACACCAATGACTAAAAGTAGATTGTCACCCCATTGGGTAGCCTATACAGTGATGTACTAAGCCCTGAACAGTGATAAAGTGGAGAGAGATAAAGTACCCAAAAATCTACTTCGGTACTTGTTTAGTTTCACAGCGCCCGATATATTGGATGCGATATCGGCCGATATATCAATGTGATCCGTTGCGGGTTTTTTTTTTACATGTTCATAACCCCACTATCCACTACGCATGGAGTTGATTTTATATAGTGTGGCGAGCGCAGCGAGCCACCAAGCCCGAAGCGTAGCGAGCCCCATGAGGGACGTGGATTACTGCGCTCCCGACACTCTATATAATATATATATATATATATATATATATATATGCGTAGTGGATAGTGGGGTTATGAACAGGTAAAAAATCGCATCGGATCGCATCGATATATCGGCCGATATCGCATCTGATATATCGGTCGATATCGCATCCAATATATGGGGCGCTGTGAAACTAAACAAGGTACTTGTTTCCTAGAACGGCCACAACGATTTAGATCGTTGTGGTCGTAAGATAAAAAATCGGATCGATCGCATCGCATGCGATTTGGTCGCATACGATGCGACCGATCCGATCGACCGATTTTTCACCCGATTTTTTTTTTTTTTCACCTCATTAATTTCAATTGCCCCCCCAAATGTTACTAAGTGGGCTAGACCCCACGATAGACGTCAACCCGAAGCGTGGCGAGCGCAGCGAGCCCGCGAGGGGCGGCGGTGCGCGTCCTCCGACCTTTTCATTCCCCTACTATCCACTAGGGCGTGGAGTGAGAATAGAATAGTGTGGCGAGCGCAGCGAGCCACCGAGCCCGAAGCGTGGCGAGCGCAGCGAGCCCCGCGAGGGGACGCGTATAACTTCACAGGTATACGCGTCCCCTCGCGGGGCTCGCTGCGCTCGCCACGCTTCGGGCTCGGTGGCTCGCTGCGCTCGCCACACTATTCTATTCTCACTCCACGCCCTAGTGGATAGTAGGGGAATGAAAAGGTCGTAGGACGCGCACCGCCGCCCCTCGCGGGCTCGCTGCGCTCGCCACGCTTCGGGTTGACGTCTATCGTGGGGTCATGGCGGGCACATAAAAAATGTGAAATGGGTCATATTGGCCCATTTCACCTTTTTTAACATTTTTCCCTATGTGAGATGGACTTAATCAAGTCCATCTCATCTTGTGCCATTATAATGGCACAAGACCGACAAGATCCTCCCGATTTCAATGTTAAAAGATTTTTTAACATTGAAGTCTATGGAAAAATCGGGTCAATCGGTCGGTCGCATCGCGGCCGATTTTAATTGGTCGCGACCGACCGATTGACCCGATTTCTGTCAATCAAAGTGAAAAAAGTGTAAAAAATCGGCCACATCGTGAGGATCGTGTCCCTTAATTAAGAGCCACGATCACTCACGATTGTGGCCGTTCTAGGAAACAAGTACCCTAAACAAGTACCTCTACTTCTGTCATTTTTCAAACACAGTCTGTAACATGGTAGTTATGAGCTCATTGGCTGGTACTTTATCTCTCCGTAGTGTAGTACTTGTGCCCCTCCTCCATCCTATTGATCCCTTATATAATCTCACCAGCCAATCAGCTCCTACCTGTCATTTTATCAAACCAAGCCTGTAACTTCACAGTTGGCCGGTGATAAAAACCAGACACTTTATTACTTCACCAAGCTTAATAAATCTGCCCCTTTATTACATAGTAGTCCAATGTCTGCAGGACCTGAGAAGACTGCTGTTTATAGTGAGTGTAAAGATATGGGACAAAGAATACGAACAAGACTGCGCTAGTATGAAGACAAATGTAATAAAAACATATTCAACAATAAACACAAATTAAACCAAAAATATTCAAACGATAAAAATACATATATACACTTGCTTAAAATTCTGACCACTGTTAATGATGAGGTTAATTGGACGGATAAGGTATGAAAAAAGGGTCTTTATAGATGAGATCCAGCTGTGCTTCCGAAGGTTAAATAGGAGCGGAGAAAATGGAACAAATTGGTAATGGGTTCCCTCCCAACCATGACCCTGTATGCGCAGTGTTCATATGTTCTCCCTGGATTGTTGTGGCTTTCCTCCGGGATCGACTGTTTCCTCCCACAGTCCTTTTGCCCATCTTGGTAGTAGGTTCAGTGACCAGGACCAGTTTACCAATGGGGTAGATGGAGCTACACCTCTACGCCTCGATATAATAATCAAAATCATAATGTCAAAGCTGCAATGTGAAGCTGGCTTTATAGTCACAATGGCCTCCATCCCCACCTCCGTGATTGCTTTGCTGTTCAATCCCAATTCGATTGGGATTGAATTGCGCGGCAAGGCAAACACATTGGATTTGGACTATATAGTTTTGTCGGCACATCACGCATCAGGATGGAATCTAAATCAATTGTGCTTGAATTCTGCTTGATTTCAATTCAATTTTTCATATATAAGCAAAATCGAATAGAAATATAGACCACATTGAACCTTGTGTGATGCCGTGTTCACACTGCCAGTGTGAACAACACGGCTTTTACCCTGCATTTTAATGCCGGGGACTGCAGCTCCAGACCCCATTCTCACTGCAAGGCAAATTCCCGGTTGAAGCAGTTCTACCCGGTAATTTGCCTTTTAACACTGATTTTTTTGCAGTGTGAATGGGTCAACCCGTGTCTGCATACCCGGATCTCAAACACGGGTATAAAGAAGGGTTGAAGAGCCTTGGAACTTTGACACGGGTTGACCCGTTTACACTGAAAAAAACCCGTGTTAAAAGGCAAATTACTGGGTCGACATGCTAGACCTGAGAATTTGCCTTGCAGTGAGAACGGGGTATGAGGGGCATTAGACCCTTGTACATTTTTAGCCACTGGCCCATGGGGCTCTTAATCCATCCCTGTAACTCTGACAAAAATGGACCTATGTGTTTACCTGGAATTAATTACAAAGAACAGCAACTAAGCTCATCCAAGGTAGCTGCCATACTCTCTACAACAATGTAAAGTGCTCAGAATCCTGATGGGAGAAAGACGCTATATACGGTAAACAGAGATTGTTATAATTCTAATGAAACAAATTATACCATTGCGGAATGTGCAAGCAGTTAGTCATAGGGGGTGGAGGGGGGATGTGGGGTAATAGATTCCCTCCTGGGCCTTAGGGCCTCTACTTCCACAACTCAATGGGTCTATATTAAGATTTTTAACACTGACGTTTTAATGAGTGTCACAGAAGTGATAACATCTAAATCTGATAAGTAACCAAAGAATCTTCCTATTTTCTCTTTTCAGTTTCTTAATTACCAGATTATTACTTACCACCTGTGAGTCAGTGTCTCCAGTTACTGCTTATTGTACCACCAGTAGTTCTCTGTTCCAGGAATAAAGACTCAACTATCTGCATCCTAGTTACAGAAAAATAAAACTGTTTCATTTCTCTGTGTATGTATGTATGTATATATATAGATAGATAGATAGATAGATAGATAGATAGATAGATAGATAGATAGATAGATATATAGATATAGATATACTGTATATATATATATATATATATATATATATATATATATATATATATAGCAGCATTTTAATAAGCATTGTACTCTCACTTCTTATGCTGCCCATACACTTGTGCGATCGGATTCGATGTCCATCAAACCCAATTGCATCTTGTGGTGCTAAGGTGCACCTTTTACAGCACCCAGTGTCACATGCCATCTTGAGATGGCACATACATAATGGAAATATTATTATGCAAATATACTGGTGTTTTTAGAATTCAAAGCTAGGTGATATCTGCATAGATGACAATAGCAACAGGGACACTGCCATAGGGTGAAAAACTATATTAGTATTTATCATATATTACAGACTGCTCCAGATAAAGAAATTCCCAAATCACTATGAAGTATATTGTATGACACATAACACGTGATATATATATATATATATATATATATATATATATATATATTTAAATGACGACACACACACAGACCAGGCAGGATTTGCACATGGGAATCTAGTGATCTATAGCAAGAAGAACCTGTGGATTATATGATCCATTATATAATCCTCTATGGCAGTCCAGGGAAGGGGAGTCCCTTCCCTGGACTGCCATAGAGGATTATATAATGGATCATATAATCCTTTGGGAGGATTTAATATCTGTACAACATGCCACAGACACAGGGAACCATGAGTCATGTGTTAGGGTCTTCTTACCTACAGCCCTTATTGCATGGAATGACAGGTCATGTTTTCCACATAGCTACAGGAAAATAATAACTTCTCCTTGAATATAGTGTGTACAGTAGGCTGTATTATCCTTGTGCTTATACTCTAAAACCAGATTAGGTAACCTACAGTATATGCCCCATCTGCTGTGGAGCTACAAGTCCCAGGATGCACAGCCAGCCGCTGTGTCCTGTGTAGGGTGTATAATCCATTTGTATCACTCCAGTCCGGTCCTCCCCTTTCCATTGAATGTGCTAATGCCCCGATGATTGCTGTAATGAGCCTGATCAGGACAGTGGGATGGATCCCCGGGTCTGTGTACAGTAATCAGAGCGGTGTTGTCCTCCCAGGGCGTGTTCTGGTCTAGGTGTGCACCCTGCTGCTCTGGGACGGCCAGTGCCGGGTGGGGACCTCTCTATGAATATGATAGCAGGGATTGTGTAGGTCTATGTACAGCAATCACTGGGAGCATGGTACAGTCACAGTAACCTGAATATGCTGTGCACTAAAACCTATTATATTTCCCCCATGTGTCTTCTAGCAACTGGTGATAAATTACACAACATTCCTGCAACCTCACCAATGGGGGTTTTAATGAAAGTGACTGTGGAGGGTTCCCTGTTATCAGCGGTCTCCGCAGTCAGTTATATATATATATATATATATATATATATATATATATATATATATATATATATATAAATGAGATAAATGTAATTTATCAGTGCATAAGATGGGATGGGCAGTGTACTAGCTCGGACACAGCTCTCCGCTGTAATCATTATACCGCTGTCATTATGTCATTTATCCTGCTCACAGGGTACAGATAGCTATTATCCTTATACATTATCATTATACAGTATTGGTACAAATCCTTCAGTAACTACATGATTTGTATTGTGGTAAGAATGTTTCTCTCTCTCTCTCTCTCAATGAAAATGCCTATCTATCTATCTATCTATCTATCTATCATTTATCTATCTATCTATCTATCTATCTATCTATCTATCTATCTATCTATCTTTCTATCTATTTATCTATCTATCTGAAATAGAACTAGGAAAAAAATGGAAAAACTAAAATTTGCATGGATATATTTCATTCTTTTCATATTTCATAACTACATTCTAGAATGAGATATGTTAATATAGATAGATAAATAGATAAAAGATAAATAGATAGATCTGCATATCTCTATTAATATCTATCTATCTATCTATCTATCTATCTATCTATCTATCTATCTATCTATCTATCTATCTATCTATCTCTCCATCCATCCATCTATCTATCTATTATATACTTGTAGATATAAATATATTGGGTATCTATCTATCGATCTATCTGAATCCTTAATCTATATTATTATGTAGCTAGAGATATATTAATATCGAGATATATAAATACATTGGGTATGATAGATAGATAAATAGATAGATAGATAGATAGATAGATAGATAGATAGATAGATAGATAGATAGATAGATTAGATAGTCTTAAATCAGACGGATAATTGATTTGCATTACATACAGTATAGCCAGTGCTGCATGGGATTATATACATACAGTATAGCCAGTGCTGCGTGGGATTATATACATACAGTATAGCCAGTGCTGCATGGGATTATATACATACAGTATAGCCAGTGCTGTATGGGATTATATACATACAGTATAGCCAGTGCTGTATGGGATTATATACATACAGTATAGCCAGTGCTGTATGGGATTATATACATACAGTATAGCCAGTGCTGGACGGGATTATGTACATACAGTATAGCCAGTGCTGGACGGGATTATATACATACAGTATAGCCAGTGCTGTATGGGATTATATCCATACAGTAGCTCTCACTTCTGATAAGCCCCGACAGGTCCAGCAGGCTCTGACATATTTTGATGCAGTTAAGTGGATCTCATCTACAGTGGAGACGACACAAACACATCGATTGCGCACAGCCAGGAGGCAATAACGTATTAAACAAAGTTTCTCCTGCTGAGGACAGAGGGGAAATCATATTCTATACGTCTATCGATTTTTTGGGGAAACGTTTATTATTTGAGTGTAAATATTATCTAATGCTGTCTCCAATATGACTGATCAGGGTATATCAATATCAATATATCTCAATTCTCTCTCACGTGATGGGGTTCATTTATTGTCAGGTGGCATGCTGGTCCATTATAAAAGAGAATATATATATATGTGTGTGTGTATTTATGTGTATATATATACAGTGGTGTGTGTGTGTGTGTATGTGTGTATATGTATATATATATATATATATACATATATATATGTATACATACATACATACATACATACATACATACATACATACACACACACACACACACACACACACACACACACACACACACACACACACACCAATATATGTATGTGAAACCCATATATATATATATATATATATATATATATATATATATATATATATATATATATACATACATACATACATACATACACATATATATATTGATTCGTACAGAGCTAAGAAGCGGCTGGTAATTTGGTGCCAGATAGCCGGTAAGTGAGGTCCCCAGTGACCACAGTGAGATGAGCAGATCTCTGGCCAATGGCTGGAGTAGGATGAGAGGTGGGAGGGAGGGGACAGATGCTGGCTTGCATTGTAGACTGACTTCTGGTCCACTGTGAATCCCATCTCCCCCTCTCCCCCTCCTTACTTGACTTCCCTTTTAACCCATCTGCCTTCAATTGGCTTCAAACATTAGCACGACCCCACAGCCAGGACTGGTATTGGTAAAACATCACCTCAGGACCAATTCAGGGAAATGGACAAGAGGAGGACAGAGCCAGGACACAACACACCTTGTTAAATCTAGGACCCTTCTCTCTACATGAGGTTTATCAAGTATATCTAAGGACGCACAAAAACAGTGAGTATCGCATATAAGAAGAATCATTTTCACCCTGTGGGGTGAGCCCCCCCCCCCCCCCCCCCCCCACACACTTACTTTCGGAAGATTTGCTTTAATTAATAGATGGAAGTTGGAAAGTTGGACCAAAGTTACTGTCTGGCTACTTGCAGTCCTCCTGGGCAATACATGAGAATGCGGCCAGGGTGCCAATGTTTTCTGTATGTGGAGAGATGTGTTCATTATATGTGACCTTTCCCCTGACCCCGTGTTCTTCCCTGTGTGTGTCACGACCCCGTTTTGTTTCAGTTATTGGCTTCCATTGATCATGACCATTATATCAGATTCATGAAGATTTAAGCTTCCACCTCTCCTGTGGTCGAGTGTCCATTGATCTTTACAAAAAGGTTATTTTAAGAGGAAACAGAGAGACTGGTTAACCCCTGGGTATTTACCAATATGTCTGTGTGCGATTTTATTGCTTTAAAAATATCCTTGAGTAAATCAATTCGTCAGAGAGAAAAAAAACAAAACTGGTAAAATCAGCATTTACATGGAATACATATGTCCGGGTGACTTATAATGGGGAGACGCGC
This sequence comes from Crinia signifera, assembly GCF_055691185.1. Taxonomy (NCBI): domain Eukaryota; kingdom Metazoa; phylum Chordata; class Amphibia; order Anura; family Myobatrachidae; genus Crinia; species Crinia signifera. The sequence continues at coordinate 53,805,471 of NC_139221.1, read as the reverse complement.
GGTTATTGGGTGTCTATTACGTTACTTTGAGTCTTTTTGTTTTACTAGAACGCCACAATTACCTTTATATCGGGAGTATTATCTTACACCATAGTCTCTTACATCTTACACTTGCCATATGTATTAAATTAAACACAGCATTTTTAAATCGTCTTTTTTTTCTCTTTCTTTGGAAAACATTTCTTTTTTTTGTTTCATTTGTCGTTTTGTTTCGTTTTCTTTTGAATTGTTTGTGTTAATAGAATGGTTGTGTTGGTGATTATATGTGTTCTATGCCTCCGATCCCCATTACTCACTTCGTTTAACCCCCACTGACCTTGTTTATATTGAAACTGAATTAAGCTGCTCCCAAGCACACTTATGACACTGGGTGTGTTTCTTTCTTGTTTAGGCACTTGTCACAGGCCACTTGGCTGATCCAAAAAAGCACACAAAACCAATATTTGTAATAATCTAATGAGGGAGACGACCCCTTTTCTGTATAAACGGAGGTGTCTACAGGAGAATAAAGCAATTTTCTTCTATTTGTTGTGTTCATTTCTGGTGACCAATTTGGAAACTAGAAATCTATCAACTAAAAATGCCAGCTTTATTCTGGGAGCAGCATACTAGAAATATTGAAACATTCTAACAGAACCATTATTATAGCATAATTGATTTGAGTTGCGCCTGATATTCTTGTATACATTTGGAAACTATTCTGCGATTTAACTGCTGCAGTTTTACTTTAAATAGGTAATTTATTTGTATTCATTCACAAAAAAAATCGCACGTCCCCAATAGTACAATAATCGTGGAAAAGTCGCATGCTTCCAATACTGGTCTCAAAATTGAGTATCAGAAATGAGCTGAGTGATGTTTAGAATGCAATGTAACTAGTTGAACCCGATGTAGCTAAAACAGACATGTACTGTAGTATAAAGCACATCATAATAATAATAATAATAATAATAATAATAATAATAATATATAAAAATAAATTCATATGTAAAAAATAAATAAATTCTTTGTTGTAAATAAGGGTGTAATATTTCGATAATCAATAACTCATTATGTAAAACGCACAGGCATTAGAAGCCAGCGCATAAACATGTACGGGTCAGCAAGTTACCCCTAACTGCCCTAATGATAAATCAGGAGTAATCACCCTGTGCCCTGAGCCAGCTAATAACACAATCAGGTGAATAGATCACATCCTGCCATATACACAAATGGTCCCTCAGTACAGGAGAACTCTCTATTCTCCCCATTCCCAGCTTCATACACGATACTTGTATTTTATACATGATTAGACTACACCATAAAATACAAAGTGACATGGAATTAACCCACTGGCTGGTTAAGAAGAATTCCATGTAATAATTAGGTCATATATGTACATGTATATGGTAGATCTGGTAGATGCCAATGTGAGAAGGACTACAGCAGAAATCAGAGATAACTCAGTGGTGTTACATAATAGTGAGTGACACATGTCTGTCAGTCTCTCTGCTTACAAATTCTAGTTTCATTCAGGGAACAAATGTAAACGGCCGAATTTTTTTTTCTTCTAAATTTTCAAAGGTTCTTAATTTGTTTATTTATTTATTTACATATCAGTTACTGTTGGTTTTCTTTTGCCTATTTTATAACTATAAGAAAACGCAGTCTCAGGAAAGGGTAAAAAGGTTTAAAATACGAAATGAAACAATCAGAGGTTATACGTGTGTACTATCTATCTATCTATCTATCTATCTATCTATCTATCTATCTATCTATCTATCTATCTATCTATCCATCTATCTATCTATCTATCTATCTATCTATCTATCTATCTATCTATCTATCTATCTATCTATCTATCGTTACTTCTGCCGGCTAAATGACATAGACACACATATTTCGTTCAATATTACTATTTATAAAGATGACATTCATTTAGTTTGTTGGCACTAACATTTCCAGGTTTTGTGCATTTATCTACATTTCATTATTGTATTTCTGTGCAGTGATTTTGGGATATGCGCATATAATATAGCAGATTGTGATTTAATAATAAATAAATACATTATTAATAATAGTAATAATAGTAATAATAATAATAATAATAATAATAATAATAATAATAATAATAATAATAATAATACTATTTGTTCTGTACCTTTCAGACAGTTACATCCCACCCTGGTTCTGACGGTCCTGCCCAATGGCACTGTCTATACCCAGCACCGTCCCCGCTCCCACAGAAAGACACTTCTCTATAGACGATCTTGCTCTCAGCAGCACCTCCATAGCCTCTTATTTCCCGACATTTATGCACCCCAACCACTACCTTGGCATTCTGGCCAGTCACCATGACATGTTTAACCCTCTGAAATCTTTGGGGAGACTGGTGACCAAGTCTTCTTCACACTTGGGACAATTAAACTACAGGAACCTGCCCTCTTACCTGAATCAGGACTGTCCGAACGTAGACCCCCTCTTCAACCCCCTCCCCGCATCTTATCCGATCTATGGTAAAGACCAGTCTGCCCTATGCCCCAAGGAAGACCCCCGTGCTAATGGACAACCGCTGGGACCAAGACTTACCCCAGACAACCCCAAACCCAAGAGGAACAAAGGTCCCCCTCTGAGTCTGGGAAGCCTGGAGGTGGCATCTAGCAGGACTTACCACTTCACAGAAGATGACCTACACACTGTACTCTATGGATACACTTGTGGGTCGGAGATGAAGCGTCCCCACCAGGCTACCCCCCAGGCCATCTCTGGGCTCAGGATCCCAGATAACACTACGGGTAAATACTATTCCATTGTTTTCTGCTTGAACACAGGTGAACACGTACAATATATAACACTCATTATGGCCCATTTCCCGAGTCATATTAGTTGATCGTATGATTCCCATGTCAGTGTTCAGGTATTTTCCTAAAACACGAAACAGATACAATTATTTTCCTACCAACCCTAAAAGAACCCTCATTTCCCAGCAGGTATGGATGCCCAGATGCTGGACAGAGACGCCCTGCAGTTACCAGAAGGTATATATACAGTACATATATATATATATATATATATATATATATATATATAGACATATACTAGGGTGGTGTGGATCACAGGTGTACATACTACAGGCGGCAGAACGCGTTCAATGATAAATGTTTCTGTTTATTTTTCAGGATTAGCGGTTGTGAAAACGAAATATGCGGATTTCCCCAAATCAGGGGTCTTCTGCACCAACATCATCACCAAAGGGGTGAAATTCGGTCCGTTTCAGGGAAAAGTGGTTAATACAAGCGAAATAAAGACTTATGATGACAATTCCCTAATGTGGGAGGCAAGTGCATTTAATCTCATTCTAATTCCTCATAAAGTGATAAGTTATAAATAATAATACATGGTATTGTACATGAGACAACGGCAAATAAAGTCACCATCTAATTACTACTGACTGGGGCAGAGAAATATGCGTCTCACATAACTGGATGGAATGCAAATGATTTTATTATTATTAATATTATTATTTTCACTAATGATAATAGTAATAGTTTTACTAATAGTATTAGTAATAGTAATAGATAAAAAATATAGTAATAGTAATAGATAAAAAATATAGTAATAGTAATAGATAAAAAATATAGTAATAGATAAAAAAAAATATGTTTTTTTTTCTAATAATAATAACAAAAAATGACTGGCTCACTATCTCCATCATAGTTATTAATCTACTATTCGTCTGCTGCGGTTGCATTGAAAAATCTCAGCCTGTATTATATGGCGTGTGTTCAATATTCTGCAAAGTTTTGTACTGTTTGGACTGGTTCCGTTTATTTACTTTGTAAGGTGTAGCAGACGATCTGTTGCTCCATAGATATAATGATACAAATAATAATAATAATAATAATAATAATAATAATAATTGTTGTTGTTGTTGTTGTTGTTGTTGTTGATGATATTCCCATTGTTATTATGGTAACTACTACTACTACAATATGAATAATAATTATTATGGTAAATTATTATTATTATTATTATTATTATTTGTATTCTTATTAGTATTGTTGATATTATAATTATGATACATTATTTATTATTATTATTATTATTACTACTACTATTATTATACTAATATAATATTATATATGGTCTTCTTCTCCTTCTCCTTCTTCTTCTTCCTTCTTCTCCTTCTCCTTCTCCTTCTCCTTCTCCTTCTCCTTCTTCTTCTTCTTCCTCCTTCTCCTTCTTCTTCGTCTTCTTCTTCTTCTTCTTCTTCTCCTTCTTCTCCTTCTTCTTCTGCACAATGAATTTATTTCCCTGTATCCAGCTGTTTCGCCCCCCATTCCAGATCTGGTGGTAACAATAGGTCCTTTTTCTCCCCTAGATTTTTGAGGAGGGCCGGCTCAGCCACTTCATAGACGGGAAGGGGTCTGCTGGTAACTGGATGGCCCTGGTGAATTGCGCCAGGTTCCCGGAGGAGCAGAACCTGATCGCGGTGCAGAGTGAGGGCGAGATTTACTATGAGACGTGTAAGGAGATTCTCCCCAGACAGGAGCTGCTGGTTTGGTATGGAGACTGCTACCTGCAATTCCTGGGCATCCCGGTCAGTCTGAAAGGCACAGAGGAGGGCAAACCCTTCTTCCAGCAACCTGAAGGTAATCCCGATCATGGCGAATAAATCCCGCATGTGTCCCCTTTATGCTGCCAATGTCAGGTTACTAATACTAGAATTATAGGATATGGTTCTCCTCTGTGTTACTCTTGGTAGGCAGAATGTGAGATCTGCTATTGACAGGTACATGATGGTTTCTTTAAACATATACATTAATCCCTACAAGAAAATATAATTATCAGATCAGTAAATGCAGGTAATTGGTATTGACATGAGCATATTATGATTAAGGGTTATCTGGAAACGAATTATCTTGCAATGCGTTATCAATTATCGGAATATAATATATTCAATTTATAGATTTCCTAGTATCCACTCCCCTATCCCCCTCTCATCCTTTCCAGTGTACAATCTCTCTCTCTCTCTCTCTCTCTCTCTCTCTCTCTCTCTCTCTCTCTCTCTCTATCTCTCTCTCTCTCTCTCTCAAATTTACAAAATGACGCAAAACCTTATAGATACAGAAAGCAAACAGCATTAATACATTAATAGTAAATACTATAGTACGCGTCGGAAGAGGGATGGTCCTATGTTTGACCAGTAATTACTATGTGTACATAGAGATGGAGTATTGTATTGCCATGCAGTTGCCGATAACCGCTATGTTCTCGCCTCCTGTGCAGAATCCGCAGATGGTTACAAGTGTGAGAGATGCGGAAAAGTTTTCGCCTACAAATATTACCGGGACAAGCACCTCAAGTACACCCGCTGCGTGGACCAGGGGGACAGGAAATTCCCTTGTCACCTGTGCAAGAGGTCGTTTGAGAAAAGGGACAGGCTGAGGATTCACATTTTACATGTCCATGAGAAGCACAGACCACACAAGGTGAGTTATCTATTTATTATATTTATGTATATTGTAAGCTTGCGAGCAGGGTCAAACTAAAAGAACATATAAACTCCACACAGACCGACCATAATCGGGAATCTAGCCTATGACCTCAGTGCTGTGGGTCAGTAATGATAATTTACTTTATCCAGTAGAAAGACATTCAAAGGGTTATTATGTATGAATAAATCCAACTGGTTAATATTAAACAAAACCATTGGCTAGTACTGACTGTTCTATAGTACTGACTCTCTGTAGCATTAGGGATCACCCTCCCCACTGTCATATACCTGGACATTATTCTAGTGGGTAATCTTTCATACGCTCTGTCAGTTAATTGCTATTTGTTTCTGTCCCCATTGCTACACAAAATGATGATTGATGACAGCCAGCCAATCAGCTCCTACCTGCTATTTTCAAACCCAGCCTGTAGCATAACAGGTAGGAGCTGGTTGGCTGGATGTTTATCACTCTCCATTTGATCACTTTTTGAAGCTTGATACATCTGGCCCTGAGTTTCTAAATTAGACAAGGTTCAGTGCAGCTTGAGTGCACCTGTCATTCTCGTGGATCACAAGTTTCAGCATCACATATGTATTGTATTTACTCATATTTATATAGAATCTACCTATTATGCGTGCTATAAAGACAATATTACAGTTTACAGTCAAAAACCTTACTCCAGATTGTGTGAGACAGCACTGCTAACCACAGCACCACTGTGCTGCTGTTGTTACAAAGATGCTTTCTAGAGCACCAGTATTCTAGTTAGCCCAACATCTCCTAGAGCCACATCTTAGCCGAATACTGTGATTTATGTTCTTTTGTTGTCTGTAACAGAATAGTTTAGCTTGGTTACGGGTGGCTGCCATTATCTCAGTGGGGTTTGGCTTCAGGCCCCTTATTTAGATCTGAAAGGCTTGTAAACTGAAATAGATCCAGGTCTGGCTGAATGAGACACACTTCCATTTCACGGGCCGGCTTACATTATTTAACAGTTCAGTTGGCTGAGAGGAGTTTCTTGAGTGTTTTACACATATTTTGAACTAATGCATTGTGTGTAATATTAGAGATGTGTCTAGGATCAATAATAGGTTCTTCCTCACATTAATACACTGAGCCAAGAGGACACCAGAACCAGGATGAACAGACCCGAACATCTTTAATTCCTAATTGTCTCTCATTGTAATAGCATTTACAGAACACGTTCTCCTTTTAAAAACCTTATATAGTGGCGTTATGTATTTTGAAAGTGTAACATTGTTAAAGTCTAATGAGGTTTTTGGAAATATTATCTCCCCACCACATTATTGAAGTTACTAGTGTCCATCCTCTGCCATCCCTCCTTGGCCCATGATTCTTCCAGGTCCCTAAAAGAAATCTGTCTGTCCAGCTACCGCCTGTTCACCTTAATGTACCAGTTGGCTCAGTATAATCCTGCCAATAATGACGAATCAGCCGCTTGGTGTGGGGATCAAAAGGTGGAGCTGGCATAGACTCAACTTCTTGTGTACTCTTGAATTGGGCAACCATTGCTGGGACCTGGTAGAAACTACAAAGCCAATAGCACAAAGGAGGAGATGTCTGTGGAGGTGCCACCATAATACAGGTAAATGAGAAGAAGGCGCTACTGGGTATCCTCCACATTATCGGCTATAAAGGTGGTTTTGGCCTTCAAGAACATATCTAAAAAATTAAAGCGGCAACATCTGGGAAAGTGGTGCCCAATCTGAGCACCTAAATGTTCCAGATCTTTTTTTGGTATTCTGGAACAATGGCACTCTGACATCAGGGGTCCCATTACAATGACACATTAATACTTGGGGTATCACATGATTATAAAGGGGTAGGAGTGTTATAAACTCACTCAGCCCAAACTACTATACACATGTTATGTCCTTGTATTGCATGTGTTTACTAGTTTTCTTACTCATTGGAAATGACTCTGTTTTACTTGACTGTCAGTAAATGTATTAGTGTCTGCTAGAGAAGTGACAATGGTCACTAAGCGTGGTGTATTTATGTTATTACAGTGCACAGTTTGTGGGAAGAGTTTCTCTCAGTCTTCCAGTCTAAACAAGCACATGAGAGTTCATTCTGGGGAGAGACCTTACAAGTGTGTGTACTGCAACAAGGTACGTTACATTGTTACACATCTCTCTTTCTTGTTTTGTTTCCTGCCCATCTAATATCTCAGTTGTTTTTACCTGGTATCGGTTTAAATCAGGGCTGTAACAATTGGTTTGCAATAATGGTTCTTGCCAGGAGCACTGGTTGATGTAGGGATGGCATGCCCAAACTATGGCCCTCCAGCTGTTGTGAAACTACACGTCCCATCATGCCTTGCCACAGTTTTGCTATTAGGGAATGCTAAAACTATGGCAAGGCATGATGGGACTTGTAGTTTCACAACAGCTGGAGGGCCATAGTTTGGAAATGCCTGATGTAGGGTAACCATCTGACTAAGCAACCATAAATTTTAAGGTTGAAGGGCCTGCAGCCTCCTAATGCTGGTCAAGGCTCTCCATATCCATGGCTTTCTATGTGAGCTTTTGGTGCAAGGCTCCACCACTGGGACACCATGATGTTGTGGCCCATTGCAACATCCATAAGTCACATCTTAGTAGTTTTAGATAGCCAAAGCCTTTTGTTTTGCCAGATATGCTACTGCTGTAAATGACCAAATGTTGAATTTATTATAATTGTACTTAGAATTTATTATTTCTACATAATAAGACAGACTACAACATTGAGTCTTTTAGCTACGAGGATAGAGTAGCCAAATTAGGAATGTTTACACTAGAAAAGAGACGATTTAGAGGAGACGTGCTTAACATGTATAAATATACCAGAGGGCAATACACTTCGGGAAAGCTCTTTGCTTTAAGGTCAGAGACTAGGACACGTAGGCATGCGTTCAGACTAGAGAAGAGAAGATTCCATACACTTAAAAGGAAAGGGTTTTTTGTTTACTATCAGGGCAGTAAGGGTATGGAACTTCTTCCAGAGGAGGTGTTGAAGGCAGACACATTGAGCACATTTAAAATAAGTTTGAAATTGGATAAAAACATTCAGGGGTATAAACTATAATCCCTATTTAGTCAATGTTAAAACATGGACATACATCTTTTTTTTTACCTCAGCTACTATGTTACTATGTTACTATGTTTCCATGTTACTATGTTGCCATGTTACTATGTTACTCCTCCACCTTCCTACCTAGCAATATGTAGCAATGTCTATAATTTGACTCCTGCTTATTGAAAAGAAAATGCATACCACTGTACTAACTAAACAATAAAATCTTCCATTAAATATAATGTTAACTCCGGCTTTAACAATCATTTCATTACTGCATATTTTAAACAATATACAATTTGTCTCATTTTAAATGCAAACTTACAGTATATCCCAATTTACATTGAATAAAATATAATAAATGTAATGATCTAACAATCATTGTATTTGATTGATGTCTAATAGTCACACTATGGGGGAAATTTAATACAATGAGAGATTCAGAAAGTGAGAGATTTGGTAAGAAATCTCCAGTTTTTTTAAAGCGGCAATCATTCACACTGCAAAATCAAACTGGTTTTGCAGTGTAAATGATTGCTGCTTTAAAAAAACCTGGAGATTTCTTACCAAATCTCTCACTTTCTGAATCTCTCATCCTATTAAATCTCACCATTTGTATTCTGCTGCTCAGCACCAGTGGAGATAGTTTGTAATGAAACAAATACTAAATAAGGAAAGCAATGCAATATTTCCAGTTATTCAAATTAGTTTTTTCTAATCAGCATCGCAAATGAATTCTGATGGGGAAAATAAAACCTATGTGTGTTTTTTTCCCTTTACATTTTCTCCTCATTTACATTTGATACAGATGCTTTTGTTATTCAGGAAAAGATATATTGAAAAACCTAAATTTCCAAATGATTTAGCCCATCTTTGGACCTGTATTACTGGTTTCAGTGTAAGGAGCTATTAGTATTAGTATTAGTAAATAAAGAGTAAACCAGTACAATGTAACTGGTAAGGCAAGCCTTCTCCTGCCCACGGTCACCTGCTTATTCTCTCAAACACTCCTTATATTTATATACATGTAAAATACTAACAGACCCCACAAAGAGATACCATTGATATGTATGTACCGTGAGCAGTTACCAGTGTTTGTCCTGCCCTAGGCTTCATTGGATGAATGCTGCTGATTGTGCACAAAATACTGTTCCCTTCCCACAGTTGGCTGCATTGGTTTCTCCAACAAATTGTGAATCTCAAAACTTCTATGATAAATACTGAATACATCCATTAAAATGAAGATATATGGGAACTTTTAAGTAAACCTTTACATTTGCTTTTTCTGGCACCCAGGGGCGTAACTAGATATTCATAGGCCCCATAGCAAAAGTTTTTAAGGACCCCCTATTTAGCAACTGATGGTGATAAATGTATGTAAAACATATTACTTAGACAGTAAAGATGGGCCCCCTTGAGCTCTGGGCCCCATAGCAACTGCACTCCCTGCACCTATGGTAGTTATGCCCTTGCTGGCACCTATACACACCAAAATGCCAGCAAAACTTTGCCGTAGCATGGGTGCATAGTAAAAAAATTGTTTAGAATGATTTCTGTATGTACTTTAAAATTAGGGTGAAATGTAATAGGATGAGAGATTCAGAAAGTGAGAGATTTGGTAAGAAATCTCCAGGTTTTTTTTTAAAGCAGCAATCATTTACACTGCAAAACCAGTTTGATTTTGCAATGTAAATGATTGCCGCTTTAAAAAAAAACCCTGAAGATTTCGTACCAAATCTCTCACTTTCTGAATCTCTTATCTTATTACATTTCACCCTCAGTCTTTTAAGTTTTCACATCAACCCTCATCAAACATGGAGGGATTAACCCTGTGGGGACTCCTAGGCAGTCAAAATCACGCCCCCTTCTGCCTTGTAAATGATATCCTAATACGATTTTAATTTCCCCAGCCAACAGTTTACGATGTGAGAACTGTAATGTGAATCTGATGTCCATGATTTATGTACTTTAAGTTGTTATTGGGTACATTACATTAATACTGTTAATTAAGCTTCATTGTAATATTCTTTTAAAATCAAATCATTATTATTTTGATCCGTTGTCGCAGAGCTCCTAAAATGTGTGGTCCATAGGTTCGGGCCTACTCTGCCTACTTGGTAATCCAGCACTGCTGCCAGTCACAATATATTTGTGAACTCTTCTCATTTTAATGGCCCCCACTGTATGCGTATCAATACACTATGCTAGAGAAACATTAATGTCGTCTTCCTGTCCCCATAGGCATTCACAGCATCCAGTATCCTCCGCACCCATATCCGACAGCATTCGGGTGAGAAGCCCTTCAAATGCAAACACTGCGGCAAGGCCTTTGCCTCCCATGCAGCCCACGACAGCCACGTGCGCCGCACTCACATGAAGGAAAAAGGCTTCAACTGTACAATGTGTGGACAGATCTTCCTGGAACTGGAGGAGCTCCGATATCACATGCAGATCCACTCGTCTCTCTAGCCGGAACCCTACCTGCACATATTATTTTGACTGTGCCAATTGTATTTATTTCATCTTGTGTCTTTATTATTATTTATGTAATTATACTGTATGATAGCAGATATTATATGTAACTTAAATCTGGGACGTAAGACATTCTACAGGACTAAATCTGGTGATAGAACCAGGTGCTTTAATCTATTTATTTCTATTTATTTATGCCATGTTATGGAGAACTGTATCTGTGCAGAACTATGCATTTCTTACCTAGAACCTATCAATATCGCCCATTTCATTAGCGATATAACGCCCCGTGTGTACCCAGCTTGAGGGGCAGATTCATCAAATCTTGGAGACAAGAGACAGCCTGTAACATAATATAGTTTAGGTTCCATTTGTGACAGCAGCCTTTGAACCTATTACCTATGACCATGATTTTGGACTATGGGGGGATCTGCAACACCTGGAGAAGACACGCAAAGACACGGGGAGAATGTACAAATTAAACACATAAGGCCCTGCTTGAGAATTGTACCCATGACTTATTCCTGTGAGACAACAATTCTAACCGCTGTGCATTTGTGTAATAAAACAAACCAGGAAGGATACTATGGGTGGTATTCAATTGTTTTTCACCAGCATTTCAGCTTGCTATCCCCGGGGGTGGTGACCTGAAATGGGCGAATGCATGACTAAACCTGACCATAATGAGCGCGATATGCACAAAAAAAAAATACATCAATTGAATATGGTCCCGTGACCTCTTGCCAATTTAGACGGGAGATCGGGCGTGATATAACAATTGAATACCACCCTTTTTTTTTTTTAAAGAATTGAGTTTCTGCCCAGGCACTGATTATATTCCATTTCCCCTTAATAAAATAAATGAATCTGATTGGTTTTGGTGCACATTAACTCCTTAGAGCAATGCTGTTAAATAACCCAATGTGTATTACAGCGAATGAGTACTGCAACCAAAGTAAATACCAGAACTTTCTACATATGAAATGTTAATGGCAAAAAACTAATTCAAACCCCTAACGGCTGTTATACTAAGGCAACTTTTATGTATTGTTTTGTGGATGAATATCCTGTATTTATTTATTTATTAAAAGCACAGTAATTTCTATGTATAATAAAAACTATCATATATATGATACCTTGTAAATACATCCTGACACGCTCCTGGTCTTTAGAGCTATAGCCGCTTCATGAATGTATTTCGCAAGCATTGTATCAGCGAGCAGGTGAGAATGAGGCTATGGGGGTTATTCTGGTTGATATTTTCGCATGCGAATTCGCACGTAAGGCTGAGGTTCATTGTGCGTGTGCAACTTTGATCATCCGTGCAGACTCGTGAACAGAAATACGCTTGCAAGCAAGGCATAAAATGAAGGTGGTGGTGTGGGTGTATCTTTGGGCGTAGCCTTGAAGAGGGCAAAATGGGCATAAATCGGGGTGTATACAAGGGGAGTTGACCACAAGTGCTGGGTGTTGGCTTTGCAACATTGCGCATACATTCGCAGCAGTGGGAATGAAAATCATTCTCAAATCTAAGTGACTCTTAGGTCTTGCAGGGCTGGAGCTTAGCGGACCGACGTTCGCAACACCAATCACTACACTTAATAGCTAAAATCCATGCACCTGCACACACTACTCACCCATGCACCATACAAGTATTTCTCATTAACCAATGAACTCACCACATCTACTGAATGCAGGGCCACGGTAAGCACATTATTATATCTCACACATTTATCCCTTTAATGCTTAACATCTAAAATATATGTGTGCGAATATGCCACATCTTAATATAATTCGCTTAACAAACTGTTACACATTTAATATAATAAAGGCACTGATGTGTTTTTGACATTCATATCCAGGACATTTGTAGGGTACATATATTTTAATGTAGTTGTGGAAGTAATACATAAAAAAAAACACATCCATCTAATAAATGGTTCCCTGCTAATTTTTTATGGCCACTCATTTAGAAAATTACTTGCTATAACACAATGAAGTGAGTGAATTGATGTAATTATCTATAGTGTTGAGGATGGTTTGGCTGTGTGTGTATGGTCCGAGTTGCAAATGGAAATAACCACAAAGAGTGTTCGCACGCACAGTGCATGATCCTGCGCTGACACGAATGTGCTTACGAGCACGCAGGTGTGCGGGTAGTTGGAGTCCACTCCACTTTGTGTGGCGTTGCGACCACACCCGTTCACATGTGTTATGGGCGTTGCTTCGCATGACTGCGTGCGTGGGACTGCCATTCGCACGGGTGCCGGCGAATGTGCGTGCGAATGAATCAAACAGAATAAGGTCCTATGTAGTTGCATTATCATGTGCTGTCTTTAAAGATGGCCATACACCTACAGATTTATTGTCAGATCTCGCTGGTTGGAACAAAAACCTTATACTATCTGAATGACACTTTGGCAGTTTTCCAGCATTTCGAAGCAAGTGGTCAACTGTCATTTGCTCTCATCCATTACCAGGTATTTGTTCCAACCAGTCAGATCGGACAATAAATCTGAAGATGTATGGCCAGCCAGCTTAATGCTCCAGCATGACCTACCGGAGGCACATGTGGATACAGCCCTAGGAGCCTAATTATCAATAAGAATGGGTCCATTAAACCTGCACAGCCAGTAGTTTCACATGCTATTCACATATGTAGGTCACGGACCCATCCAGCAATACAGAAAAGCAAATAACATGATGGGGTAAATTTACTAGGATGGGAATTCTATTAAAGATGGGATGTTGCCCATAGCAACCAATCAGATTATATCTATTATTTTCTAGGAGGTGTAAAATACATAAGAAGTAGAATCTGATTGGTTGCTACGGACAACATCTCATCTTCTATAGAACTCCCAACTTAGTAATACCCCTTTTACACTTGCAAAAATATCCCGGGTTTTTGCACACGAACGCGCATCAACCCGGGATTTAGCTCAGTGTGAAAGGGTCTTGTCACCGCATCCCGTGTTCAGTATTCCGGAATCGACACGGGATGCGGTGAGTGTGAACGGGTATTCTGGGTCAGTGTGACCCAGATCCCATTCACTGCAGTGAAAATGCACCGCTGGGAGGTGCTGACATCTCCCAGCGCCACCCAAGTCAAGCCTCCAAATGACGCCACCACCCGACTTCATTCCGGGTTGGGTGGCCAGTGTGAAAGCACTTGCAAGCCGGGGAACTTAGAACCCGGCTTGCGACCCAGCTTGCAAGTGTGAAAGGGGTACAAATGTACCCTATGTGTGCAGTAAAGTCCCTATGTTGTGGCACACCATATCAATTCACTACTATGAGGGTGACAGTATTTGGATCTTGACTGCAGGTACCAATGCCAAATGGCACATGCCAACTGAGCCCTGCTCCTTCCTGCTGGTCGGAGATCCGTATCGCAAAAAGAGATTCGCCACCTTTTTATGGGTGTAGTACATATGCGTGTAGATTGCCAGGGAATTGGGCGGGCCGCTGACATCTGGTTATGTCAGCAGTCCCCCCCCCCCCCCGCATGTGCGTCATGAACGCATTAGCATATGTATGCCCAGTGTTTTCATGGGAACGCCCATGAAACACAGGGCATTCACATATGCTAATGGACCTGCCCGGCACCCCACACCCCTCTCCACCCCCCACTCAAAAGGCAGGGAGTGTGCACTCGGCAAACAGATTTAGCGCACGCTCCCAGCATATGCACATGAGCAGAAATGCTGCTGCGCATACGCAAAACATTGACCGAATTCACGCAAGAGCGAGTCAACCAGAATAAGGGCCAATGTGTGACTTCCCAATAGATGGTTGTGGCTACACAAGATGCCTCTCTTTGTCCTACCCCTATATCAGGTGCTCTCATTGGAAATGGTGGCTGCCGCTCAGTCCGTCATCTTCATGGAGATCCTCAGCGAGGTTTGCTACTGTAGATCTAATTCCCTTCTGCTTTGAGACATTGCTATAAGCTTCAGCAGTTTGAGGTTCATTGATCTTATGTCCTGTGGTATAATGCGAGATGTCTCACCGCCTTTCATCTCAGTGTAATAAAAAGCTTTACCATTACTCACAAATGACAATATGAACCTGCCGAAAATGTAACATGACATCAAACAATTATTGTTATTTTAGCTGTGTTTTGAGTCTCAGCACTACTTTCCCATTACGATCAATACCTGGACTGTGCACCAAGAAGCATCTTGTATATGATCAACTTTAGTAATTTGTAATGTCTAGCTGTTGCCGGATAGGGTGATGCATATGGCACATTGGTATGTGATATTGATATTTGTGTTGGCTAAATATTATTTGATGGTTTATAATACAGGTTGAGTATTACTTATCCAAAATGCAAAGGAACCAGAAGCATTTTGGATTATGGATTACTCCTTGTTTCTGAATATTTTTATGTTTCAATTAGGTATCTTGGATTTATGTGGTATAAAAGCAAACACACGAAATACACACAGGTATATTTTATCTGTGCATAAGGAATGCCAAGCAAATATTTTATAGCACATATTTAGTGCCAGTTACATATCATGTCCCCAGTAGTGCCATTTCATATCATGTCCCCAGTAGTGCCATTTCATATAATGTCCCCAGTAGTGCCAGTTACACATCATGTCCCCAGTAGTGCCATTTCATATCATGTCCCCAGTAGTGCCAGTTACTTATCATGTCCCGAGTAGTGCCAGTTACTTATCATGTCCCCAGTAGTGCCAGTTACATATAATGTCCCCAGTAGTGCCATTTCATATCATGTCCCCAGTAGTGCCAGTTACATATCATGTCCCCAGTAGTGCCATTTCATATCATGTCCCCAGTAGTGCCATTTCATATCATGTCCCCAGTAGTGCCAGTTACATATCATGTCCCCAGTAGTGCCATTTCATATCATGTCCCCAGTAGTGCCAGTTACATATCATGTCCCCAGTAGTGTCAGTTACATATCATGTCCTTAGTTGTGCCAGTTACATATCATGTCCCCAGTAGTGTCAGTTACATATCATGTCCTTAGTTGTGCCAGTTACACATCATGTCCCTAGTACTGCCAGTTACATATCATGTCCCCAGTAGTGTCAGTTACATATCATGTCCTTAGTTGTGCCAGTTACTCATCATGTCCCTAGTAGTGCCAATTACAGATGTCCCCAGTAGGGCTTTTAGAAAATAAAAAAAGTTCGGAATCTAAGGGTTGCTTTTGGCCATAGAAAAGCCTTTTGAGGTCTTTAATCTGGTTTATGAGGTGTAGATGAAAACTAGTAGTGCATTAGTGTAAAGTATAAGTCAAATTAGTAATATCATTTGAGTTATTTATTTACTAGCTGTCTCACCTGGCGTTGCCCGTGAAAACCTTGGGGTTTTTTATTTCCAAAATTGCTGAAAAATGTCATTTTACAGTATGCTGTGCCAAAGACCTAAGATTGTAATTTGTTATAGATTCCACCATAATGTTAGAATGTGTTTGCGTTAATACTCAATGATGGCAATGAAATCAGGTGTGGTGTTGTTGTTTGAAACACAACGTTCCTGAGTTGATAACTTGTATGTGTTGATGAATTCCATATCCACTCCTGAGATTTAGCACCTATGACATACCCTCCAACATCTGAGGGTCAGAAATCGATACAAAATCAGAAAGGGACGTGGCCACAGGAAAGGGGGCATGACCACACCTCCATTTCTATACTTTCAATGGTACAGTTTCTAGGTTGTGTAATTACAGGGGCTGAGTGCGTGGAGACCGGGGTGGGCATTACTTACCATGCCATAATTAATAAAAAATCCACCGCTCCTTGCCACTGCCGCTCCCCTCACCGATCCTGCCTGCAGTGGGTCTCTGAGGTCTAGAGATTTGTAAAGCACATGCACCAGGCGTCTCTACCAAACAGTGGGGCAGCCCCTGAGTGTGGAAGCAGGTCCACGGGCCTGGCCATATGACATCATGACGCGAGGCACGCTACCTGGACTGCAATGCACATCTGGGAATGGGTGCAATGGGCCAAATTCTTCCCTACACCCGCCGGGCCAATCCACCGATCCAGCCATCGCAATCAATGGGTGTATTAATAAGGTTTGGAGTGTAAGATGTTGAATAATAACACTGAGATAAAGATTTGCAATGTTAAAGTGTACAATTTACTCAATAAATCGTGAAAATAAATATAAGTGTACATAGAATACAATCAAGAAATTAAAATAGGATTAAAAAATAATTTCTGATTCAAACTGATAATTGTTTGGATGGGGTTGGGTTACGAAACAAATCTATAGGTGGGGGGTATCGATATTGTGGGTATAATTGGTGTTTGGTACACCTACAGGGGGTCCTCAATTGATGGGATTTTCACTACCAGTGTCACCATAGGGGGATTCCCAATTGGGGTCCAGGTGGTCTTTTAGGGACCCTTTACAATCCCGTAGGTCTCTTCTCCTTGAGCCTATGGTCTCCCTTAATGATAGTCAACAGGAAAAGAGACCAATGGGATTGTAAAGGGTTCCCTAAAAGACCACGTGAACCCCAATTGGAAATCCCCCTACGGTGACACTGTAGTGAAAATTAAATACCCCCTTTAGGGGTATATTTACTAAGGTGGTGTGTGTTTTTCTAAGTGAGAGATGTTGCCCCTAGCAACCAATTAGATTATTTCTATTATCATGGACAGCTATTCATAAGGGACTCACTTATAAGTGACTCGCACAGAGATCCTTCTGATTTGAAATAGAATACTGCACCAAGGTGCAAATGCGGGTGTGGTACACGACTCCGACAGTTGGGATCCCAACAGTCATTATCCCGACTGGCCGGAGTCAGACAGCATGGCGAGCGCAAAAAAGCCCCTTGCGGCCTCGCTGTGCTCTCCACGCTGCGGGCACGGTGGCTCGCTACGCGATCCACCTATTCTATTCTCCCTCTATGGGGGTCGTGGACCCCCACAAGGGAAAATAGCGGGTGGCTGTCAGGCACCCGGCTGTCAGCGTTTTGACAGTCGGGTAAATGATTGTCAGGATCCCGACTGCCAGGAACCCGTCTGGCACCCGCAAATGCATGATGATGGAAGATGCTGTGACCAGGAGAGAGTAGAGGGTGACAGACTGGTGGTGTGGGTGTATTATGGGGCAGAGAGTGCTAGTCTGGTGGTGTGCCTGTGTCAGTGGTGCAAGTAGGAAAAACGACTTAGTGGTACTGTGCCGCGCGCGTGCGAAAAATGGGCATGGTCAGGGGCGTGGTCATATGACACTAGGGGGAGTGGCATATAGAATATTGCACACCGAAGGCACACGGCCAAAATTGACACAGTAATGCCTGTTACGTGTCACACACCTAATATATATGACCCATGCTATAATGCCCGTTACACATTATACCCCACACCATAATGCTCATTGCACTGCACAACTGATGCCCATTACTAATATGCCCCCACAGTGCCAGATATCATATGCCCCCCACAGTGCCACACATATGCCCCCAGTGCCAGATATCATATACCCCACAGTGCAACACATATGCCCCCAGTGCCAGATATCATATGCCCCACAGTGTAACACATATGCCCCCTGTGCCAGATATCATATGCCCCACAGTGCAACACATATGCCCCCAGTGCCAGATATCATATGCCCCACAGTGCAACACATATGCCCCCAGTGCCATATATCATATGCCCCACAGTGCCAGATATCAAATGCCACACAGTGCCACACATATGCCCCCAGTGCCATATATCATATGCCCCCAGTGCCAGATATCATATGCCACACAGTGCAACACATATGCCCCCAGTGCCAGATATCATATGCCCCACAGTGCAACACATATTCCCCCAGTGCCATATATCATATGCCCCACAGTGCCAGTTATCATATACCACACAGTGCCACACATATGCCCCCAGTGCCATATATCATATGCCCCCAGTGCCAGATATCATATGCCCCCAGTGCCAGATATCATATGCCACACAGTGCAACACATATGCCCCCAGTGCCAGATATCATATGCCCCACAGTGAAACACATATGCCCCCAGTGCCAGATATCATATGCCCCACAGTGCAACACATATGCCCCTGTGCCAGATATCATATGCCCCACAGTGCAACACATATGCCCCCTGTGCCAGATATCATATGCCCCACAGTGCAACACATATGCCCCACAGTGCAACACATATGCCCCCTGTGCCAGATATCATATGCCCCACAGTGCAACACATATGCCCCCAGTGCAACACATATGCCCCCAGTGCTAGATATCATATGCCCCACAGTGCAACACATATGCCCCCAGTGCCACACATATGCCCCCAGTGCCAGATATGCCCCCACAGTGCCACACATATGCCCCCAGTGCCACACATATGCCCCCAGTGCCAGATATGCCCCCACAGTGTCACACATAAATGCCTCCACAGTCTTCAGCAGCAACTCAGGTCAGGTCCTCTCTTCCCCTCCCCTCGTCCCCCGCCGCTGCCTGCTTCTTCCCTGGGGAGGGGAGCACATCCTCCGTGTCTCCTGCCCTGCTGTCTATCTTGCGGGCTGGCTCCTGATTGGCTGCATGCCCACAAGCTCTGATTAGCTGTCAGGCATCTGTGTCACAGTGACACAGGGAGGGGAAGGAGAGACACGCGATGCGCTCTCCTCCCCTCCGAACGTTATCAGCTGTGGCAGGGCGGCGGAGGCCATGCCTCCCGCCACTTACATATGCGCGCATGCACATTTAGCATTAATGGGGGCATTTGTTATGGCGGTACGGGGTACCGGCAATATATCTTTTACCGGTACGCCGTACCACCCCGTACCGCCATACTTGCACCCCTGGGCTGTGTAAAGGCCCATACACGCTGGGCGATTTTGAGCTTAAAGCAGCTCAGTTTTGCCGTTTGAGCTGCTTCAGTGTAAAAGCCTCCTAGTGTGTACGGCCCGGCGATGAGCGCTGATGCACACTCCCGCATCATTGCCGGTGGCCGCCGTCTCTCCTTCTATGTAAAGCCATTCACCCCATGTGAAAATCGCTGGCCGGGGGGACGTCCAGCCTTCATGAGCATCCCCATGAAAAGCGTGGATGTTCCCCTGGGAAAGCAGGCAGGTCGTTTCTTGCTCGGGGTGGGTGGCTGACATCACATGACATCAGTGTCCACCGCATTTTCGTCAATCTTCATAGGAAATAAAAGTCGGTCTAGAATGACTTTAATTATCGAATGGGAAAAAAAATAATTTGATGGACGCCGGGCAGCGTTTACCTCTTTTCTAGGCCCATAGTTCATTGCATTGCTACTTACAACTTCCTGTAATGTCATTATTCTCTCAATATATTTATGCCATAATATCCTATGACCCTCTATCTATTATTTTTACTGGGGGGAAATAATTGGATCACGGTGCACAAGGCAGAAAGTAAATATAATTAACATAAAGTAATTTGCCTGCTCCACTGATCTAGTAACCAACTACAGTAAGCCTGGTGGACCAATATAAGCGATACAGCCCTGTCCTTGCTCCATTAGGGAATTACATGGACATCTTATGGTTGTATTACTTTGATATCACTAAGTGGACAACTGTCTAGAGGAGCAATTACCTTCTGGGCCACTGTTACATTTTACAAAGGAAGTCTGTCAGTAACCAGAGGGTGAGGACCAGGCTGCATTCAGAGCCCCAACTATTATAGTCACCAGTGCAGTCTCTGCCTATAGCACCTTTATGTCTGTATCACTGTTGTCATTTATTTATAACATTTCTTATATAGCGCACACCTATTCCGCAGCGCTTTACAGAGGATATTTGAACATTCACATCAGTCCCTGCCCCAGTGGAGCTTACACTCTATATTCCCTACCACATGTACACGCACACACAGACATTCTAGGGTTAATTTGTTGGGAACCAATTAGCCTACCGGAGTACCCGGAGGAAACCCACGCAAGTACGGGGAGAATATACAAACTCCGCACAGTTAGGGCCATGGTGGGAATCAAACCCATGACCTCAGTACTGTGAGGCAGTAATGCTAACCATCCCTTAGCTATTTCATAGGGTTTAACAAGAAATCGGACCTTACAAGTAGTGTGGGTCTTATTAAGATATATTTTATGTCTATATATATGTTCCTTATAAATAAATATAATATATTAAGGTGGAAATCCAACATGGAAGATTTACTACATTTAGGGCAGGCATGTCCAAACTGCGGCCCTCCAGCTGTTGTGAAACTACACATCCCAGCATGCCTTGCAATCGTTTTAGCATTCCCTAATAGCCAACTGTGGCAAGGCATGATGGGACTTGTAGTTTCACAACATCTGGAGGGCCATAGTTTGGACATATCTGATTTCGTGGGTGATTCTGTGAGGCTCGGTAAGCAGTGAAAACCATCTGCCCCCAGCCCTCTCTCCCCGGCCATTCGCAGAAATGCTCATGCACAAGCCCCCCACCATCAGAATGGGGCCGAATTTGCCGCGTTCCAAATGGTAATGAATCAGGCCCTTTATGTGATGGCAAAATGGTGTACAGGAGTATACAGTCTCATTACAAAGAATCTCAGATTATTACATCCTGTGGCATGTGACTGTGGTTGCCAAGGTAGTCCAGCAACATAAATCAGTAGTAAAGTTTTATTCTAGTCTGCAGCAGTGATTTGTGTTCCCATATTTAAGTCACTGACTTACATAAATAAATAAATAAATAAATTGCCTTATTAGTGTATATTTCACCTGCATTCATCCGAGCTAATTATTTCTGTTGGTGTAGAATTATTTTATTCTCAGAGTTTATTCTCCAATACCGAGGTGACGCCTTGCCAGAGGTAGTAGATGTTAACATTAAACAGATGTATGAATCAGTATGACTTGATTTTTGGTTTGAACTTGTTAGAACAGGTGTGTATAATAAATGTGGCAGCTGATTGGATAACTGTGTCATCTGTCTCTCTATGGGCCTTATTCTGGTCGATGCGTAATTTTCCGAATTCTTTCGGATGGCGTATTTTAGCCGTCTGCACATGCGTGGGCAACGCTATGAGCATGTGCCACGCAAGGTCTCCGTACTCGTTCTCACTAATACCATACAGAAAAGTGCACCGCATTCACTCGGGTAATATGGGCGTCATTCGGAAGTACACAGGGGCGTAGTTTCAAAGTGGGCTAAACTGGGCGTAAACATGGGCGTACACGAGGGAGTGCACTAATTCTGGTAGGCGTGCATTCGGACAGAACACCGACTGCAAACGAACCAACAGCCAGGAAATATGCGGTCTTCATAAGCAAGTTTCACTTTGCGGACACCACTCGGTCATGCGCTAGGCATTCGGATCGCCCAATTAGTACGGCCGCACCTGAACCACTGTCAGCTGAACACAATACAATCTACTCCTCTACTCATTACTCATTAATTACACTCTTTTCATTGCTTCAATTGGAAGGGTAATGTAAAGATGTACATAGTGTGTTGGTGTGTATGTGTGTGTTTGCATTTGAAGAATAATATATGATACATGCATACATAACACTTGGGCGTAAAGGGGCAAGAAAGAATGTTTGGAACTTTGCATGATGTAAGGGTTAATCTAAAGTGGTAGTAATGTATTTAATGATCAATTCAAAAAATAATAGATGACCATTAAAAACAATCCCTTTTTAATGAGGTAGCCTAATTGCATAAGTGTGTCATGTGTGTGATGTATGAGTTACGATGATAGTAGTATGTTTTGCGGAAATACACCGCATCGGTGCGTACGGCCAGGTTCCCGTCCGTTCTGACGCGGTAAGACCGTGCAGACGCTGTAAGACCGTGCAGAATATGTGTGTGTCCACCGCACACGCAAGGTTTGGATGTCGTCCGTAAACACGCCCTCTTCTTAAAGTGTGAGTACCATGTCCGCACAGCGTGGCGTGCGGACCGCTCCGAAAGAATTCGGACATTTACGCACCAACCAGAATAACCTCCTATGTGACGCTCCCATATTTCTACATAAGTTAAAAGGTCATGGATATTTATTAACTGGTATAACCCTAATTGTAAAGGGATGGCAAGGAAAACGCCTGGAGATCAGCTGTGGTCAATGGTTGTTAACAATGGCAGCGACTAAAATGCCCCAACTTATAACATGGAGGCAATGAACCCCGTCTAGCTAAAGGCAAAACCACACTCTGACGATCTCACCGCCCCTTCTATGGCATGGCGAGGATATTTCCAAGGAAATGCCCAATGTCCACCCCGCTGAGGCAGGACTCACCAGCCGTCCTGGCAAAGGGGGGTATTGCCTCACATTGACCACTTATACCTCAACATGACCGCTGGTCGAAAAAGCCTTCCCTCCAATTTTATATAATTGAAGTGAAAAGCCAAATTAAGTGATCAGCCAATCAGCTTGGTAGCGAATGTGAGGGCAAGGGAAAAGGGAGGGTGGTTGTCCAGGACTCAAAGAGGAAGTAGAATCATCCAGATCGCCTTAATATACCCCTGACAAAAGCTACCACCCCTAACTACCTAATTGGATAATCTAACAAACACCAAACCCTAAGGTTTCTGGGTAATCTACCTAGCAACAACCTTTTTCACTAACCAATCACAAAATTCACAGTCTCTTAAATGCTCTTATGCCTATACAGCCCTCGCCTAATCTTATCTATTCAACTCAAAGTTTTCTACACTTTTGGCAATAGCGTGGCTGCAAAGCGATTACTGGCTCCTTGTCAGCACTGGGTTGGGTACCAAATCACGAAAGTCACATTCCCGTCGATCAGGATGTGAACAGTGGCATCATAATGGTCAATATTCCAATGCATCCTTGTAAGTATTTTACCATTACTCCTAACTCACCTATCACACGGTGTGACCCTGAAGGTCCCTTCTGCCTTCCTAACCGTAACGCTTTCCCTCGCACTAACTTCACCCACCCTGCAGCCTAACCCTAACTGCCTCCCCCACACCTACAGATTAACCCTAATTCCCCCCACCCCTACAGCCTAGCCCCAACGATCCCCTAGTGTCTAACCCTATTACTGTGCATCCCCCACCTGACTTCCTAATGACACGACACCTAAACTCAATGCAAGCCTCAGAGAATGAGAACCACAGCAGTACAGGGACACTTGTAGCTAACATTGATTTTTTTTTTTATATCTGTTCATTTCATAATTAACTAAACACCAAGTATTTTATACAACTGCATTTCTCAAACTGGGCAAAGTTGTCACCTCTGTCTCCAGGAGAGATGTAATGCCACCTACGTAGTTACCTATTGTTACATGTCATTTCCCCATTCTGCTGCGATTGTGCTAGCCCTGTGGGCACGGGCTATTGAATAGAGGGGTGCTGATCTGTTTGCCTTGTCAGTCAATAGGATTTGTGTGTTTTGTACAGCAGCGAGGGTCCTTAGAAGTTGAATCTGGCACACTCCCAGAAGGTTTCCTGTACATTTGTATGGTCACTTACATTAAAGCAGGGGCTTCCTCTGCTCAATAGAGGTGGAATATTCATGTACATTACTGTATAATATTGATTGCTCTGCTCCTCAGGGAATTGTGCCCAGCTGTTGGATCAGCTTTAACTAACAAGCTTTGCTCAGCTGTTATTCCGGCAACAGTTTGGGGGAAGAGTTGTTTATGAGATATGCCGTCAATTCTGTCACCAGAAACAACTGTCTACTGTACAATGCAAGCTTACTGGTAAGGGTGTGGATTATTAGGTAGACAGGAAATGGGTTGACCCATGGAAAAAGTTAACATGGTCTAGTTCGACATTAACAAAAAGGTTGACAAGCAAAATGTTACATGGAAATGGTCAGCACAGGAAAAAGGTCGACACTCGTTTTTCAAACGTTTTGGTGTCTATGTCGGCATATGTCGACATAGACACCATATTAGTGTACTGTATCCCCTGGTTCGGGCACGGAGCGCTTGGCACACTATTATATTTCCCTTTTTCTCTCCTGTGCTTGTCATAGAGGAACAAACAGAAATATACATTGTGATCACAACTGGTTCATTTAAAAACTGTTTAGTGCAAAACACTTGTTCTCCTGTACGTATTAGCAGCACAGTGACCAGGGCCAGTTCTGCTACTGACCACTTTCATGATGTAACTGTAACTCATGGAGTACTGACACCAACACTTGTGTGGATGAAATCTGGCCACAGTACGGATTACATTATTTTCAATTGTAAAGCGCAACGGAATTTACTGTGCTAAATATAAAACTGTAAATAAAGAAATAATTAAAGGAGAAAGCAGTCTTCGACATAGATTGTAAGCTCCTAGATTGTAAGCTCTTTCGAGCAGGGCCCTCTTCCCTCCTGTTGTCAAAGCCCTCTTCTCTTCACATGTCACTCACAGCTCTCCTATACTCAAACACTCAGTGACCATCTTCGTCCGCATACTAATCTCCATCATTGGCCACAAGCCCTTTAGTTGTATGTTGATTGAGTCCTCACTACTTATATTTAAGCTGTAATGTGCATTGAACTGTGGCACTCTTTATTTGTCCTCTATTTTTGTTATTTATTCAGTGTAATACTAAGTTTTGTCTCCCTGTACTGTTCCTTTGTATGGCGCTGCGAAACTTGTGGCGCCTTATAAATAAAATTATAATAATAATAATATAGTCAAAAATATAAATGGAGAAAGCAGTCATCACCATATATTCAAAAATATGTAATACTGAATATTAATAAACTAACTAAACTTGTATAACCCTTTTATAAATTAAAATTACCTTACTATTTTTGTCTAACAACAAACCACCAAAATGGAGTGCAGTCCTTTCCCATTCCAAAATATACTAAAATTCTCCAAGAACCCCAAATTGCAATAAAAGTGACTTAATTTATCTGGTCTACAAACGTCAACTGCTTTCTTTACTTCATCCTGGAACACCATAAATTGAGATTTAGCGGTTACCCAACTGTCGAGATGTCGGCAGTTATAGAACTTAGTAGACTGGCACCAGAACCTCTGCATTGCAGTGTGAGTGGGTCTAATTGCATCACAGTTTAATGCCAAACCAAAAGCAGGCAGGTATGCACCTCCTCATGCAATTGCATTGGTCAGGATCACATATGGTAAACTGCTGCAAGCAGCGTATCATGATGTGATTTAATAAACCAGAATCGCATCGCATCGCATTGCATGAGCCATTTTAGTGCCATGCGATGCGATGCAATTTTTTCATGTAATTTATTCACTGCTGTGTTAGCCCCGGGCGATCACATCGCATTGCATCACACCTCCCGCAAAATCGCATGCGATCGCATGTGATTTTATAGGGTGCGATACCATGCCATTAGCTATACACTTGTATGAGATACAATGAGTTTTTTTTGGGAACCCCCTCACTATCCACGCCACCCTGAAGCGAGGGGCGGCGGAACGCGTCCTCTTGACCTTTTAATACCCCCACTATCCACGTCGGCGTGAAGATGATTTAATATAGTGTGGCGAGCGGATGCGGATTACTTTACATGTATTCCGGGTGCGCTCGCCACGCTTCGGGCACGGTGGCTCGCTGCGCTCGCCACACTATATAAATTCAACTCCACGCCGACGTGGATAGTGGGGGTATGAAAAGGTCGGAAGGATGCATTCCACTGCGCTCGCCACGCTTCGGGGTGTAGTGGATAGTGGGGGGGGGGGGTCAGTTAAATTTCATTGTATGTCGTACAAGTGTATAGATAATGACATGGCATCGCACCCTATAAAATCGCATGCGATCGCATGCGATATTGCAGGAGGTACGATGTAATGTGATGCAATTCCCCGGGGCCAACACAGCAGTGAATAAATTACATAAAAAAATTGCATCGCATCGCACGGCGCTAAAATGGCCCATGCGATGCGATTTCACTACGCTAGCATACGTAGTAAATCTGGCTGCCCGGCTAGGAAACAAGTACCTTCAGACCCAATGGATGGTGTTTGTTAACCTTTAGTATGCATATTGTGCTAAATGTACATTTATTATAACTCATTAAACATCTCTGGATGCTTCCCCTCAGCTGCTGCTTCTAGAAGACTGGCTAGGCATTAAAGATGGCGCAGTGAAATGGGTGCGCAGGAGGCTGGTAACATCACTCACACTCACATGGTTCAGCAGGCTTCTGCAAGCTAAGTGTAATGTTACATTACATACATGTTGTCTGCATTGTAACACTATGGAAGTCTACAATTACAGAATACAATTGTGCTAAACATATAACGGTTCATATTTCTTAGCAGACCTTCTTGAGTAAGATTGCCTCCCTTACTACCTACACCTCCAACACCAACACCAGAGGTGCCACTCAGAGGTTTTGGCCTAGTGGGTTATTCCTCTGTGGAAGAGACTGAGAGTGACACCATGGAGCCACTGACACCCATCCCATGATCTCCCCAGCAGCAGCAACCACACCAACACCAGAGGTGCCACCCAGAGGTTTTGGCCTAGTGGGTTATTCCTCTGTGGAAGAGACTGAGAGTGACACCATGGAGCCACTGGCACCCATCCCATGATCTCCCCAGCAGCAGCAACCACACCAACACCAGAGGTGCCACCCAGAGGTTTTGGCCTAGTGGGTTATTCCTCTGTGGAAGAGACTGAGAGTGACACCATGGAGCCACTGGCACCCATCCCATGATCTCCCCAGCAGCAGCAACCACACCAACACCAGAGGTGCCACCCAGAGGTTTTGGCCTAGTGGGTTATTCCTCTGTGGAAGAGACTGAGAGTGACACCATGGAGCCACTGGCACCCATCCCATGATCTCCCCAGCAGCAGCAACCACACCAACACCAGAGGTGCCACCCAGAGGTTTTGGCCTAGTGGGTTATTCCTCTGTGGAAGAGACTGAGAGTGACACCATGGAGCCACTGGCACCCATCCCATGATCTCCCCAGCAGCAGCAACCACACCAACACCAGAGGTGCCACCCAGAGGTTTTGGCCTGGTGTGTTATTCCTCTGCTGAAGAGGCAGAGAGTGACACCAAGGAGCCACCGTCACCCATCCCATGATCTCCCCAGCAGCAGCAACCACACCAACACCAGAGGTGCCACCCAGAGGTTTTGGCCTGGTGGGTTATTCCTCTGCTGAAGAGGCGGAGAGTGACACCATGGAGCCACCGTCACCCATCCCATCTCCCCAGCAGCAGCAACCGCTAAAGTTGTGTCACCCCTTCAGATGGTGTAACTGAACAGCAATGATACTGGGAGAGGCTGGGGGCTGCTCGTCAGCTCCTGGAGCGCCAGCATTCCGAAAATGGGAGTGTGATACACAACCATTCCCCAAAATCGTCAGACACCAGTTTAGCTTCACAGCTACAAGCCCACGACCCCGTCTATGAGCAAGAAGTCAAGAGATAGGGATGACATGGGATCAGGAGCATCCTAGAGACGCCACTGGCCACGTGACATCCTCCATTAGAGTCCTAGTCACTGATGTACTCGGCAAGCACCAGACCCTAGTAAAGCCATAAGGGCTGCAGACATATCCTTGGCTGTCGATCCTACGCACAATGGGAGTTATTCAAACCTGAGCACAGGGCTGTGAATTTGCATGCTGGGTGATTATCTAATATCAATTGACTACGCGTGCATATGGCTCATCCTGTAACCAAATTCTGCTCCTTTTTGAAATCGCTGTCCATTCCCACAGTGATTGAAAGGAAGCCAGCTGCTAAATTGCGCTGTGGGGATCAGGTCTGAATAGCCCCCAGTATCATCTTGAACATCAAACAGCGTGTTGTACAGTAGGGCTCTGCATACACTTCCTATAGGTTAGACCTCTGCGTAACAGAGCAGTTCAGTGACTGATCAGATTGCATGTGTTAGGGAGGAGAAGCTGTAAGGACACAGCATGAATGACAATGGGGTGAAATAATGAGATGGACCAAAGTCCTAAACCTTAAACTGACAAATCCTAAAAACAAAGGCTGTCCTGGTGACATCTGCTTCTCTTTGATTGATTCCACCGTCCTACCAAATGTTCTCATTTCTGGCTTTACTTCCAAAATACTTGTTCTGCAAGGATTTGATTGTGTGCAGTAGGGTTTTATTTTGTGGAAAACCTATTTTGTGATGTACAGAACAAAACTAAAGCAGGAAAAATACAAATCCGCGCCTCATCCTTAACCGTATAGGGGCAGATTTATCAAAGCTTAGACAAAGGCCCTTATTCTGGTTCACTCGCAAAGGCAAATTCCTTCTCAAATGGACAAAACCATGTACACTGCAGGTGGGGGCAGATGTAACTTGTGCAGAGAGAGTTAGATTTGGGTGAGTTATTTAGTTTCTGTGCAGGGAGAATACTGGCTGCTTTATTTTTACACTGCAATATAGATCTCAATTTCAAGTAAAACGCCACCCAAATCTAACTATCTCTGCACAAGTTACATCTCCCCCCCCCCTCTGCAGTGCACAGGGTTTTGTCCATTTGAGAAGGAATTTGCCTTTGCGAGTGAACCAGAATCATGGCCCAATAACCAATCAGCTCCTGTCTGTAATTTTTTCAAACACATTCAGCTTAATTCTCTGTGCAGTATTGTGCAATCTAAAGTGCGATGGAGGGGTGACGACGACAACAATAACACAAGGTGGTTGTCTATGCCGAGCGGACCCCCGGAGCCTGTTATGGAGAGTTGCAAAACTACAACTCAAGCTGAATTACGTCCATAGCTTGTAAAATGAAATAACCTGATTGGATGGTACTTTATCTCTCTCCACTATATCTATATCCTACAGTATCTTATATTTTGATCCAGAATGAACCACTAACAAATATTTAACTAAAGGTCCCCATACACGGTCCGTTTATCGGATCCGTTTTGTACTTATATAGCACGCATCGCATTGCATGCTTTGTGCATGCATTGTGCATGCAATGCAATGCGATGCGATGAAAAGCAAGTACAAAAAGTATGTGCAGCACATGCTTTTTGTACTGTACGATGAGATGCCGTGGGAGCGCGCATCTCAAAGTACAAAACGGACCCGCCGCGAACGGATTGTGTATGGGCACCTTAACTTTAATCTGTTCCTCACATGGGGCTTATTCTGAGTTGGAAACAGAGTGGTTGTGTTTTTGTGATAACCCGGAAGACAGATTTCCATAGGCTAGTGCAACTTCAAGCCAGTAGCCCTTCCAACCATTGTTTTGCAGCCAATAACATTAGTATTGGAGTGTACACCAGTACCATGATAGGTGTTAATTCACAGCTCAAGCCATTATTGAATAATTGCACATGCACAGGGAACATGTGTGCATGTGTGCATGCTCGAGCCGTGCGAGCGAAGGCAGCTAGCGAAGGCCAGCCTTTGCATGCTGCTTGCAGGATGATTGACACTCTGCAGGCATTTGGGGGTGTGCTGCCAGCATTTTCTGGGCTGCCCCCAGAAAACAGAGGCATTCCCCGGCCGTTGGGAGGGTCATCAGTGGCCTCCTTTTCCCCACAGCCTTCGCAGTGCCGAGTGAGTCTAGACTTACTCAGAGTAACATAGTAGTTGAAAAAAGATGTACGTCCATCAAATTCAACCTTTTTATCTAGAATTGTCATCCCCTATTTGAAATATATACTTGTTTTAACTTTGAGTATATAGCGGTTGTGGCTTGTACCCCTGAATGTTTATTTTTTTTTTCAATAAATGCTCTATTCTGAACTTGGCGCTGCGAGCAGGAGGAAAATCATCTGATGAATGATCCCTCCCTGTGTGAACAGCTGGGTACGCGTTCGCAGACATGCACAGGGGCAGGGGGAGGGGGCGTGTGCAGCCCAGCAAGTAAGAATCAGGCCCAACATGCAGTAGGATGTAATATGATCTAGTATGACCTATCGGGCTTTGCAGCTGGACGCAAAGCAATTGCATCTGCAATATTTCCCATGTGTCCCAGGTCATCCAAGGTAAACCTGGCATCTCTGCAGGTCTGTGGGGTTATACAGTGTCACATAGAAGTCAGTTGGGTCTCTATTAGTAGCTAAATGGGTATAAACTGGCAGCCATGGTATATTTGCATAAGCCTGCTGTGGGTGTCTTGTGGGCATCTAGACAGCATTGCGGACAATTTGGGGGTAAGTATACAGAAAGATGTAACAGTTTCACATGAACCATTTGCACCTAGGATGGAGGTAGTACAAATGCGTGCTGACAGGGTGATGGCTGCCCGCACTAGTGAACGTATCAGGGTGCAGCAGCTGCATGGATTTGGTAACTCTATATTTAGCACGGAATGCTGCCGCTTTGCTTGCGGCACTGGAGAAAGGTCTATGGGTGAAATGTAATAGGATGAGAGAATCAGAAAGTGAGAGATTTGGTAAGAAATCGCCAGTTTTTTTTTTTTTTTTTAAAGCGGCAAGTATGACTTTGAAGTGTAAATGATTGCTGCTTTAAAAAAACTGGAGATTTCTTACCAAATCTCTCACTTTCTGATTCTCTCGTCCTATTACATTTCACCCTTTGTGTTTTTAATAGCGCCTTTGTATAGGTTTGTAATAAATTGACCCTCGTTTCTGCATACTAAAGATTTATTATTTATTATTTATTTATTACCAGTTTCTTATATAGCGCACACATATTCCGCAGCGCTTTTACAGAAAATATTTGAACACTCACATCAGTCCCTGCCCCAGTGGAGCTTACAATCTATATTCCCTACCACATGTACACGCACACACAGACATTCTAGGGTTAATTTTGTTGGAGCCAAATAACCTACCAGTATATTTTTGGATTGTGGAAGAAAACCGGGGCACCCGGAGGAAACTTGCGCATGTACGGAGAGAACATACAAACTCCGCACAGTTAGGGCCATGGTGGGAATCAAACCCATGACCTCAGCGCTATTACTGTGTATAATTGTTGTTTTGCTATTGCCTTGATGAGGATGAGGATGGGCTGGGCTGCATTTGTAGCTGGTATGAAGAAAAAATCCACTGGTTTGGGATCACAAGGACAATACATAAAAAATTGATTATCATAGAACCGCGCTATCATCCAAGGTCTGCTTAGCATGAGCCATACATTATGAAATTCTATTATTATACCTTAAAGGTATATCACATGCTGAATAATGTAGTTCCACCATAGATGAAAGGCCATATTTTGCCTGTCTCTCCCTCCCTGCTGCAAACGGCCTGGCGACTGTGTAACTCGCCGTGGCCATTCGCAGTTAGGGATTGCACATGCACAGAAATGCGCAAGCGTAACCCCGACCAAGTGATCAAGAACCGTCCCCCAGATCCTGTATGTTGAGTCTGCCTGTTATGTTTCTCATTTCTAATAGGGACGCATCAAATCTGTAGGTAGCCCTTAAACATCTGTTTCATTCATTAGGAAACTTTATTCCAAAATCAGAATCAGGCATTATGACATTTAGAATATTATATAATATATAGTATACAGTCATGTGCAAAAAATGTAGGCAGGTGTGGAAAAAATGCTGCAAAGTAAGAATTTTTTAAATATAGAAGTATTAATAGTTTATTGTGATCAATTAACAACATGCAAAGAGAATAAGAAGATAAATCTACATCAAATCAATATTTGCTGTGACAATCCTTTGGGCCAAATGTAATATCGTGAGAGTTTCAGAAAGTGAGAGATTTTGGGAGAGTTTTCCCTTTTTTTTTTAAAGCGGCAATCATTTACACTGCAAAACCAGGTTGATTTTGCCATGTAATTGATTGCTGCTTTAATAAAAATGGGAAAACTCTCCCAAAATCTCTCTCTTTCTGAAACTCTCACCCTATTACATTTGGCCCTTTGTCTTCAAAACAGCATCAATTATTCTAGGCCAGACATTCCCAACCTCAGTTCTCAAGTCACACTGATGCTCCTTTTGGACATACTACCTGGGAATTACCCGGCATTTTGACTGCTGGGTAATTTTCCCAGGTGCAGCCTGCACCCTTTCACACTTACAGTAGCAAAGTACCAGGTGAAGCAGTTCTACATGGTAATTTGCTGAATACACCGTTTTTTTCTTATGTCTGAAAGGGTCAACCCAGGTCGTAAATCCCAGGTACTTTACCCAAGTAAAAAGAAGAGTCGGAGATCAGGGGTTTTAACACCCGGGTTGACCCATTCAGACATACCAAAATTCCAGGTTGTATGCGCATTCATGTGCAAAAACCTGGGGTATAACAGTGCAGGTTTTAGTGATATCCAGGCTTCAGCACACATGGTTAAAACAAAATAACTAAGGTACTAATTTAGTCACCTGTGCTCCAGCCTGGATATCACTAAAACCTACACTGTTACTGTGCCTTGAGGACCAATGTTGGGAATGTTTCTTCTAGATACATTTAAACACAGTCAGAGATTTTGTAATATTAGGTGTAAGATCAACCAATAATACCAAGTAGGTGATAATGACCATCATTTTCATATGCAGGTTGAACCCAGTCAATAACTGAAACAGAAACAGCTGTGGAGGCTTAAAACTAGGGCCCTTATTCTGGTCGGTGCAGATATATCCGCGTGCGTTCGGCCCGCCGATGTTTTGTGTCTGCGCATGTGCAGAGGCGTCTCTGCGCATGTGCGAGCGGGGCGTACGGCCAAATCCCGCATGATATGTGAACACTCCGAACAGGGGGTGGAGAGGGGCGTGAAGGGCTATTTGGGCTCATTACCATATGCATACGCCCCGCGTTTCATGGGCGTTCCCATGCAAACGCTGGGCGTACGTATGGTAATGCGGCCGTGACGCACGTGTAGGGGGCGGACATATGACATCGCCGGATGTCAGCTGCCCGCCCAGATCCCTGCTTTTGCACGGAAAAATGTCCATGTGGTCTGAGGTTGCGGGAGCTGGTGGAGCACTCGGTCCTGCATTCGATGGTCTGCGACCATCGAATGATGGGGGAGGTTCCCTTAGATGGAGGAGGCGTATTCCGTGAAAAATACACGTGCGGTCCATTCGGCCAGCTTCTTACCGCGTACGGACGGAGTTGGCGATCCGTATGGAAGGCGGGGTTTCGCACGCACGGTCCTGGCCGCATAATCGGATCCGGCCGCAC
Source organism: Crinia signifera (assembly GCF_055691185.1). Lineage (NCBI taxonomy): Eukaryota > Metazoa > Chordata > Amphibia > Anura > Myobatrachidae > Crinia > Crinia signifera. The sequence goes on along the minus strand of NC_139221.1, from coordinate 53,771,476 downwards.
CGATCAGAATAAGGGCCTAGGTGAGGAACAGTTAAACTATGCTACAATGGTGAAGTGGTGAAAGACAATTTCATGTCACAGGTCATACACCATGGCAAGTCTGAGCACAGCAACAAGACACAAGGGGGGGGGGGGGGGGATTTACTAAGATGGCAGTTCTATCGAACATGCTATGGGCAACCAATCAGATACTATCTATTATCTACTAGAAGGTGCTAAATAAATGAGAAGTGGATTCTGATTGGTTGCCCATAGCAACATCCCATCTGAAATCAAACTCCCATCTTAGTATATTTCCCCCAAAGTGTTTATACTGCATTAGCAAGGTCTCTCAGGCAAAGATTTCAAGCAAACTGAAGTTTCAAAATGTGCTCTTCATGCTCTTTTGAAGAAGTACAAAAAACGGGCAGTGTTGAGGATGATAGACACATAGATTATTTGCTAACAAAATGGCTTGCCAGAAGAACTAGCTTAGTTTGAAAAGGAGATCATTGTAGACTCATTGGTCGAAAGTAGGAGTGTGAGATGCATTGTGGATGTATGGAAGGTCACTAAATCCACTGTCTTATGTCATTAATGCTTGGAATAATAATGGACATAGCAGGAATGTACCTATCCCTGGAAGACCCCTAAAACTGCAACCCAGAGACCGGAGAGTGCTTACCAGCGCGCTGCGAAAGGACAAGGGGTGTCCCATGTATACTATTGCATACGGGTTCCAAATGGCCACTAATGTGTCGGTTTGGACAAGAACACTTCGTAGGGAAGCCCATGCACTTGGATATTATGGGCAAGCAGTTGCTCACTTTTAGGGCCTTATTCTGGTTGGTGCGGCCGGGCCGTACGCGTACGTTCCGGGGTTTTTCATGATCTGCGCATGCGTACATTCGCTAATGCGCAGGCGCGAACACTCCACAACGCTTACGGACGGGTCTCTCCGTGCGAAAAAACCTGTACGCGAGTGTACGGGCATTGGGGGCGGCATAGGGGCGTGTTGAGGGGAGCGGCCGAAATAATGAGGGAAAATGGGCGTAAATATGGGTGTACACGGGGGTGTGCACCAAAAATGAGCGGTGCTACTACCGCACGATCGCCTAAAGCACCGTTCATTTCGGACACAAAACAGGCGGCCGCCAACCGCCAGCTCAGACCACCCCTACAGATACCGCATGCCTGCGTGCGCCTGGGTTTGCTAATTTACGCTGATTACTATTCAAACACATACACCTGAATGTAATAACCAATGCTGCAGTCTATTAAGTCCAAACCATGATTTCACTACCTGCAAGCCACACACATCACTCAAACACATTGGAAGCTTATCTTTCTATACTTCTCTACATTTAAAGGTTTGTTTAATTTAAGGTAAGAATCTTTTTAAGACCTGCTTATATATGCTAAGGTAGGTATTTGTTAAACAGTTATACACATTCACTACGTGCTTTCATAGACTTTACACAGTAGCACACTCAATCTACACAAGTCGACATGTGTCAACGTGTTCACTCTAATACAAACATAGGTTTTGTATTTATAATACAATAACATAAACCACATCTAACACCTACAAAGGATGTTTCAGCAATGTTTTAAGCCCATGCCCACTATTTTGCACATTAATTAATTCAATCACTTAATTAATTTTCATAATTATAGTTGAAAGACAAGATTTGCAGGTCCATATATGTGAAGGGTATGCCAGCGTACACGGACGTACGCTCTCTCTCACGAGCGGTGACATAAGCTGAGTTTTCTATTGAAAACAATAGGGACCCGTCCGTGCAAGCTGGCGTACGCTCAGATAGCCGCAAGAAGTCGGTGGGAAGACGGACGAGAGACGTCCGTAAACGGTGGTGTACGCTCAATTGTACGCAAGTTGTCGGAGTGAAAGGGCTGGTCCGTCCGTGTACGTTGGCGTACGCTCAATTGTACGCCACTCCCCTTCGACGTTGTTTCTGGCCGTACGTATGCGGCTGATTTGTGGGTGGACTTAACCCCAACGGCCGCGTACGGATAGCGTACGTTAATAGCGAACGTACGCACGTTTGGCCGCTCCGATCAGAATAATCTCCTCAATCACTAAGAAGAATGCAGACAAGCGCTTATGAGGGTATAAAGATAACAAAAGGTGGACAGTGGAATAATGGAGACGATTGTTATGGAGTGACAAATCATGATTTACACTTTTCAGATTAGATGGATGTGTTTGGGTTTGGATATTGCAAGGAGAATGTCAGGTGCCAGAGTGTAACATAAAAAAAATGAGAAATGAAACAGCGCTTAAATGATACAACGGGTGACTCAATTTAAATTAAAATAATTTTAATAATACATAGTAACAATAACACCTAGAATATTGATAATGAATAGCAGCAGTGGTTTCCTGTTCCTGTAAAGTTAAAAAGTGAACCAATATATAACCTGCACTGTCCACAGTGATTGTAGACCCAGTCTTGGGTGGCGTCTATATGGCTGTATTGTTCTTCTTACCATGTCGTCCTATTGTATGTCAGCCTAGTGCGTGTCTACCTTTTGTCAGTGTCGACATATTGCATGTCTACCTGGACCAGGCATGTCCAAACTGTGGCCCACCAGCTGTTGCGAAACTACACATCCCAGCTTGCCTTGCCATAGTTTTAGCACTCCCTAATAGTAAAACTGTGGCAAGGCATGATGGGACTTGTAGTTTCACAACAGCTGGAGGGCCATAGTTTGGACGTGCCTGACCTAGACATTGTAGACCTTTCAATCGCTTCCCGTTTTCAAATGTTGAGATATTGCCCATGGAAACAAATCAGGTTGTACTTATCATTTGTCTAGCACGTTTTAGACGATAGTAGCCAGAATCTCCCTGGTTGCCATAAGCAACATATGTACTTTTGTAATCCCTCACTTTAATAAATATAAAATTCTACAATTTATTCTCATCTCATCATTGGGATAACATTCCTTTGGCAGGCTGGGAAAATCTCCCACAGGCCACTGCTTTTAGTAAAATAGTAAAATGTGGCATATAGAAATGTATGTATTTACCATCAGTATTAGCTTTTATTATTATGGCACGGCACCACAAAATGAATGCAGCACCGTACACCGTTACCATAAAAAGCATTTCTGTCACGCACTGGGTTTGTAGCAAACCCCATTAATGTACACAAAGCTAGTTCTATAATGCGGTACTTCTCTCTTCTAGGACCGGATGCAATAAGCTTCAAAAGTGATAAAATGGAGAGTGATAAACGTCCAGCCAATCAGCTCCTACCTGCCATGTTTCAGGCTGAGTTTGAAAAATGTCAGGTAGGAGCTGATTGGCTGGTTGCTTATCTCCATTTTATCACTTTTGAAGCTTAGTGCATCTGGCCCTCAACCTGTTAGGATGGTTTATAAATATTACCAATACCACAATCTGTTTCCTGCATGTGGAGCTGTTGTCCACGCCAACCAATCAGATTGTAGCTATTATCATCCAAAAGATGCTAGAAAAATGATATGTACAATCTTATCTCAGTAAATATACTCCAGGGAGTGAGTATGTACAAATATGTATGTTAGGCCAGAGTAATGTATGGCTTTGTAGGTGAAGATGAGGAACTTGAATTGGATACTGAGGGATAACGGTACCCAGTAGTGCATGTTGCAGTTGTAAAATGAGACATGCAGCAGCATTGAAAACAGGGCCGGCTCTACCATTAGGCAGCTTTAGGCAGCTGCCTAGGGCACCGTGATCTTGGGGGGCGCTACCAAGTCTGCTTATCAAAAAATCAAGGATGTCTATGAGGATTCTTGATGTACTTAATGCAGGTGGCGGCTGTGGAACTTCTAAGACCTCACCTCCATACTTTCCTTAGAGGCATACTTCCCTACTTTGATGGTCCTCCTCCTTGTACTCTGTTGTGGGTGGTAAAGGGGACCTTCCAGGAAAGCAGGGGATTTGCCCAGATTCCCAAGGTACTGGGAGGACCACCCAATTTTTGGGAGCCTCCCTTTTTTTCCAGAATGTATGCCCTAAGGGTATGTAAAGTGGGTATTGGTGGCAGTATGTGGGGGGGGGGGGGGGGAGAGTAGGTTGAAGTTTGCCTAGGGTGCTGAGAAGCCTTGCACCGGCCCTGATTGAGAATAGATTGGTGATTAAATTTAAAGCATGTACTACCTTTCCTATGTATCAATGGGACATCATTGCTCTAGAACCTGCAGATAGAACTTCTTTATCCTTTCTTTATCACACAGCAGAGAGCTTGTGTGTTCACGGCGCGATGTGGTTTACTTCTATAGTTTCCAAAGTCCCAAGGGCATTGAGGAGCAGTTTCACTTTTCAGTGCCATCCGTCCAGAGAGCGTCTCAGAGAGAATACCTGACAGTGTCTATTTCAGCCATAGTCATACCTTACAGTACTGAACTTCCAATAGTGCTGACCGCTGACTGACATTTTACCTGCATCGATTGCCTAACAGCTGCTAAGGTGGAAAGCAGTAGACTAATACAGCCTCTAACATCTTAGCTGAGTAGGATCATAAACACACTGTTAAAAGGTTTTGTTCAATAGCATCCATCTCTAATGTAAGTGGACAAGTGTCCCCAACCCTGCCAGTAAACATCTTTATCTTTGTAGCGCCAATAAAATCCTTTTGTGAAGTATCTGCTTATTTCTTTATTGTATAGATAAAATGTGTGTAATGGGTCCTACACACGGGGCGATTTCAGGACGTGTTCTAAGCAATCTAACTGATCGCTGAATGGCCCCGCGGTTTAATATTGCCCGGGGATTAATATACAACGTTCTGGATAAATCTAGCAATATCACCGGGCAGAGACAGTTTTCTCACTGGAGAACACTGGTTGTTTGTTGAGCGATCTTGCTGTGCATTCTGAGCGATCTAGCATCACTCAGAACGCTCAGCCCCTTAAGAATACAGATGGGTGAAAGGATCCATTTCCTCCCAATACAGCACTGTGATCATGGGTTCAATTCCCACCATGGGCCTAACTGTGTGGAATTTGTATATTCTCTTCTCTACTTGCGTGGGTTTCCTCCAGGAACTCCGGATTCCTCCCTCTTTCCAAAAATATACTGGTAGGCTAATTGGCTCCCAACAATTTAACCCTAGAATGTCTGTGTGTGCGTGTACATGTGGTAGGGAAAATAGAAAAGCTCCACTGGGGCAGGGACTGATGTGAATGTTCAAATATTCTCTGTAAAGCGCTGCAGAATATGTGTGTGCGATATAAGAAATACATAAATGGTACTTGTGTATTATCACGGCGCCCAAGTTTCTTACGTACGGCACCGTAGGAAAATCACATCGCATCGCATCGCATGGGCCATTGTAATGGTCGTGCGATGCGATCTGACTCGATTTTCCTATGTAATTTATTCACTGCTCTCTTAGCCCCGGGGGATTGCATCGCATCGCATCGCACCTCCCGCATATATAGGGTGTACGATGGCATTACATTACCTATACAATTATATCATTGTATGCATTGTATGACATACAATGAGGTTTTAGGCACCCCCCCACTATCCACACCATCCCAAAGCGTGGCGAGCGGCGGCGGAACGCGTCCTCCGACCTTTTCATACCCCTACTATCCACGTCGGCGTGGAGTTGATTTTATATAGTGTGTCAAGCGCAGCGAGCCACCGAGCCTGAAGCGTGGCGAGCGGATGCGGATTACTTTACATGTATTCCGCGTCCCCTCGCTGCGCTTGCCACGTTTCAGACTCGGTAGCGCGCTGCGCTCGCCACACTATATAAAATTAACTCCCCACCGACGTGGATAGTAGGAGTATGAAAAGGTCGGAGGACGCGTTCTGCTGCGCTCGCCACGCTTCGGGGTGTATGTCATTATTGTACACCTAATGGCATTGTACACCCTATACAAAATAAAAAAAAGAGCACTGAATACATTACATAGGAAAATCGCATCGCACGGCACTTACAATGGCCCATGCGATGCAATTTCTCTACGCAGAATAGCCCATTAAGCAAATAGCTCAGTGGGCGCCGTGATAATACACAAGTACCAAATAAATAAATATAGAGACAAATATCGACCATAGATGAATGCCAACCATTTATTAGATGGTGATGGTTTTAGTCATTGATGGACATAGTTTTTGTCCTTGCAATTTTGGTCCTACTATCTTCACATGTACTGTCCCAATCATCCATTGATTGTTTTCACTTAATAATTTTACACCATCAACCATCAATGGTTTCTTTATCGATGTCCATCCTTATCCCAACCTATTTCAAAGTTGAAATTGGGTCAAAACCTATGAATTAATTTGTATCCCACTCACTCTGTCATTGTGGCCGGGATGTTGTAACATCTGCTGCCCATTATCGCCCCCCTTCGCCGCCCACCGCATTTTTTATAACGGCATATGCTGTAACATATGCGGTTATTAACGCAAGGGACAGCTCTTGTGATAAGAGCTGTCCCTTGCGATGCGGTGCCGGCACTGGACTTCCGGGTCTGTGAGCCGGGAGTCCATCTGCACATGCGCAGAGTGACGGCGCCGGCATTGTATATGAATGGTTTTTAATGTAATTATTGGATTTCTAGAGGAAGAAAATTAGATGGAAAAAGAACAGAAGGAATAATAAATATCACATCACGTGATTGGATGTGTCATTAACCAAGTACTACTATTTAATTGGCCTGTGCTGACTTTGGACTTGTACCTGTATTCCATGTGATTATACTAATATTACATAACATTGGATATACATTTGTTACTACCAGAGGAATAACAAGCAGGGCAGGTGCCATTATATTGAGGGTGCTGGCATGGGTTGTTGGACAGGAATACCCCTTTTACACCAAAATGCCAGGTTGCACCTGGGATTTTGTACCCGGCTCCAACTCGGGTGCGACCCTGCGTTTGATCCCTTTTACATCGGCATCCCCACCCATCAGTGGAGGCGGGTCCTGAGCCGGCGCTCGGACATGACATCATAAAATGAGGCCCTGCAATGCCAACCGACACACTGGGGGCAAGCCCAGTACCTGGAAAAGTTGCGGGGCTGCCCCCAGCCTCCATCCATGAAATGAATGGATGCTGCACACAGGCATCCATTCAACTCCTCCTCGGCTCTGCTACTGTCTGCATAGTACAGCAGACAGCAACGAAGGCTGTATGCGCCCCTGCCCAACCTCTGGACTCAAGCTCTTACTTACACTAAGGGGAGGGCACTTTGTACTGTTGGAGAGGCCAGAGGCTCGTTCCCCCTCCACCATTTCAGGGAGCTAGAGAGAACTAACTACTGCTGCAGCAGCCTCTCTCTACATCCCAGCACATGCCGCGCAGTGCTCTGTCCTGCAGGGGAGAAAGGCAGCTGAGGACACTGGTTTCCCCCCTCCAGGGCGGCACGTGTTGCCGCATGAACTATGCAACGTTTACATTTTTTTTAAAGGAGGAGGTCTGGCCACACTTCCTCAAATTGGCTACACCTCCTAATTTTACTGTGGAAATGTCAGCTCTCCTGTCCATGATAAACCTTAACCACTTATCGTAAGTGCAAATTGCACTGCTATGGGGAGATTTAACATTGAGTGATATCTTTGCTATCACTCATTACATTTGTTAAATGTTGTTCCAGACAATCAGCTCCCTACTGTCATTTTTCAAACAGATTACAGTTTATACACTAGTGCGATTTGGGCACTTTTCATCCCATTCCGAATTAATCGGGCCCAGAAATTTGATGAAAATTGTCAAATTGCAAGTGTTTATGCTGTGGCGATAAATGCAGAAATGATTGGTTCTCCTCTTCGTGTGAACTTTGGAGTGAGTGTCTTGAAGAACTCATTTGAAAGATTATTATTCGGAGCTGTGATTGTTGATGCTTTATAAGTCTTTTTATTTTCTGTTTGTGAATATTGTGCAGTCCATATATCAAAGTCTTGACATTCACTATGATAGGATCCCACATGGTGTTAAACTTGCACAGGGTGGATGTCCCTTAAGTGGAGAAGGTTTGCTAGTAGCTTGGTAGCTTGCAGTATAAACTCCAGGTAGGCCTGAGCACTGCGGGAATTACTTGTGTTGCAGAGTGGTAAAAGGATGCCAATCTGTGTGAAGAGAGACCACTGTATTGGGCGCACCTGACGTGTTTCTCTGGGATACCCAACTTTTTCTGCTTATTATGGGAGTGACTTGCCCACCTTTCTCACAGCTTCTTGAATTAGGAGCCCACTTCAGCGCCTGTAATACCCCTCAAGGGGCAAATCATCCAGCAGCAATGCTAGGTACAGAGTAGTATAACATACACATACAGTAGATGGAAAGGTTCTCAGTTCATGCTTGTCAGGGACAAAAGCTGAGCCACAAGCTGGTTACCGAACCCCACACTGTACGCAGTGGCATATCTATAATGAATTTTTGTAATACTTACCCCCCAAAGTCCAGCCACGGCGGCAGGAGTAGCGAGATTTGTTAATGCTCCACAACGCATGACTTCCGCGATTTCTGGGGAGTAACGTACTAGGCAACAGGGAGGATGCGTGAGAGCCGTCTAGTCTTCCGGGGCTGCAGGGGACTACCCCAAACATTGTGAGCATCCTGCAGCTTCCGGGAGGGTAAGCAAGTATGACAGACATCTACATCTCTGAGGATCTGCAGGCTATTTACCATTTGGGGGAAGGGAAAGGATGGTGATGGGTTCCATTTTGTGGTAATGCTAAGGATAGTGTCTCCGTCTAGCTATGACGATTCCCTGGTCTCAGCAACAAATCTGTGGTTGGCGTTCTCTGTCACCTTGTGGGTCACACAGCCGGCTCAGGTGATCTGATGCTGCGTTTTCAGATGCGGCACTGGATCACACATGCAGATCGGAGGCCTCTACTTATACCAGGTGCCTCCTGCAGCAGTACCATATCTGTGCATCGCTGCTGCTTCCTCCCATGCTCTGCTTCACGGCCACATTGGAATCACCTCCTTCCTGCAGCCACAGATAAATCAGGCCCTGTGCGTGTCATAATGGTGTAAGATGAACAGCAGTAACTTTTCAGCATCTGCTGAGCTCCCCGCCCCCCTTTAAATTCACTAATAAAAAGTTAAAACATTATTTAAGAATGTTAGTGCAAACCAGACATCTCTCAACCAAAAATTAGATGGAACATCAGAAAAGTGTCACATTTGCCATATTTATTAGAATTTGTTTCCATTACAATGGTGCTGAGAACACTGCAGTACAATTCCTCATTGTCACCTTTAGTAAAAAAAAAAAAACAAGAACAAGTCACCTATTCCATCTGCACAGCAGAGACAACAGCCCAGAATGAGTCTGTCCACGTGCCAGTTGGGGGAATCAGAGCAGATGACTTCCTTGTGCTGGCAGATGTTCCTCTCTTCTTCTTCTCCTCCTCTTGATTAAATTCTGTCTTCCTGAACGTCCCAGTGGAGTCAATCTCAGTAGCTACTTATTCACTTCTGTTCTGTAAGAAAGCTAAACATTTCTAAGCTGCTTTGTAATTAGCCTGGTCGACCACCATGAAATGCATCTATAGAGGTCTGCGCAGTTTACATTCGGTTAATATAATAGGGAATCTCATCAACACAATAATCAACTGTCCCGAATTTGAGGGTAGAATCAGGTTCTTCCAGTTTTGTACCTAGAATGTTATATAATACTATTCATGTTGTTTGTTACCAAGTCTCTTGTTTTATGCTGGATACAAGTCTCCATTCTGTGCGCTGCACACATTTATAAAGTTATACAGGATAGCACAAGTAAGACAGGACTGTAATACAATCTATAACATCTGTGGCTGCAGCAGTCTATCAGATGTGCCAGGGGTATTACAGTACAACCAGGAGGAGGCAGTTATTGTACTTTGTATGGAATATTTAGCTGCTCCTCTCACCCAGGGTTATTACAAATGTTCCTGAATTTAAAAAATTATGTAATAAAAATATACAAGCAAGTGATACCATATTTTTGGGGGAAATTATGCTAAGCACCTCAAATTTACTGTATGTTATAATAATTTACATGTTATATGTTATTATGATTATTCCTGGGTTGCCTACCCTCCCGGAATGGCTCTGGGAGGGTCCCAGAAACTGGGTCCCCTTCCCGCCCCCCCGGAAAGGGGGCAACCCTCCCGCATAACCCTCCATCTCCCACGATCTGTCCCTCTGTGGGGGGTCGGTGGGTAAAATGACGTGATTGTAGCCCCGCAGTGCAATGCCTGAAATACCGGCATTGCACGGTGAGGGGCGTGGCTAAAATTATGTGATCACTCTAGGCACGCCCCCAATGGGACAGCCCGTCTGTAGCTCCGATACGAACCGCCTATTTTCTACTCCCGTCCCGGTGATGGCCCCGCCCCCTAACAGAGCTGACTGCCCTCTCCCAGAGAGGGCAGCCCAAAAGTCAGCAAGTATGAATCATTCTTATTAGCAGTATAATTATTCTGATCAGCAGTATTTACCTGCATTTTCTATTTTTTTCTGTGTGGCATTACAAGTGTCAGCATGGTAGCCCCTTTCATAATATGCAGCCCAATGGCTTCTCATAGATAGATAGATAGATAGATAGATAGATAGATAGATAGATAGATAGATAGATAGATAGATAGGGTATGCCTAAAAAAACTAAATAAAATTTTAATCTGGTGCCAGCAGCCTCCATGTTGATAGCCAAGACATAGATTTGCACATCATGATTATGGATGGTTTCTATCCCCTTAGTAAAAAAAGGAAACACACATATGTTTCCCCATAAGACGTACCTGAGCTGTTGGTAGCACTGCAGGCTACTCCTAGTCCCTCCTTTGCCACAGGCAGCACCAGCATCGCTGTGGGGTCAGGACAGTGTATGATGTCACTGCCACATCTCTATAGGTTTGTGCCACGTCCGAGCTTCCTGGGAGAGCTCAAAACTGCCCAGGTCCAAAGTTACAGTGCTCTGCTAGGAACCACATTCCCATGTCTGATGGCCAGTGGCAGCATGGGTCCGAGTACCTAATAATAATAATAATTACTCAAAAGTCCCTTGCAGACATCAGGAACATGGTACATTGTGCAAGGATTATACAAGGTAGAGAAGCATCAGTTCATTTTCCCCCCGAAGATTGGCTAAAACAGGTTTATTAAAGACTAGCACTTATTTTCATTATTATGTACAAATATATATACTGATGTATGGGTCTTTTTATATTATTACTTATTACTGTTACATTTTATCTATAGTGCACCATAAGTGGTCCGAAGTGCCATATAACAGTACAATACAGAGAGCAAATAACACTGCAACTCTCAATACAACGCCTTATTTATTTTATTTTATTTATTAACAGTTTCTTATATAGCGCAGCATATTCCGTTGCGCTTATAGCATGAAATGGTAGTGGGGGCAGGGCTGCCATCAGAAAGTATGGGGCCCAGGACTGACAAAATAGGAAGCCCCCCCTATTGTTAAAAAATATATAAATTTTAGTCAGATATTTTGCCCACTGCCCAGCAATGCCTATATTTTTCTATGCCCACTGCCCACCAATGCATATATTTTTATATGCCCACTGTCCACCAAAATTCATATATTTATATGCCTACTGCCACCAATGTATATTTATTTAAGCAGTGCGCAGTCACAATGTGCCGCGGCCTGCTATTAACTTGGAGCCGGGTGGGCTCACTGCAGGGCCCGGCTGCAGCCTGCATAATTAACCGGCCGCTGGACAGCGGATCATGAATGAGGGGGCGTGGGCGGCTCAGTGGTGCGGCGGCTGTGGTCTACATGGAAAGTGAAGGGGCTGCTTGCTGGGGATAGAGCTGCCTGGGCCCTACCCTCTGTCAGAGCAGCGGGGCCCGGGATTCAAGTACCCCCAGACCCCCCTGATGGCGGCCCTGGATACTAGAAAGGAAATGCACAGTTTAACAAACCAAGCACTTCAGCAAGAGAGACTACAACTTTGGAGGATGAAGTGCTTGGCAGCTAAGCTAACAGTGCTGTTAATGAACTCTCCTTAAAGTGGTAAGATGTCATCCCCATCCTCAATGTCATCAGTGTTTACATCCCCTTGACACAATGTTAATTTCTCCCTGCTGGAATTCACCATTACAGAATTTTCTGTACTTTGATGAGATTGCCAGTAAAGGTCTCCCCCCGTGAAATTCTAGACCATTTTGATGACCATTATCTTTTCGACTTTTTGAGGAAGTAGCCTTCTACGCTGATCACTGACAAGGTTACTGGCTGTGCTGAAAACTCTGGAGGGCAGGCAGTTTAAGTAATGCAAAGCAAGTTTTTACAAGGGCCACCAAATTGCCTTTTTTTCCTTCCAGTACTCAAAGGGACTCTGTGATACTCCTAATAAACACTGCCATTTAAATAATCCTTCACCATTCTTTGGATGGCGATCATATCAGATGTAATTACAGTAGACATGCCACAATATTTGTGGTATTATCAGAAATCACAAATCCTGAGGACAGCCCATGCTGGGTAACCCATTTTCATACTACTTCTTCCCAAAAACTCAATTAACTTTTTTTACACCAAAGAGCGTTAAAGGTCATGTGGTAATGGGAAAGACTAAGTATTAGGTACTGCTGTCTTCAGTCCTGAATGTTTTCCAGAGGAGAATGATTGGCTTGATTTAAATATTCAGTAACATAATTAACATTACAGCACTGACAGTATGCAAAGAGTCCTCAAAGATGACTAGTTAGCATATATATATATGTCTGCAAGTGTCTAACCTGAGATAGCAGCTAGATGTTAGGATGGTGTAATACACCGACCATTGTGTAAGTAGTTTAGCATGCCCCACAGCTACGCTTTCTGGCTGCTTTGGCCCATTAACAATGATTGTCAACTGGAATTTTTGCCCAAAGCTGCTGATTCAGATGCATGATAACATAGCCCTGATGAATTGTAATGTAATGCATTGTTACTGTCAATTATATACCTGCAAAGCTAAACAACTCTCTAGCAAAACATATACAGTAAATCTACATAGAGAGTAATGTTGTTTTCTGGTCCTTTTGTAACAGTTGTGTCAGTCTTCTTACAAATTCATCAGGGTTCTTAGCAGAGTAACCTTACGGTATGCAGAAAGTCCGTTCTTATCACATACTATAATAAAGCTGGTTGCCCGGGTTACTGGATCCCTTACACGGAGTACACATTAGATGATATTTGTAACAAAATTTGCTGATTTCAACGGGTCAGAATTAGAGATGTGCAGGCTCTGATTTACTCTGATTTACTCTGATTTCAAAGCAGGATCTTATTGGCTATCCCAAATCACATGACAGTTGTTGACAGTTGATAGCCAATAAGATCCTGCTTTGAAATCGGAGTAAATCAGAGCCTGCACATCTCACTCAGAATCTAAAAATCTGAATATCATCCATTATGTACATTCTTCAACAATCTCCGTTGGCCCTGCATGCAGGTCTACGGAGGACATCGTTAGCCGGGCCATGTGCATTCCTCCCCCACCATCGCTCATGGCAGCTGACATCGGCAAGTGTGGGTGTACTTGATGATTCCGACACCTTGCCTAGAGAGAGAGAGAGAGAGAGAGAGAGAGAGAGAGAGAGAGAGAGGTGGCACCAGCTGTTATATGCCAATGTGATAAAAAACACTTTTATTACTTTTTCAACCTTTTCAAGTAACTTTTTATCTTTTTACATTATCAGGAATGGTTAGGGGCCAGCTTCGCTCTGTGTGTGCATGAATGTGAAACACAGAAAGTGTAAACTGCTGCAGTCAACCAAAGCCACATGCTGACTTGGCAGCTGATGTTTACGGTCAGTAGTCAATTACCTGACCAGTGGGCTATTCAGTTAGCCCTGACAAGCTGGAGAGAATTATCTGGGATTTTGTATCACCTGCCTCCGGCAGGCAAAGCTAGGTCCCTGAGTACAGGTTATCTTTGGCCAATAACTGGCACAACCTATTCTTTATTTGGACATGCAAATTGAATAGCACAAAACTAAAACCCATATAAACAATGAAACATATGTTTTTTGCACCAAGGGGCCAGATGTACTGTAATAGTCTCTAAGGGCCTTATTTTGGTTCATTCTTTCTGACAAAATCCTTCTTAGATGGGCAAAACCATGTGCACTGCAGGTGGGGCAGGTGTTACTTGTGCAGAGAGAATTAGATTTGGGTGGGGTTTTACTTCAAAGTGAGATCTATATTGCAGTGAAAAAATAAAGCAGCCAGTATTTCCTTGCACAGAAACAAAATTACTAAACCAAATCTAATTCTCTCTGCACATGTTACATCTGCCCCCCCTGCAGTGCACATGGTTTTGTCCATCTAAAGAGGATTTTGTCAGAAAGAATGAACCAAAATAAGGCCCTAAGTTCTATGGCCTTACAGGATTTCGGCCAAACTATGAGTCTATTACATTTGACCACCAGTGTTTCTTCGGAGTAAATTGAATACCGACCTGTATCCTGTTACAGCAGTTCATTTGGAGATGCATCAGAGTTTAGTGTGATTAAGGATACATGAGCCATCCAAAAGTTTCACCTTACATCTTATCTATGACCATTTGACATAAGATGGAGAATACAAGTCCCTCTTTAGCCTGGTAAATATTTTAAACTACAGTCTAATACCCCTTTCAGACAGAAAAAACAACCCAGTAATTTCTAGGCTCTTGTGCTGTCGATGCAAGAAGGAGACTGTCGACCCAGGTTTTTTTTTTCTGTCTGAAAGGGAGACTTCGACCCAGGTATTTACCTGGATTTTTCCTTTGTTGTCCAACACGTGTTGCTGGCTGTGTGAAAGGCTCTGACCTAGAATTTTTATCCTGGCTATTCTTAAAATGCGCTTATTGGCTGTGCAGCATGGCGCTGCGCGATTGGCTGAGCATTTCTGCCTCCCTGATTGGCTGAGCGGGCGTGGCAGTGGCGTCAGAGATGTGCTACAGAAAAACAGACAGGCATGGTGCATTGGAAAGATGAGGAGGTCCGTGAGCTGCTTGTAGTCAGAGGGGAGGAAGAAATCACACAGGGTACATTGCAGGGCTAACCCGGGTTCAGTGTGAATGGGGTCAACACAGGAATTACCCGGGTCTAATGTGCTGTGTGAAAGGGGGTCAGAAGCAAAAACCCTGGTCCTTCAGTGTTGAGATATCCGGGAAAAACAGGGATTTGGGGATTTTTCTGTCTGAAAGGGGTATAATAATACTTTAACTAGTGTCTTATAACTTCATTCAGCATTTTGCCAATCTTTGTAGGCTATTTATAGTGTTTGTAAATTAACAAATGACACATCAGTGCAGAGTGCAGCGGACGGACTGTACCCAGTCACTGACTTCACAGCCTGCTGATGTGTAAGGACTGTTTAGTGGATTTACAAGGTTTAAGCAATACACAGTGAGACATTAGGCTGGCTCGCAGTGATGGCTTTCTTCAAGGGCTCCAGGCTAATAAGCAAATCCCTTATGGGCAATAATAATATAAGAGCTTGTATAGAGCGACCCACTGCAGAGACAGGAGATAGGAAAACTGGGGAGTAGCTGTCCTACTGATTGATGGAAAAGGGTGGTAAAACCTGTCTTATCAATAAAGGTCATTCAGAATTTACAAAGCTGACAGAAATCCTGCCAGACGGAGGGTTAATTTATCCAGGGGCCAGCCCTCTCCCATCTCCCTCCTCCTCTTCTTGGCACCTTGCCTGCTCTAATCAGTGCTGAGGCCTTTCCCTGATAGATGCCTGGAATGTGAGGGAGTAGATTGTAAGTTAATCATGACAGTGACTGTGATAATAGGCAGCTCCTTAGCTACAGCTTAGACATGTGAGGAGACACCCCCGTCCTATATGCATTGCTCTCCCATGCCAGCTGACGGCTGCCTTGTTGAAATGATTTTTATGTCTTCATTGCTGCAAAGGTCAGTTACCTTTGAACTTAACCAGCTTAGCTGACATGATTAAAACTCAATTGAAGATAATTGTGGATTGACAATAGACATCTCAATATAATGGGCTAAATGTCAAATGCTACTACATTACACAGAGAGGCTAGTAGGAAATCCAATGGCAAACCATTCTACACTCACCAGAATATCACTCTACCATTGGAGTTAGGAGGAGGAAGCGTCCTGAATGAACTCTAGTTCTGGATTTTTTATTTGACTGCTACATTCAAAGTTGTAATCCAACAGATCACTTCTACAGCCGGTGGGACTTGCAGTCTCCAGTGCAATGTGCATGGGACCGTGCATCGCATTGGACCTGCTGTCAATCACATACAATTTGCTTTTCATGCAATTGATTCATGCAATCGTATATAAAAAAGCAAAATTGCATGTGAATCGCATTGTGTATAGTGCCTTAAAAGTTTTTTGTGTAATATGTAATGGGTTAAAACAATGCAGTGTGTTTATGGAGGAAAATGCAGATGTTCCCCTGTATGCTTGTTGTATGCTTCTCTACAGCAAGGCCAGTGCCATAACATTGCAGCTGTGTGCCCTATGCCTCTGCCAGCCCCTGAACATGTGACATCATGATGTCTCACTGAGGGGACGCGGCTGTGAATTATGGCATTGTCCGGATCTTTCTTAGGACACTCCACGCGTCTGTACAGGTTGCTAGATGCAGGGTGCCGAAGTAGATGGAAAGGTCGTGTGGCAATGATGGTGTTGTCCCCAGGGCCCTGTGCCATGGGCATTGTGACAAATTACATGCACCTATGGATAACACCTCTACATACACTTGGTTTAACAGTTGTCATCATTATCAATACACTTTCTCTAGTTGGTTCCATGGCACTAAAAGTAAAACTCTGCTCAGCCTGCAGTTCTGCTGACATGTCCCCAATACACCCTCACTGAACCTAATCCCCCCATTACCATGCAGTTATGCACTTGCAGCCCTATGTGGAGGTGAGACTAGTATGGGTATAACTCAGCCTCATCTGTGGTTGTGCTGTGCCCAGCTCCAGTGCAAATGAAGTGTGAACAATATTTATACAAAAAATTCTAAATATTTAACATTTAGATCTGCTCAGTGTCCAGTCCGTTATGAGGAAATTCTAAGTTTTACTGTACCTGTGCAATCGCTCTTCATTCCTTTATCATATATCACCTTTGTCCATATGACTTCCCCACCAAATTCACATAATGGCAGTTTAAGGGATCCTTGAAGGATCTAGGTGTCACTATTTCAGGTGACTTAAAGGCAGGTAGGCAATGTAACAAAGCAATGAAGAAGGCAAGTCAGATGCTTGGTTGCATAGGGAGAGGTATCAGCAGTAGAAAGAAAGAAGTAATAATGCCACTGTATAGGTCATTGGTACGACCTCACCTAGAGTATTGTGTTCAGTTCTGGAGGCCATATCTCCAGAAGGATATAAATACATTAGAGACTGTACAAAGAAGAGCAACTAAAATGGTGCATGGACTACATCACAAAACGTACCAGGAAAGACTAAAAGATCTTAATATGTTTAGTTTAGAGCAGAGAACGGAAAGGGGGGACATGATAGAAACTTTCAAATATATCAAGGGATTTAACAAGGTACAGGTGGGAGACATTCTTCACAGGAAGAGGAGCAACAGAACACGAGGACATGCACTGAAACTAGAGGGAGGAAGATTCAGGGGAAATGCGAGGAAAAATTACTTCACAGAAAGGGTAGTGGATAAGTGGAATAGCCTCACATCAGAGGTGGTAGAGGCAAATACAGTAGAGCAATTTACACATGCTTGGGATAGGCATATTGATATAAGAAAGAAATAAGGATCATATATGGTTTGAGGTAACATGTTGAAAAAAGGGGCAGACTAGATGGGCCAAGTGGTTCTTATCTGCCGTCAAATTGTATGTTTCTATGTTTCTTGTAATTATTATTTACTTTGTTTAAATTGTTTCAGTCCCTCTGTAGTGCTGTTCAGGGAACATTACAATGGTACACACAAAGAAATTCAATATGAAATGATTCAAACAGAGAGTACAATGTGAAAACTCTGATTAGTAGACAACTAAGTGAGTATCAGTAGCATTCAATGGGCCAGCAGCATGGGAAGGGTGGACAGAAATGACTAGAGCGGCTGACTCCAGCAAGATGATTGCAATTTGAGAACCAAGAGGGTGGAGGGCCTTGCTTATGAGATATTACAATCATTTTATTTTTGCTATTTATACTGGAATTTAGCTAACATGATGTAAAAAAGTGCCAAAAAGTGATTTTTAACATGGTATATTTCCTTGCATTTATTCTACTTATGCCAACTTACTAGTGATGTAACCAATGAAATTCTTGAGTTCAGCAAGCGATTCTGGGATATGCCATTCATGATGGCCTCTCTGTGTGGTACTTATAAGTTGTTGTATAACATGGTCTCCCACCCCTTCCCTCAGGTATCATCAAATTACTATGTTTAAGGATTCTCCTGCATGAGCACAACTGGAATAATTACTGGCTCAGCACGATAGCCTAATACCCTTTTTCACCTGTGCACCTGACAGGGATATCATTAAGACAAGGCTTGTTAATTAAGCAATGCTTCCTCGCTGGCAAGTAACTCTAAATGTATTGTTGGTCTGAATTTTAAACGTGTGTATGTTTGTGGATCCTGAGCACCTCTGCAGTGAGCACAGAAAAAGAGATTATTCCACTAACAATCACAGCCATTTGGGTTTCGTAACAGAGATTTTAAAGCTTCTGCATAACGTCTGCTAAGAAGTCATGTTTTATATTACCCTGAGTACATCTGGTATAATTATTGACCCAGCCAATTAATCTGTGCCTGGTCACAAAATGACCTAATTAATACCCTATGAAAATTAACACCGTCACTTTAATAGTCACAGTCACCATCTTTGGAATCTATCGTGAATGTATAAATCACTCATTTAGGCATTTGCAGCCAGAAAATTAGCTTTCTTTAATTAGTTTGTTATATTTGACTGCCCCTGAAAACCTGCTGTCTCAGTCTGTTCCTAATAATCTCTACCATGCCCTTAGTCAGCAATTCTCAATGCTTTACATTTTTACCACTAATATAATGAATTTTTACATAAAACATAAACTTTTTTTAATGTTCAGAAAGGAAAAAAAAACTCCAATAAAGTTACTGATTTTGTTCTTAACATCTCTACCAATTAGCAGGATAATGGTAGTCCTTTGCTGTACAGAATTTACCCCATTAGTGTTAAATTGTATTAATTTTATTCATTAAGTTTTTTTGTCCTTTACAATACCAAAGGGCTGAATGCCCCACTGGTAATTCAGGAAGCTTTTTATTTTATCTTGACAAAATTGGAGATGCTGGAACCATCTGAAATACTTTTTTTCTTTTTTTAAATAATTTGCTGAAAGACTTGAGAATTTACCAGAATTTCTCCTATTTTAGAGCAATTAGAAATTTGAGCACAACTGAAGATGTCAAGCAGGTTTGGCAGCATAGCTTGATCGACCATTGTTCGAACTTCCATTCTAGTTGTTTTTAAAGGTGAATAGGGAACCTGAGTGTATATAATTTAAATATATAAAAATACAGATTTAAATGATGAAATTGAAATGGAGTTCAAACCACAAATTTCAAACAGCAAATCTAGGGCCTTTGAACAAATAACGTTCAATTACATTTCTTTAAACTGGCTCCAAAATGTTCAGTATATCTAATCATTACAAAAATAATTGGAATTTTATTTAGACAAAAAAATAAAAAATAATGAATTGCTTAAGTCATCTCAAACTTATTCTTAAAATGGAGACCTTATGGCAATTGGCAAATTGGCAAATTATAATCACTTTATTGCTCAGACAATAATTGGATTAAAAATGGAAGACATGTCATTTATGTTAAACATTGATGATGGGTTAGTGGTTCCCATTTCCTGTTTAATATGCACTAACCTCTCTACAGCAGGGGCTAATGCACTATGGGAAGCATCTAAATTTAAACAGAACATTTTAAGCACTTGTCCAGCAGTAAATGAGCAATAGAGTCTATGTGGTTAAGACACCAGCGTGTGAAACCTAGAACTGTCTGCATGTGACCTTGTGAGCACAATTTCACAATAAATCAGATACAAACTGCTAGACATCAGGATAAATATATTTTCTACCATCCAAGCACATTACTTCTCTTACAAAAGTCTAAATGAATACAAGCAAAAACACTTAAAATGTTTTAACATTTTAAAATCTTGTTTTATATTTGCATTATGACACACAGTTTCTTAATTTCTATTTAATTTTGGATCCACTTAACACAGATCAATAAATTCCTTATTTGCAAAATGATTGTATGGTTCTACAGAGTACTGCAGCTTGGGATTCCCCTTACTCAATGTAACCAGCACTTGGGGTGGTCTAGTTAACCTGACTCATATTTTTTTTAATCACCCTCTTCTACCATTGCATTCTATGTCCTTATATTGGGTAAATCGGATCAATGCCGGGATTGAAAATTTTAAATATATTGGGGAAAATTTACTAAGATGTGTACTGTACTTCACATGTGATGTTGCTATGGGCAACCAATCAGAATCTACTTCTTATTTATTTAGCACCCTCTAGCAGATAGTAGACAGGATCTGATTGGTTGCCAATATCAACATCACATGTGAAGTAGAATACACATCTTAGTAAATTCCCCTACTGTGTGTGAGGAGTATAGAAATTGGTAATAGTCCAGATTTAAAAGTCATAAAGAAAGATGGTCAGTGTGTGCTACACTTTCCTTATTTTATTTTTGAGATTTAAAAAAATAAAAAAAAATTGTTTATTTTTTATTTTTATTTTTTTTTAAACCAAAATCATATTTAACCAATATTTGTATTTTTATGTATTTAGCATGACTTCTATTCAACTGTTCAAAGTCCCTATGCTCAGCCTCAGAAATATATCCAAATATATAAATAGTTTTGCCCAATGAACAAAAGAATCTTAATTTTATTTATATAACAGGGCCATAATAAAATAATTTTTCTTCATTTTGTCCTGATTTCTTAAAATAAGAAATAAAGGTGAAATCACTCACATGTAATAATGTTTATCTTACAGTGCAAAACATAATAAAAATAAGTCAATGAAAAAATAAAAGAAAGGAATCTAAAAAGAATACATGTAATAAGTACATGAAATGAATATTGTTAAGGATATATTTATTAATTATAGTTTGTATATTGAAATAGATAATGATTATCTACCTTTCAAGTACGAACAATATATATATTTTTTAATATTGGTCAATGCGAGCATAATTTGTAATAGTACTTTAATAGAATATACTTGCTGTAAGTACTAATGTTTATAGGTAAGATATCAATTTCCCCAACATTTTTTACTAAACAAAAATAATAATTTCCCTTTCCTGCTATTCATTGACTTCCCTGCTCTGCAATCTTTAGGATCATATTGAGGAATAATCTCTAGAGTTTACAAAGCTTATATTTACCTTTCCGTTTTGCTATCAGTGGACTTTTTTGTCAATATGCAATTATTTTCTATTTGCAATTTCCAGAATTATATGTAAGCAAAATATATCATGTAAACATTTACCTTCCCATGTTTGTTTATTCCCACTTGTAATTGATTTCTTGATTTTTTTAATGCCTTTTAGCATAAATGTTTCTGTTTCCCCACTATATTGTTGACATGAAAATGCACCTTAAGTGATTGACAATCAGTAGAGTCTCAGAAATGGCACACATGACTCTCTTTAGTCATTATATTGAATATGTCTTACTTTAAAGTGTATGACCTCGACTTGTCATTGGTTTGGTAAAGCAGGCATCTATTAGGAAGCATCCATTACTGTTTTAAGATATGTGGTACAGAACAACCCATTCCCAGCGGGACACAAGATAAAGGGGTTTTACTATCCTCCAGGCACCAGCATCCATTTGTTGGAGAACCTGCGAGCTGGAGGTGATGCCTTGTAAAACTCAGCTGTTTTATCTGTGGCAAGGTATGTACATAACTGATTATTTCAGGTTTGAAGGATAACATCTACCCAATACATTTTTAATGTCATAGGAAACTAGGTCACAATAATTGTAGCATCTGTTTTACTTTATGTGGCTTCTATATAAAGAATAATATATAAATTCAAAAGTACTTACAGTAACAGTGTATAGTTGCATGTCTATAGGAAGACAAAAAGCAGTATGGACTTCTGACATGACTTCTGATATTGCTCTAATTAGCTCTTAATTTAGTTGTTATAAAATGGCTATTAACTAGGAAATTAAAAAAAATGGTCCAAAAACGAGTTCCTTATCATGACATCACCCCTCCCCTTTGTTGCAATATAGTGCACTCAGTGCCTTGTGTCCTGTGTATGCATTACACTGGGTGCACATCCTCTAGTGTTTACCCTCTAGTGCTGGAGTATATGGGAGGCGGAGACTGATGACTCAGTTCCTCCCTGAGACAGCGAGAGAGGTTCCTCCTAGAGCATGCTGGAGAGTTCCTCCTCAAACATGTGTCGTACTGCCTGAGCGGGAAAGAGAGCAGAAGGCATGTGTGTAATCCTTCCAGCAGGAGTCAGTCTACATGGACATGCAGCCTTCCAACTCATACTGCTAGAGATGCTACCTTATAACAGCCGCATGATGTATACCGATAAGGATCATGCCTTCACTGTACCAGTCAGTTATACATATGAGTAAGTTACTCCTGCTGCAGAAAATCTTATTCATTAACTTCTGTTGTCTTTGTGTGCTAATAAACCAGCATTCAGGTCAACTATCAAATTGTACGGATTATCATCACTATCAAACACTGCAACAACACCCTCATGTATCGCATAATAGAAGAGCACAAAATATGTTTCTGTGAAACCCTGCAGCCTGGAGTGTGAGGGGTCTATAGTAATGGAGGTGAATATCAAGGGCTGAGTAGAGTTGGTCAGGCAGGCAGAATTTGAATATAGTGACCTGCAAATATTCAGAATGACAATAGCAGGTAGAATGGTACCAATTGACTAATATATGTCTCATTGGGCCGAATGAATGATCAAAGGTTTACTAGATTGCCCAATTAGCATTTAGAACTGCCCCAAATCGCCAGAATCACACCCTTAGTTCATTCATTTGGGACAAGGCCCTGAGTGTCTCTATACAGAAGAAAGGTGACTGAGAAAGTTCCAGCTTAAAGTCTCTGATTCATCTGGACCCCTTTTGTTTGTACTAGGTAGAATTGAAAAAGATGGCGTGTCTGTTTGCTTCTTAGTGACCTTCCAATCTGCTGTCTTATAGGCCATTAATATAGCCACCTTAATGATGACAAAAACCCTTTATCTAAAGGCCCCTATACACTATCCAACTGCTTTGATGGGAAAAGTCGCATCTGATCCCACTTGAGCCGGCCAGGACTTTCCTGGGCTGCAGGATTGAAAGGATTCGTCCTTTCAAATGTGATATATTGCATGTTCCCTGCCACCGGGAGGTTTCTGACCCGGAGTTAGGACGTGCAGTTTGTCCAACCTCCGGCTCCGATTTGATGCACATGGGCCGCTGAATTGGATTAGATGTCATACACATGCGATTTGGGATGATTTCACACAATTTCTTGGCCCGATCAGGTGAAACTGTGCCCAAATTGCATAGTGTATGGGGGCTTATACACATATATCACACTGGCTGGCTACAGCAGGTCTGACTAGAGTAGCATCTAATTCTTTGGCCGATCCCAATTTAATAGATGTTGACCATTTTGTCCCCAAATGTATTGATGAGAATATTTACTATATTATTTAATAACATAATATTTATTTAATAGCATTGATCCAGCATGTTTTATAACACCCGCAGATACTTTTATTTAGGAGTATAAACCTGTCATTTAAACCATTTCTTCCAAAACAGACAAATTGCTGAACATGTGACAGGAAGTGATGTCATAACCATTCACCCTCACATATGGGTATAAATGCAGACCTGGTCACACTTGTCAGTACCCCTTTATAAAGTCTTGACAGATGAGAAACATAGGGAACTTTGCCTCCATCCAGGACCTAAAGATTAGACTTCTTATCCTCTATTCATAATTGTCATTTTAATGATTTCTTTGAGTTTTTTCTTGATCTATTTATCATATATATGTCCTTATATATAGACGCAACACGTGTTGAAGCTGAACCCTTATCCTTTGCATAAAAACACTGAATACTGCCTGCTGTATCCTGACTTTACTGTAACCCTTTTACAATTCATATAACTGTAACTCAGTCCTCAATATATGGAGATGATGTAAATGTTCAACACACATTTTTTGTGTCATTTGTATGTTTCATGATATATCACCACAATTTTAGCACACATAGACCCTCATGGGCTCACTTCAGTTGTCACACTTTGGCCAAAGGTTGCTATTACCAATCACAGTCTATGTGCATGGTAAATCAACCAAAAGTTTAAAAGTATGTGAAACCTCAACAAACTTACAGATGGAGCTGGGCTCCCTCTTGCTGACGAATCGCCAGATTGTCTCCGCTGGCGATCCGCCAGCGGCGAGGCGCTCCATCTGACTGAGATGCGTGTGCGTCTCACACGCACGCGTGTCTCAGTTTCCGGGCGGCGGGGCGACAGGAACCCTGTCCGTGTCCGCTTCAGGGAGACGGCCAGGGTTAGGGGAGGTGGTGGGGGGGAGCAGGGAGGCGGTGGGGACCCCGGGTGACTGCCGGCAAGCCAGCGGGACCCGGGGGAAGCGCCGTCGGAAGGGGACGCGCGCGCATCTCGTTCGCGCGCATCCCCTTTCACAGATCAGATGGTGGCTGGCAGGGGATGGCGGGTGCCAATTCTGCCGCCATCCCCTGCAAAGACCAGGCTGGCTCCATCTGTATGTCAACCATATGTGTGTGTGTTGAGCACAGTCATGTTGACCATTTGAACCTGTCAACCTTTTGTATCTGTTGAGCGTAAGCAGTTTCTACATTTTACCTGTTGACCTTTGACCATGTTGATCCTAATGCATAGCAACGATATAGTGACAAACTATTGACTGTCTCTTCAGACAGTGTAGATCTATCATCCAGATATCGGAGCAAAGAACATTTGGAGGTCATAGATTTCTTCAAAATACTGTTTATTGGACATAGCTGAGCCATTCAGATGAGTTATGCTAGGTATACATGCTACAATCATCTGGCCGATCCGCCCGAACGACCAGATAATTGTACAGTAAACAAAACAAACAAAAAAATTGACAAATTTTCAATGGTGGAGCAGACGCAGCCCTACCGTATGTCCCCACATTTCTAACATGTAACCAATCTCAGTCAAAAAGTGCTGTCCACATTAAACAATCAATATACAATACATCCCTCCTGTGTTCTTTAAAAAGTCCTCTTTTCTCTTACTTGTAGCCCAGACAAATCTTCTCTTTCTTGATTATAGAGGAGAAAACAAGTGTAGACCAATGTGTAGAATGTTCTTTATACCGAAACACTTTTAAATGGCATAATGTATGGAATAAAATATATTAGGGATGGCCATCGACCATCGATGATTTGAAATCATCGATGGTTTATGGCCGATGTTGAATACTTTTGCCATCGATGTGGGAGATCCAGATGGTTTTCGTACATCGATGGCAAAGGAGAACTGATGTTCCTTTTTTTTTATGTGTTGGGACACGGAGCATAGCTCCACCCCTGACACCCGGAAGCCCCGCCCCACCATTTTGATTGGTCCTCAGGCCATTCAGTCAAATGTAATGGATAAACATCGATAGCTAAATCTATTGATGGTTATCCATCACACAGTTTCTGACTATCGATGTCTGAATGCAAAATTGCCATCGATGGTGACTGCACCGATGGTCACCCCTAAAATATATGCCTGATTCAGACCTAATCACTGTCATGTGAATTTGCAAACAGATAGCCGCCACCTAGACACAGTGAAAGCCTCTTTGACTCCTCTACAACTCTGCGACAGAGACAGGCTGATCGAGACCGGAGCTGATATCACACTCCCTCCCTGAAATCGCTTGGGCATGTCTGCGTTTTTTCTGACACTTCCAGAAAATGGCAGGTTATTACCACTCAAATGGTGACTTCCTGTCAATCAAAAGCTATTTGTAATCCAAATGTGGTTAGTAGGCAATGCCTAATGATGCAAGTGGTCCGTTCCCACTCACATGACAGCCCACCTGCTTGTACTCTCCAGGATTCTCCCTGAGAGTACAGTTTAAAAGTAGGTAAATATGTGGCTATTTCTATTAGTTCATTTAATTAATGTTGTCATCCAAATACATCCAGCATAAAGGCCAGAACAGGTTCCCTGTGGCAAAGTTCTGTCTGGTGTCCACCAATAGGAGGTCTGCCAGGATCTCAACTCTTCAGAATTTTTTCTTGGACCCAATGCTATTACTCTATGAAGCTTTCATCCAACGGAAGGCACAACATACAGTAGGCTCACTGGGTCACAGTTCTGCATTATGAACTCTAACAGGAGGTCTATCCAGGACCCTAGCTCCCTACTATATCTTTGGGTTCTGTCTACCTAGAACCCAAACCTCCATACAACCTGGCTAGGATCCAACAGGACCACCTCATATTGGTTTCATCCCAATCGGTACAGGGGTGTCAGAAATCAGAATGCATAACCGGACAGACAAGCAGACAATGCATTTTATTAATATGATTGCAAAAGTTTATCCACATTACACTTTTTCTTTTCCTTGACAGCACTAGTTAAGTAGAACAGCTGTGATTGGCTGGGTCAGTCATGTGCTTGTTAGTGTATGTTATACTCACAGTACATCTGTTATTAATTTCATTATGTTTTATATCCATCTCACTCTGTCATACATCTTGGTATATATTACAACAATATCACTATGGGCGGTATTCAATGAGAATACCTGCGAGGTGCAGCGAATCCTTTTTAGGATTCGCTGCACATTCGCCACGTTCCGGAGCCGGCGGGCTCCGGTATTCAACGTGTCAGGGGCTCGCTGCCCCTGACTGGCGAATATGAGCTCCTGCGGCGTATGCCGCAGGGAGCCTGAGGACGGTGGCAGGCAAAGAGATGGAAGTCTCTCTGCCTGCCCCAGAACTTTGTGGGGGGTAGGTGGGCTCACCGGGTGCCAGGCAGCACAGGCTGCCCCCCGGGGGTGCCAGCAGGGGACCTATATTCACTATACCCGATCGTAACGATCGGGTGCAGTGAATATATGAATATGTAATGAGCGGCTCGGCTCCGGCGCCCCCTGCTGGCTGCTGAGTAAAAAAAAAAAAAATATATATATATATATATATATATATTTTTAAATTAAATATATATTCATGTGCTTACAGCACATGAATAAAAATAGCATGCCCCTCCTCAGAATAAAATTCCTGATTTTTTGACACCAAATGTAAAAAACAAAACACTTTATTTTAAAAGTTCACATTCCACTTCACCATAAAAAGATAGCGATTGCTACTCGGTGAATCATGGTGAAAAAAACCTTGAAATGTATTCGCCATGTGGTCATTGAATAGGGTGATTTACCGTTTTAGTCAGAAATTCGCCAAACAGCACAAATTCGCCATAAAAACATGGCGAATCAGGCTCTTTGAATACCGCCCTATATGTTACATTCATCTTGTTACATATCATATCATTAAACATGCTTGGGATAGGCATATGAATATCCTTACAAAGAAATAAGGATTAAAAAGGGTTGAGTTTACCTGAAGGGTAAAAAATGGGCAGACTAGATGGGCCAAATGGTTCTTATCTGCCGTCAAATTCTATGTTTCTATATCCACCTCACTATATATTATATCCAACTTATTATAGAAACATGACAGCATATAAGAACTACTTGGCCCATCTAGTCTGCCCCCTCAAACCATATTTGAACCTTATTTCTATGTAAGGATATCCATATGCAGAAACATAGAAATATTATATATCTATATATCAGCGGCGTAACTATAGCACTGCAGCCCCCGCCACCGCGCGGGGGGGGGGGGGGGGGGCTCTGTGCATGTGGGGGCGCCGGGGGCTGCAGTGCTATAGTTAAACCCCCCCCCAATCCCCCGCAGACTTACCTATCTCACTGGTCCCGGTGGCTCCGTTCTTCTGCTGAGGACCACCACAAAATGGCCGCCCCCATATAGCACACAGTTCTCTGAAACTGTCTGCTATATGGGGGCGGCCATTTTGTGGTGGTCCTCAGCAGAAGAACGGAGCCGCCGGGACCAGCGCGATAGGTAAGGCTGTGGGGGATTGGGGGGGGGGATTTGCATGAGCGGCAGGGCAGGGGGGTAGGGGTGCTTGGCGGGGCGGCGGCAGGGGGAGGGCACCCCCCCTAACGGCGGGGGGGGGGGGGGGGGCGCCAAAAACGTAGCTACGCCACTGCTATATATATATATATATATATATATATTTCACTTTGTGTTATATCAAAAAAATATTTAGCAATGAGTCATATCCATCCATGGAATGGATGGACCCTGGAATGTGCTTTTTGAATCAATAAACCAATATAATTATAATACCAGCATAGGAAAGGTCATTCCACCATACAAATACAAAATTGCTTATAGTACATTGACCAAGCGGTGCAAATATAGGACCTGATTCTGGTTCACTTGCAAAAGCAAATTCTCTATCTAATGGACAAAACCATATGCATTGCAGGTGGGGCAGATGTAACATGTGCAGAGAGGGTTAGATTTTGGAGTTATTTTGTTTCTGTGTAGGATAAACACTGGCTGCTTTATTTTTACACTACAATATAGATATCAGTTTGAAGTACAAACCCAAATGCAGTACACATGGTTTTGTCCATTAAAGAGAGAATTTGCTTTTGTGAGTGAACCAGAATCAGGCCCATAAGCCCTTTAAGCTGATAGCCTGGTGGTAATCAAGCTTAAACAATAGTCAACGAGCCAGGATCTGGTGCATGTGAAGCTCTCAAAAAATCCACAGGTATAAGCCCAAAGAGTAGTCTAAACAAGGTCATACACTTGGATTGGGCTCTAGTGTTATACAGGCAGGGCCGGCACCACCACTAGGCAGCTTTAGGCATTTGCCGGCCACTGGAGGGCGGTACTAAGCTGCTGGAGGAGCAGCAGCAGGAAAGGTCACGCCGGCACCGAGGAGAGCAGGAGGAAGGAAGTTATTGAAGTGAGTGAAACCCCCCCCCCCAGGCTGGTCATCGGACTCACCCCCACCCCACCCCCTCCACCCCCGGCTGGTCATCAGACTCCCCCGACCCCCCCCCCACCGCTGGTCATCATTAGCCAGCGCAGCTAGCAGCAGCCGTGGCTCCCTCCTGCATCAGCCACCCCCCCCCCCCACAAGTCTGCGGCAATCTTTGGCCGCAGCATAACCCCCACCCCCCGCTTGTCACCGGCAATGTTCTGATATAACAAATGTATCAAAGCATATAATTTTTTTCTGTTTTCCTGCATTTGGGTGAAAATTTTTGATTTTCATATGCTCCCATATATTTCCAGGTTTTTGTTCTCACCAGATAGATCAGAAGGAAAATCTGTACGTGTGTACGCACCTTAACTCTTCTGCATACCTCCCAACATTAGTAGACGCCGGGGAGGGACAGGGTGTGCGCCGAAGCTGCATGGGGCAAATTTATCGGAAAGGGGGCAAGGCCTATACTCGTGCCACTGCCACAAGGCCACGCCCCCATTTTCCGCCGCGGTGGGGGCATACCCGGCAGCTCTGTGAGCTGCTGGCCAGCCCCCAGCCCCTCTGCCTGCAAGAATAGACGCTGTGCGCATGCGCACAACGTCTATTCACGGACAATAGGGGGGACTCACAACAGTCCCCCCCCCCATCGCAGGACACTGTCAGCGGTGGGAGGCACGTGGGAATGTCCAAAAATACCAGGACATTCCCGTAATACGCGGGACAGTTGGGAGGTATGCTTCTGCCCTTTCAAATATTGTAGACACACAGGTGTCCTTCCCAGGCATGTGCTGTTGACAGATCATAGCCTCCCAAAATCAGTATTTGCCTCTGCTTTGTAGCTGTTAGCCACTGCCAACAAACAGAAATTACATAGAAATATTAGATCATTTATAACTTGTACTGGACTTAGTTAATCCTACTGCTGCTATTGGATAATGCATTTGTGCAGTAGGATAGTAAATTACCTCCACTGATTGTATATTATATTTTGCTTGCTGTCAGTGTACCCTCCAACTGTTCATAATGTAGTCTCTGTCATAGGGATCCTTGTGTTAGCATATGGTACTGCTTCTAAACTGTAGCTTTCACAAGGAATTGGGTGAATAATTAGCCATCGCCTTTCAAGTAATTGTTTGCCCTTAAGTTAATAGTCATTTGTGATTTATTACTTACCTCTGTACACAAACTACTTCAATTCACATCTTTTAATAGAAAAAAAAGGCTGTAGTCTAGACTCTAAAATAAGACATTTAGGGCGAAATGTACTAAGCTTGAAGAAAAGTGCTAAAATGAAGAGTGATAAACCACCAACCAATCAGCTCATATGTGTTATTTTTCAAACCCAGCTTGTAACATGGCAGTTAGGAGCTGATTGGCTGATGGTTTATCACTCTCCATTTTATCACTTTCAAGCTTAGTACATCTGGCCCTTACTGGTCCTAAAGACTTGGAGATACAGTATAACACGGATGGACAAAAAGTCCCGGCTAATCAGCTCCTAACTGCCACGTTACAGCCCATGTTTGAAAAATTTCAACTAGGAGTTGGTTGGCTGGACGTTTTTTCTATGTCCACGTTATCTCTCTCCAAGGCTTAACACATAGACTCCTTAGCTTTGTTATGACTGATTCCTGAAGTTTTTGTTAATACATAATCAACATCACTTCTGACTGGAAAATCAGATGCCAACTGGATGCTTCTCAGAACCCACATTTGTGTTTTAAAACGCAACTATTGGACATACATTGGTTGATCACCAACCTTCTGTGTAACCTTATAGCCTCCGTAAGTAACACGCCAGAGCTATTGGTATTGAATAAATATTAATTGCAATATAATAATAATAATAATAATAATAATGTAATATACGTATTTATCTCACGTTGTTTTTCTGCCTAAACTTAATAGCACAAATGTATTTGAAATTTGAATGAGATCAATCAGGACAGTGAGACACGTAAACATGCCTAAGTGCAGGAAGACAGAAGGTAATGATGGAGTGTAATATATGGCGGCGTTTTATTCGGAGCTCTTATGCTTTGCTGACATCTATCAGGACATAAGCATGTTTCTGCTGTAGCTTTTACCAGAGAGAAGTGCAACTAAGAGGATTTGTCTGCTTATAGTTTCTACACTTATCAAGCTAATGGTTCTTCATACATACAGTATGGTGCTTGTTGTACTGTAACTGTTTGATTCCCATGTCTACCTTAGTTGTTGAAGGGCTCATTTAGAGTTGGACGCAGTTTACACCCCACCACAGGCGTAAAATGCATTTGAAAAACGACATTGTCATACCCTACAACACAACAAGACCCATTCCATTAGGTACAACATGCTCTGTTCCTGGACTTCCCTGCCAGTGGCAGTTACAGAGGTTGGACTCCAGCACAGTCCAATATTCAAAGAGGGGGGTCACATCAACTGTCAGTGAGTCCAGGATAGTGATGTTTGGGGTGGCAGTAGTTGTGGCTCTCGTTTTTGAATATTGGACTGACCTGCAGGCTCACATCTGTACCTGCCACTGGCAGTGCAGTCCAGGAACAGAGCATTTTGTACCTAATGGAATGGGTCATGTTGGAGGGTATGCATTGTTTTTTTGCATATGATGAGCTGGATGCACCACCAGAAGGACCCAGCTCTCCAGCAGTACAGTGTGCACCAGGGTCATGTACCAGGTTTACACCAGGAGGAAACAGAAGTGTATGTGCCAGGTTTACAGCTTGAGGTAAATGTAGTATATGTGCCAGTTTACACCAGGAGGTAAAAGTAGTATATGTGCCAGTTTACACCAGGAGGTAAAAGTAGTATATGTGCCAGTATACACCGGGAGGTAAAAGTAGTATATGTGCCAGTTTACACCAGGAGGTAAAAGTAGTATATGTGCCAGTTTACACAAGGAGGTAAAAGTAGTATATGTGCCAGTTTACACCAGGAGGTAAAAGTAGTATATGTGCCAGTATACACCGGGAGGTAAAAGTAGTATATGTGCCAGTTTACACCAGGAGGTAAAAGTAGTATATGTGCCAGTTTACACCAGGAGGTAAAAGTAGTATATGTGCCAGTTTACACCAGGAGATAAAAGTAGTGTATGTGCCAGGTTTACACCAGGAGGAAACAGTAATATATATGCCAGGTTTAGTTGCGCCAAGATAATGTGTACTAATAACCCGGGCTCAGGCCCTGCCCATTACCAGGCAGCAGCAGCTGCATCAGCCCAGCACACGCTGGTGTGTGCTGGGCTGCAGTGTGGCCAGGGAGGTGCTTTAAGTGCTATATTGTTCTGTATTTTAGTATGCATGACCACACCTACCACAATTAAGCCGCACCCCCTGAACAGGCTCTATTCTGTCCTAACCAGGTTAACATCAGGAGGAAACAGTAATATATATGCCAGGTTTATACCAGGAGGAAACAGAAACATATACTTTACATTCAGTGGTGTAAGTTCATCCCGGTTGCCCGGAGGCAAGATAAATATTGGTGCCCCCCCCCCCCCCCACACACACACACACTGCACCTTACATACAGTAAATATATATGTATGCATGTATGTTATGTATATTATGTTTAGAAATAAACTGACTTCTGCTGGGAGGGGGAGTCAGACACAGAAGTTATATCAATGGCTTTCAATTAACTGATTCAAACTTGCAGGAGAGGAGAGGTGCCCCCTTGGGAGCAGGAGCCCGGCAGCAGATGATTCCATTGCCTCCCAGAGTTCTGCCTCTGTTTACATTACAGTGGGGAGTGTAGGTGTGTCAGTTTTACTAGTATATACTAAAGTTATTTTACCCAAATTGCCTACAATATAATACAAATGATTTGAATCTTTGTATAGTGTTTTACTACGATTTTTTTTCACAAGAAACTATATTTAATTTAAATTCTATAGTGTCTATAATTGTAACACTACAAGTGCAAGTATGCAAAGGTGCCACAGTACATCAGCCTGCACTATATTCAAGCCTTTTTCTAGGCAATCTGGCTTCCAGTGCAAACAGTAAAACTGTGCCCCCCCATAGGCATTTTAAAAAAAATTGTGTGCCCAATAAAGGGTGTAGCCCTACAACAAGGGGCATGGGTTTGCAGGAAAAGACAATTTTTCATCATGCACCCCAAGACTTTGGCCACCAAAATAAAGGAAATAAAATCATGCCCCTTACATTATTTGATATTTTTTCCTCCTTATATTAATAACCCTTAAACATTATGTACCACACAATAATGCTCCATACACATTATGTCACATATCATAATGCCAATTACACATTATGCCACAAATCAAATTATCATTCACACATTATGCCACATACTTTAATGCCCCTCATAACATTAAGTGACACACAGTAATGCCCCTTGCACCGTATTATGTCCCACAGTTATAGCCCTGACACCATATTATGTCAGACAAAGTAGTCAGCAATTTTTCCCCTCGCAACTTGACTGACAGTAAGCTGACATTTGGGGGTGGTAACCTGCCATTTTCTGGGTGTTTCAGAAAAAACACAGGTGTGTCCATTTGTTTCTAGGGAGGGCGTTTGACGTGTGCTCCGGCCTTGATGAGCTTGTTTCTATTCTTGTGGAAGGGTCAGAGATACGCACAGACTGCACACACTGGTAAAATCATTTGAGGGTGAGTGAGTTGTGCATGCATTTGCAGCTGGATGACGATCAGCAATATTTTCGTAAGCCATTCGCAGATTAATTATTATTATAATCATTATTATTATCATCATTATGATTATTAATATTATATTTTATAAATATGTTCCTACACAGATTCCTCAGTACAATACTTTGGGGGTAACACATAACATATTGCTCATGTACAGAAATTCTTAAAGGTGAGAATGGGAGGAGGTAGTAGTAGTAGTTAGTTTATTTATAAGGCGCCACAAAGTGTCAGCAGCCCCGTACATAGCATACATGTGTTGATAAAATACAGCATAAATAGGAGCATAGCTGGTAGAACTAAAATCAGCATCAGTTCTGAAGTAGGTGTTGAAATTGTCGAGGAGACTGAAGATGAAGTAGAGGAAGGGAAGAACAGGGCAGGAGCGCTGGTGAGGTAAAGAGGTAGGGTGAATATGTGAGGAAGGAGGGCCCTACTCATAAGAGTTAACAGACTAATAGGAGTTGGGTGGACGAATGAAAAACAATAGGATAAGTAGGAACGGATGGGAACGGATGGAGGGGTAGGGTAGGCAGGATAGGAGTAGTGAAAAAGGTTAGGAGGAGGAGGGATAGGCTAGTCGGAAGAATTGGGTTTTGAGGGATCGCTTGAAGGAGGTAAGGGAATCAGAAAGCCTGATGGGTGGCGGGAGGTTGTTCCAGTTCAGGGGGCAGCGCGAGAGGTGACCAAGAAGGAGAAGAGGAAGTGGTCATTTGCAAATAGAACAATATATGGAGGAGACCCTGGTTTATCGCTTGAGTGTGAGGACTTTACATTTGTTCCAAGTGTAAAAAATAAAATAAATAAATTTAAAAAATGGTGTGGGATCCCCCTGCTCGACTATAACCAGCCCCGGGCTCATTGAACTGGTCCCGGTTTTAGAAATTCAGGGGCCAAAAAGTGGGTCCTCCAGTATTTCCAAACCAGCACCAGGCTTTTGGGCCAGTCCTGGTTCCCAAAATACAGAGGACCAAGAGAGTAGGGGTCCCAAAGACGAAGAGAAAACAAACCAACATCCCAACACCATAATGAACTGGAGGAGTCCTAAGAGTGTTTACACTTGAGGTTCCTCCCTGAACAGGGGGATTTGCCAGTGATGTCAGACACTGGCTTCTACCCCACCCAGGGAACTCCGTGGCTAATTAGCTCTTCGCAGCTCCATAAAAGCCTATGTTAAAGTTTAACATGGGCGTCTATGGGCGGTTCCCATCATAGACGCCCATTAAATGAAGGAACATTTGGGGAGGTATAGCCAGCTGCTTAATAATACCTGTTGTTCCCACATGCCATAGAATGTAACTAAGATACAAAATTTAACTCCGTGTATTACACAATAAGCTAGTATACCTGTACTCACTCCTGCTAAGAGACTTTTTTGTTCTGAACCCTATAAGAATCTTGTTTGCCACTTGGAATAAACTCCGATATTGCTTTGCACCAAAGTGTGTTGTATGCAATCCCTCCCCGAGTGTTCCACAAGACCATTATGGAGGCACATGGAGTGTTTCACAAGAGCATTATTGAGGCAGTGGATTTCAAAATCCTAGGTAAGTAAATATTTGTGCTTGGTGTTGACTTCTGCTGTCTTGAAGGTTGCCTAGTCTGAGCAGAGAAGCAGCTACAGAATAACTGATATATATGTTGTGTATCTCAGATACCTGTTTAGAGTTGATTTTTAAGTTGGTAACTTTTTGCTTTAAAATACCATGTCTAAGGTACCCTTAAAATGTATTTGCAAGCTTCAGTTCTCTTGCATCCAGTTCTAGATTTGAATACCCAGAGTGCTAAAGTGTTGCTGGTTTTCGAGAGTGCTAATGTCTCATTCTTGTCCAAAAAATTGTAATTGTTTCCCTGATTCCTGGGTGTGCTAACCTATTGATATACCCTGTGTTCTATGCAATCTCAGAGATAATCACAGTAAAAGCATATACATAAATGAAATATCACACAAATGCGCACTCAGCAGCCAGCTAGAGACTATACTAATTCCCTTCTTTTTGCCCTTCAAATAAACAAAATAGGTACCGAAAAGTAGGAAAAATCCCTTCACCTGTACTGCATAATTAATATTGTAGTGATATAAAATACACAAAATGACTGTCCTCTTAAGTTACAGTATGAGGATCCTATTGTATCCCTTCTGCCACTTGGTACATATGGAAAATATTCCATCAGTACATATGGAAAATATACAGAAAAGGGTATATGGTGTAATACAGGAGGATCCTCATACCGTATAACTTAAGAGGAGATTCATTTTGTGTATTGTATATCATTACAATACTATTATACAGAGCCGGTAAAGGGATTTTTCCTACTTTTCTTTACGATCACAGTAAAAGTGCCTATTTACTTTTTCTGAGTTGCTATATAAAAGGCACTTACCTGCAAACAGAGTAGGAGAATATCAGAATTTCATTTCAGACCAGCTGCCAGTAAATTTATATTCTCCAGGAAAGTCATAGTGTGCCCAAAACTGAAGACTTTGTGCCTGGTTTCTAGCCTTGGTGAACAGTTATCTTGCACATCAGAGTAGGGTTTGGTTGACCTACAACAGATAGGGTTTGGTTTACCCAAAGATAGCTAGGGTTTGGATGTCATAAGAATAGATAGGGTTTGGTTGACTTGAGATAAATAGGGTTTGGTTGATCCAGAATTATGGGCAACACAGACAGTAACTGTCTGTCTGATTACTGGACCCCAATGGATGTAATAAATAAAATTTTAGGTCCAGGGTTGACAGAGGGAATGTCCAAGCTCTTTACCAAAGCTGGCATCCACAGAAATGGCACATTTGACCCGGTTAAGCCACTGCAGATATATAAGTCACATGGCACTTACATAAGGCGCTATAAACTTGAAAGTAAACTTTGGAATTGGATAAAAATATCTGAAAAGCTCCTGTTACAAAAAGAATGACAAGAAATAGACGATGATATGGATAGCACATCCCCCAATGAATTTACTAAACGTTCACCCGTAAGGGAAGTTGATCAACGATTAATGCAATTGGAAGAGGATGGTGATGTTCTAAGAGAGGTGGTCAAGCATGTAATGATCCTCGCAATCAGATGTGTTGCAAATATGGTGCTCACTGGTCTATAGAATGTAAACCTTGTAAGTTAGGGGGGCCATACGCTGTACCTAGGAAAGTTACTAGAAGCTGGGATGGGGAAAAGATATGGATTAATCCCCATAAACAGAATTCATGGAGATATGAGTGTCTACAGATCAAATTGTGGAAAGAATTGTATAGATTGCAATAGTAAAAGACATAATATGGTTGTTCAATCAGCACCACCCTCCTATGAAGAAGCAGGTGGTACAGCCTCTGATGTTAAGTCACCCATACCACTGTACCCTGTGTATACCCGAACCACACCTGCTGAAGGCGCAACACCAGCCAGACAAGATAACTGGTACAAGCCTTGGTCCCCTACGGATCAGATGGTATTAGTACCCAACATAACTAAAGAACCAATGCAAAGTGCTTTCTGTGCTTCTTTTACCGGTATCCACCTACTGAGAAACCCAATTGGTTTTTGGACTTCATTCACCATCTATTAATGTAAGAGTGTATATTTATTTGGTTTACATATTATAGTATGGGCACTATAATGGCAAAATTACTTTTGGTGTCTATGACACCTGAGCATGTGGACACACAATTTGCTTTGCTTGCCATGCTACCATTCCTAATTGGAGTCCAAGTGGATCGGTAAAGCATGAAAAATACCCAAAGATGAAAAAAGTTGTGAAAAACTAATGCTGAAAAACTCATATATTGACCATTGCCTTGTTAAACTTTTTCTTGTATTGACCTTTTGTCAACATTCACCCTGTGAATGCCCACCTTTAGTCCATTTTGTGTTTGTGCATGTTGATCTGTTGGTTTCGACCTCATGACTGTCGATCTAGACATTGTCGAGCTATCATTCGAAACTCGTAGTGCACATGGGCCCATAAATGTAGGGGGGGGGGGGGGGGGGGGGGTCACACAAGACACCCTGCTCTGATTTTGAGCATACTGTATGTTTTGGAAAGTAAAACACGTAAACTAAAGTGAAATACACTACCATCCAATCAGCTCTTAACAGCCATGTTATAGGCTTCGTTAAAAAATAACAGGAGCTTATTGGTTGGTATTTTATCTCTCTCCACTTTATCACTTTCAAAGTCATAGTACATCTCACATTGCCACTGCACAAATCATGACGGACCCCCGTTTTCCAGTAGTGTATATAAAAAAAAACAATGAAGTTCCCAGTCCATATACAGATGGAGCGCCTATTCAGGGAGATGGGCAGGAATAGGGGGGACGGTGGGGCAGCGAGGGGCACCGGGGGAGGCGGCGGGCAGCGGATCCAGCTCCGTAGCCACGATGAGCGCGCAAGCGTCTCGCACTGCGGGCACCCACTGGCGAGAGCTGGACTCTGGCGGCCCCTGCAAGGTTGGAGCAGGCTCCATCTGTACTGCATTTACCCAATCAGAGGTCTATTAGATAAAGTTTCCAGTGGTCAACATTATGTATTTATACCTACCCTCATGGGCACCACAAATATTTTGTTTTAGAGGGGGGCAACATATAGTTTCATTTTGGAACCCCTAAATTGCTGAATGTCGCCCTCTCAGCAGCACCAGGACTTACCCACCCCACCACTTGCTTAATGACGGAGATATTTATCTCGCTATCAAAAGACATGGCTGCCATTAGCAGCAAATGAGTCGCATATATGGTTACAAGTAGCTGCACTCACATGTGACCCATTTACAGGAGCATACTCAACCATACAATTCTATGGAACATGGGGCTGATTTTACAGGGTTCATCTTCATCTGAAACCAGTTGAAACTGGTGGGAAGTCAGACTGTGCTGCAAGGGAAGGGGTGGGAGGATCAAGAAGATTACGAAGGTGGAAGGGGAAGAGGTGAGAAACATATGAAGTGGGAGGAAAGGAGGGAACATGGCTGGTCCCAGAGATGGCACCAGCCCACATTAATAAACTGGAGCTGAATGCAAGGGGGGTGGAGGGCCCCCGAAGCAGGCAAAGAAGGGCTATGGGGGAGAGAGGAGTGAAGTCACCTGGGAAAATGGTATTATCTACCTAAAAAAATAATGTTGACCTTCTCTTGTGTTGTCCATTTTCATGTCAACCTTTTGTTTGTCTAAACAGTTTTCTCATGTCAACCCTGTACTAGACACTGTCGACCTTTTTACTGTTGACCTAATGAAACAAACATGTCAATACTACACACATACATTTTGTATGGCTTGCTACACCTATCTATCCACGGCCAGCATTTTGGACACAGTAATGAGACACACCAACTACAGTGGCCTAGAGAGGGCATCTAGTTGAGCATAGGCAGCTCTTTACACAGAATCCTTTGTTCTGCACAGCTGTTATATGGCGTGACTGCACCTCGTCGCCTCTCTGTAGATACAGATCACCGAAGTTTGAGAAACGAGTTAAAAAAAGTAAAGAAGGTCTAATAAATAGCAGCTTCCTTCTCTGACCTGCCAGCCAAGCAAGTAAACAGGTCCTCATAACACGTAATTGTGCTATAAATTACTAGCTTAAATTATGAGCATACTTCATTAGTTATTTAATTATGATATAATTAAAGATAAATTTATTGTATCTTTTGAGAAAAGAAACTGCAGAAAGGCATATGGCGGGTGATGA
The DNA here is from genome assembly GCF_055691185.1 of Crinia signifera. NCBI lineage: Eukaryota > Metazoa > Chordata > Amphibia > Anura > Myobatrachidae > Crinia > Crinia signifera. Next base: position 53,732,027 of record NC_139221.1, on the reverse strand, counting down.
ATGGGATAAGGGTGCAGTCGTTTGCTGGTTAGAAATGATCTAGTCTGCCTGTCATTGCATGATTTTCAGCATCAGTGCACCATTGATCCTGGTGGGGAAGATAATAAGCTTTGGGCTAATTAATCCAATGGGTAGGGACTGGAACTGCACAGTACAGTTTAATCAAGTCATCAGAACTCTCTGGCCATGAAAAAGATAATTAAAGGAGAGAATGGAATACACTTACAGGGGTTTAGGAGAACAGGAATAAGAGAGCTTCAATTTGTTATCTGCGCTGTTAGTCCAGGGTTAGTGGGGTGGGGGTTTAGGTTAAGGATCTGTGTAATTTCACCTATAGTCTCACAGCTTTATTCATCATCAGACATAAGTGGTCATGTGACCGGATCTTGCAGATTTCAGCATATTCCAAAGGAAAAAAGCAGGGACTGGGCATGTGCCAAAGTAAGAAATCAGGGACTGGGCATGTGCCAAAGTAAGAAATCAGGAACTGGACATGTGCCAAAGTAAGAAATCAGGGACTGGGCATGTGCCAAAGTAAGAAATCAGGGACTGGGCATGTGCCAATGTAAGAAATTATGGACTGGGCATGTGCCAAAGTAAGAAATCAGGGACTGTGCATGTGCCAAAGTAAGAAATCAGGGACTGCACATGTGCCAAAGTAACAAAATCAGGGACTGTGCATGTGCCAAAGTAAGAAATCAGGGACTGCACATGTGCCAAAGTAAGTAATTAGGGACTGTGTATGTACCAAAGTAAGAAATCAGGGACTGCACATGTGCCAAAGTAACAAAATCAGGGACTGCGCATGTGCCAAAGTTATAAATCAGTGACTGGGCATGTGCTAAAGTAAGAAATCAGGGACTGCACATGTGCCAAAGTAAGATATCAGGGACTGCACATGTGCCAAAGTAAGATATCAGGGACTGCGCATGTGCCAAAGTAAGAAATTAGGGACTGCGCATGTGCCAAATAAGAAATCAGGTACTGCACTTGTGCCAAAGTAAGATATCAGGGACTGCGCATGTGCCAAAGTAAGATATCAGGGACTGCGCATGTGCCAAATAAGAAATCAGGGACTGTGCATGTTGTAATGTAAGTACTCGGGGACTGCGCATGTGTCAAAGTTAGAAATCAGAGACTGGGCATGTGCTTAAGTAAGAAATCAGGGACTGTGCATGCACTGCTTCAAGCATGCACACACAAATAGAGATCTCTAGCGTATACAGACTGATCTGTCCATCGACAACAAACGGACCCTATTTGTCTGGATGGCATATGGTTGGTAACTAGGCGGAGATAGTGGTGGCATGGGAATCACGGACAGGTGCGGCAGAGGCTCCATTCAGGATCTCTCAATGACATCTCTAAAGTGGACATAGCTAAGCGCAGTGGCATGTTGGCTGCCCCCAGAGACACTTCTTGTACTTCCTGCTCTTGCTCTGTGATGGAGCCGGGTGCTGCAGGTTAATGTCACTGCAGCTCCAGGCTCCTGTGACTGCAGATAATTCAACATGGTGTCACATACTGGGAAATCTTCAGGTTGCATTCAACTGTTGAGTCTTGTAGGGAGTGCCATAACATTAATGTGAGCATGTAATCTGGCCTGGTCGCAGTGTGCAGATGGATATAGGACGCCTGTTCCAGAAAGATCTTTTGTAAACAGCATGGGGTGGGTGCAAGTCCAGGTATCAATGACAACCCCTGCATCTGCGGACAGAAAAACACTGGGTGGGATACGGAGGCGGAACTATAATTGGTGCAGCAGGTGCAGTGGTGGCATAGGTTTCCATATGCAGTCGCACAGATGTTTAGTATTCTTGGATCATGGAATCTCTCATTAGCTTAAGGAAGTAAGTAGTCTGCCAAGTCTGATTGGAATTCAGAATCACACCCACTGAATAATGTGATCCAGGAAGTAATTAGGTACCGCAAAATTATAATATCTATATCAGCCCTCTCCTATTCTGCTGCAAGCACTTTAAGGCTCTGCTCTCTCCCTATTCACTGCTCTGCCATCTCTCTGCCTCTCTGGCCTGCCTCCTTTCCCGATCTCCCCACATTGATCTCAACCACCGCCACTCTTCCATACTTACCTTAAGTTCTACCGCTGGCCTAGGATCTGCCCTGTTTCCTAAGCCATTTAGGTCAGTGTACACTTTATCTGCTTCTTCTCACTAGTGTGATATCTTGGTTAGGTTATGCTGGCCTGGGGAGTCCAATGCTGGCCTGGGGGATCCAATGCTCTTGCCCTGAACCTTAGGAATGTTAGGAGCTCACCTGATGAGGTAACCTGGCTGTGGCGGATGGGCCCATATTTTTTGGCCAAAAATTTAGCAGTTTCACTCCATTTTAAATTGTATGATATAAATGTTTAGGTTGCCAGTGTTCTTATGAGGCTATCCTATTAGCCCTGATGCCGATATCCTATTAGCCCAAACATTCATTATTGTGGTATCAAATTGGGGTATTTTATTGGCAGAAAATAGACCTGCAATGGGGGGAAAACTCATGCCTCAGGCATTTGAAGCATAAAACCTGATAACAGCGGTTATAGGAGCTAAGGGATGATGGCATCTGTACAAATAGGATCTCTCCATTACCAGTGGCAGAACTTGTGGGTTGTGGGCCCAGGTGCAAAAACATAATTTGGGCCCCTCTCCTCCACCAAGATCACAAATGCAACATGGCAGTGGGAGACAGGGAGAGGCAAAGGGTGAGAGGGAAAGGCAGAGTGTGACAGGGAAAAACAGTGGTTGACAGGGGCCCCTTAATTCTCAGTGGCCCCAGTGCACTGCACCTGCTGCACCAATGGTAGTTCCACCTCTGTCCCTTAAAGTGTGCACCTGTCTTTTTTTCTGTGTGTGGTACTACAAGTTTGCATGTTTAGAATTAGGGTATGTAATCCAGCCATCCTTCCTCTCCCACATATACATACTGAAACTTCCAACATTGGAGTCTCAATACAATATCTAGTAAAGTATCTTAGTCTCTGACCTAACTCTCCATTATTTATATACCATTTTCTTACAGGTAGTTAACTCGGCTGCCTTGTTACAATCACAGAAATCAATGTCTAGTTGGAAAAGGTTCCTTTGATAAAACATTTATTGGGGTGAGTTTTCAATAATTGGTAATAGGTCAAGTTTTAATTGTATTGATCATTCAGATGACAAAGAGCAGCCTACGAAGAGTAAATGCAATGCATCTATTGTGTGCTCGGTATCCTAGTATATAAACATCTATTCCAATGCACTCACAGTGATCCTGATCCGCTACTGGGGTGCTGTTGTAGATGCCTACATAAGGCATGTATAGGATCCAGGGAAAAGGCACTCACCAGACTTCTTTAATATTTAAAGATGTTTATTCCTTAAAAAGACTGCATTTTATCCAAGGTTTCGGGCCCTCACAGGGACCTTAGTAATGGTACAGTCCATCAATAGAGACCCAGGTAGCGAATGGCTGCCTGTTCCACCAGACCAGCTTACATAGGTATGTAACCAACTTAACATCCCCCACCTGTCCACTTCACAATATTTTCTACACTTTATATTCCAGTGTTTGGATTGTCATTAGTTACTTATTTGCATTTATTTGTATTAATTATTTGTATTTTTTATTTCTGTTCACTTCTAATAATATTTTATTTAAACATATTTTTTTCATGTCTACTATAATGTATTTTTGCACTTTGCCATTCTCCTTATCTAAACTGACTACCACACAAACACACATAATGTGACAAATTAAGCCAGATGTTAGATATCCTATGAGACTTCTGATCACCCAAACAAAATAATATTTTATATTTTTGGAACCCTGGAGTGTAAACTTTGCCACTGCCCAGCACTCCATCTAAAAAGTATATTGCTTGTTGAATCATGTGATCTTATTTTAATATTTATTATTTACAATCTGTGTACATTATATCATTTTCATATTTCCCCTGGCATGGTATCTACTGGACTTTCCTGGCAAGATGGTGCTGTTTGCAAAGAAGTATATTTTGTTCTTGATATGGTGCCTTCCCAGCAAATGGATACTACTTTTGTACACCTTGACAAAGGGGCTTCCAGACCCCAGAACGTTGGGACACACATCACTAAAAGTTTTTGCAAAGTCCTCCGACTGCTGCTTTTTGTTTCTTATACAAGAGCAGACACTGGAGACACAGGATCTGTCTAGTGATCCAGGTCCCTGCTTATTACCTGTTGGAATATCCCAATCATTGTTGGAAACGGGATGCAGTTACAATCCCGGCGGTCGGGATCCCGGCATTCAGAATCCCGACGCCGGAATCCCGACCGCCGAAATGCCGACACTTTCTCCCTCCGTGGGTGTCCACGACACCCCTGGAGGGAGAATAAATTAGTGTGCCGAGCGTAGCGAGGCACCGGGCCCGCTGCGTGGCGAGCGCAGCGAGCCCGCAAGGGGGGGCGATCCACGTCCCCCCCTTGTCGGCATTTCGGCTGTCGGGATTCCGGCGTCGGGATTCTGAACGCCGGGATCCCGACCGCCGGGATTCAATACTGAATCCTTGGAAACCTATTGTATTTCACTTAAAATACGTTTTCCTGCTGGAATAAAGGGGGAAATTTACTAATATGAAAAACCTAGTTTTTCGTATTAGTATTTTCCCTACGACTGCATACGACTGTTTCAGTCGTATGCAAAGTCGTGTTACGGTGGGAAAATTACAAAGCAGTCATATACGACTGCTTTGTAATCCTCCGATGTCGTATTCATTCGTATTAGCTGGCCATATATACGGCCGCTAATACGATTTTTTCTGGCAGTCTGCACGGATCAGTCAGATCCGTGCAGGCTGCAGTGTGTAAAAAAAAAAATAGAAAAAAATAAATAAATAGAAAAAAAAAACGGCGTGGGGTCCCCCCCACAGCTGTAACCAGCACCAGGCTGAAAGAGCCGGGGCCGGTAATTAAAAATCAGGGAACCCGACAAATAGGGGTTCCCCGATTTTTAAGAACCAGCCCCAGGCTCCAGGTCCGGGGCTGGTTCCCAAAATACGGGGGACAAAATGACTAGGGGTCCCCCGTATTTTAAGAACCAGCCCCAGGCCAAACCAGCCAGCAGGGTAATGCCACAGCTGGGGGGAGACTTTTTATACAAGTCCCCCCGGCCAAAGCATTCAGCCCTACCGACCAGTCAGCCTGGCCAGGGGCCCTGGGGGAGTGGGGACCCCCCAATAAAGGACTTACCTGACCAGGCTGAAGCCTGGTGCTGTCCCCGGTGGCCCTGTGCAGTGGCCACCGGGCTGATCTTGTCGGACCAAGCCAGAAGAACTTCCATGGAGGACCTGGGTGAGTTGGGTTTCCTTCCACAGGTCCACCATGGATTTCTTCGGACCCGGACCTGACGCCGACGCCGACATGAAGATCGACATGGTGAAGAAAGACGACATGATCAAGGACACATGGTCGACACATGGAAAAGGTTGACATGGACATGGTCGACACCAGGAAAGGTCGCCATAAGTTTCTCATGATTTTTTTTTTTAAACTGACTTGTTCTTACACGATCCCAGTGGCCATTAGTGGTCAACCTAATAATAATAAATGTCGACCAGACATACTACAATCAAGTATTATACCTACCAACACTCCGTTCCCTAAGGCTGCATGGTGACCAGTGTCAGACTGGGGTGTAAAGGCCCCCCTGGGGAATTAAGTGATTGAGGGCCATATGTAGGGGTGTGGCTAGTCTTCAGAGGGGGTGTGGCCATCTTTCACAGAGGTTTGTCTAACCCAGGGATCCTCAAACTATTTTGCTCTGGGACCCCATCAGACAATAAAAATAATAACAGGACCCCAGCAAATTACTGCAGAAGGTCATCACGTCACACGTGTAGTCAGCAGACAGCACATACATGGCAGCATTGTGGAGGCACAAAATGATGGGAGGAGTCTAAAATAACAGACGACTCAACAGATTATTCAGACTCCTTGAATCATTGACTGAGATTAGAAAAGTCAACAGCCTGATGGTCAGCAACATGGAGTCGCGACCCCATGATGGAAAGGTCAGGACCCACAGTTTGAGAACCGCTGGTCTAACCATTAGTATGGTAAATTCGGTACTTGTTTCCAAGCACGGCGCCCAATTTTTTCATCTTATGGCATCTTATGCCATATAGCCGCATACGATGCACCCCCACTATCAACGCAAACCCGAAGCGTGGAGAGCGTAGCGAGCCCGTAGCGAGCCCGTGCGGGGCGGTGGTACGCATCCTCCGACCTTTTCATACCTTTCCATACCCCCACAGTTGATTTTAGATAGTGATTTTAGATAGTGTGGCAAGCGTAGCGAGCCACCGAGCCCAAAGCGTGGCGAGCGCAGCGAGCCCCGCGAGGGGACGTGTATTACTTTACAAGTATTCCGCGTCCGCGCACCGCGCTTCGGGTTCGGTGGCTCGCTGCGCTCGCCACACTATATAAAGTCAACTCCACGCCGACGTGGATAGTGAGGGTATGAAAAGGTACGAGGACACGTACCGCCGCCCCTCGCGGGCTCGCTGCACTCGCCACGCTTCGGGTTGGCGTTTATAGTGGGGGGGGGGGGGACATTTAACATTGTAAGGACACATCTGGGTGGTTTTATAATAAAAAAAACGTATACCATCGCATTGTATGCCATTGTATGGCATACAATGGCATACAATTTTTTATTGGACAACATCTCGTCGCATTGCATCGCATACCATATTTTGTCTTATGGTATACAATGCGATGGGCGCTGTCCTAGGAAACAAGTACCGTAAATTATAGTAAATACTGCTAGTGCATGCACAATAATGTACCAGAATAGTATAAGGTAACATATAATGTGTAATTCAGGTGCATAGTCTGATCCCTAGAGGAAGAGGTAGGCCCCCCATACAGTGGGGCCCACCGGGGATTTCCCCTATTTCCATGTGGGCCAGTCCAACACTGATGACGACAACAGGTCAGCTGAATATGGAAATGGATATGGAAGATGTAGAAGACTATGAGGCAGGGCCGTCTTTCCCATTGGGCTGAATGGGCAGTTGCCCAGGGGCCCAAGGATTGTAGGGGCCCAGCCCACTGGGGAAGACGGCACTGCTCTGGGGAATGGCGGTGGGCGGCTGGGATGCGGTCAGCGGCTGTCAGCGGCGACTCAGCGGTGGCGGCGGTGATCCAGGCAGCGGGGGCTGGGATCTTGATGTAGCAATCTGGGCGGCATATGTCGGGGATGCTCCGGGCAGCAGCTGTCAGCGTTGTCCATACAGGCAGTGGCGACTTAGACCTTGCTGTAGCGCTATTTGCCGCCGGGCGGGAAGCGCTGCTGATTCTGAAAATTCTGGCCGGACGTTGATTGGCCGGACGCTCAGCCAATCAGTGTCCGGCCATTCTTTTCAAAATCTGCAGCGCTTCCTGCCCGGCAGCAAATAGCGCTACATCAAGTTCTGAGCGAGCTGCCTGGACGGACAACGCTGACAGCTGCTGCCTGGATCCCCACCACACACCGCTACATCAAGCTTCCAGCCCCCCCCCGCTGCCTGGATCACCGCCGTCACCGATGAGTCGCCTAGACAGATGCCGCTGACAGCTGCTGCCCGGATCCCCGCCACACAACTCCCAGCCCTCCTCTGCTGCTGCACATAGGTGGGTGGAGGGGGGCCCTAAAAATTATTTTGCCCAGGGGCCCAGTAGATTGTTAAGACGGCCCTGCTATGAGGCAGGGAAAGTCAGGGAAAGGATGCAGCTGCCTGTACCTACAGTATGTCTTTAAAGAGTCTGTTCTCAATAGAATTAAATCAAAGTGATGCATGCAAGGTATCAACCTGTGTCTCCAATATCCTTACTGGGCTTTAGCCTTCTGCTGTCCTGTTTTGCTGTTATTATTGTTTTTCTAGATCTTCTATTGTGCGAACACCTCCTTCAGCAGTGCACAAGCTTAATAACATGACTGGCGATGCTCAGTGTCTCAAAGTGTCAATGCAGATGAGGCAGCAATTGATTAGAACTGGGGGAGGTGTTGGTTATGAGTTGGTATGGTTGTTTTGGGAATATGTGGTTAGGAATTTGGGCTGTAAAGCTGTTATCTGGAGTCAATGGGAAGTCAGGATGTATAGTGCACCTGCGACTTAAAAGCCACAGTCACACCATTACATACAAGTTTAAAACAAATAAATGATTATATTATAGATTTATCTATTGCTAATAAAAACTGTTTGGGAACTTTGCTTGTTAGTCATTGTATAACCAAGGAATAGCAAAGGATATGTTAAAAAGTCATAGGGTGGGATGCTCTAACCTAGAAATGCGGTAAAAACCCCATTATCAGGGTTTTTACCGCATTTCTATATTCTCTACCCCCCCTCCGCAGTGTCAGCAAAAGCTGGCGATTCCCTGCAGAAGCCTATGGGCTTCTTACCGCACTGCTGTGTAAGGGATCCATCACGGATCCCTCCCAGCATGCCCTGTGGCCGGCTCCGGTGCTCTGTGCATGCACAGATGGACTCCCCGGTCTCAAACCCTGAAGTCCAGTGCCGGCGCCGCATCGCAAGGGACAGCTCTTGTCGCAAGAGCTGTCCCTTGCATTAATGATCACATATGTTAGAGCATATGCAATCATTAACTATGCAGAGCCTGGCGGAGGGGGCTGCGGATGTTAGAACATCCCGCCCATAATATGTTGATATCATGGTAGACCGTTAAACACAGTCATGAATTAGCATTTGATGTAATATAAAATTCCTCATTAATGATGTGCTCATTATTTCTAGCAGCTATGACACTTCTACCCTGTTAAAAGATATTCATTTCAACTAATTTTTCCAGAAATACAGCACATTTGACATTATTTTGCCGATAGATTGTAGTAGGGAACAAAATTCGGATCTTCGGCCTGGACTATGGTTATTATGATAACCTCCTCCTCACTGGCCTCAATCTCAACTTCCTATCTCCTTGACAAGCCATCCTGGATCTCATCCTCTGTTCCTCCTCTGGTGCACCACTTCGTAAATCTCCATTCTCTATAGAATGTTTCCGCTTACAAAGCTCTCACCATGGTGTACCCTCAATACCACTCTGGCCCCATCATGAGATACGCTTAAGCTCATCCACCCTTGACCTAAACGTCTACTCCCTTTTTATGACCTCCTCCTACTGTGCCCAAAGACTTCTCCTGTGCTGGACACCACCTATGGAACTCCTCACCTTTCTGGAATCAAACAAAACATCTCATACTCCCTCAAGTCACAACATACATAACAAAATCATAAAATATTGCTTCTCACAAAAAAAAAACGAAATTTGTGCGATCCTGAGCATTACAAAACACACAAAACTACACCACTGAAGAAAAAAAAACATAACTACTTTTCAGTGTATCCCTTTGGGAGGCAAACTAAGGAAAAATGGTTAATTGCCTTAGAAAGAGATTGGTTTGCAAATACCGGTAATGGACAATTTTTGTTCTATGCTTTATAACTATTGTAATAACAGAGCTGTAATCACCATTTAGGTATATTTCTAATGGAAAAAAAACCTCTTTTTGATTGGTTTTAATTGTTCAACGTGACTTTAGGGAATTACAACAATTTAGGTTTTAGAAAGCTGCATTTTTTACTCCATCACGTATAGAATATATAAGTTTTAAACACTCAGTTTCATAGAGGAATGGATGTTAGGGCAGAGGGAAAGATATCAGCTTTAGGGAGAACATGGGAATGTGTAGAAAATAAAAGAATAAATATTATTTAATAACATTTTATATATGTGGAGAGCAACAGGATTATTGCAGAAGTAAAATGGATTGGGAGAAAGACAGAAGTATGTTTAGTGGGAGGAGCTGACCTGCTCACGATTTCAATATCGGAACGGGACTTTTCCACTGCTTAATGACTATGAAAGAGAGACAGCATTTTAACAGTATTTCTACGATTACTATTATTTTATTTTGAGCTCACAGTTTTATTTATTACATGTGTTTTTTTTAAATAAATCCTATTAATTTCATCCCATGAATATCATTATTATTAACTCTTCCTCAAACTAGCGCTGTGATATTAGTGTTGTTTTTTCTGCTTATTGTGGGAGTGACTTGCCCACCCTTCTCACAGCTGCGGGAATTAGGACCCACTTCAACGCCTGTAATACCCCATAAGGGGAAAATCATTTAGCAACATTATTCACATCAGTACGGTCCCAATTTTTGGGCAATGCCAAACTGTGTGCATCCTGGGGTGCCCTGGGACACTTTCATTGGTTGTCCGAGAACAATTAAAATTTTTGTGGCTAATGTAATAGGCAACACCAATACTTTTGGTTTCCCATCATGAAATATGTGGATAAACAGAAGAGAATTATGTCCTTCACCACATCACTGACCCTAAGGAAGACATATAAACACATATTACTTCATTATATATATATGTATTTCTACATATTGGCCCAATCCCGATGGATTGGGCCAAGAAATCGTGCCAAATCGCATGTGTTTGACATCCCTTTCAATGCGATGCACCGTCGAGTGTGCATCAGATAGGAGTTGGGAGGTCGGACGGGCTGCACGTAAAATCTATAGGATCGGACCCATCAGTGGCACATCGTGGATGCTTTTTAGCACCCACCATGTGTTGGGTCCGATCCGGAGGTGTGTGCCAGCGGTGAAGTACCACTGGCACACACCTCGTAAGCGAGCCTACAGGGGAGCTGTCTGGGGAGTTCAAGGGCAAACTGGTCTGACTTGTCATTAGGACAAGTTGGACTAGTGTATGGGGGCCCTTAGATGAGGTCATTATGCTAAATTTATCACATGGAAACTAGTATAATAATGTATATACATTTTACAGCATATTCATGATATAACAATGATACAGAATGACATACAATCACAAAAAGAAAGGGCTTTGGAAGTGATATTACAGTATGTAATTGATGCATAATTCAGAGTAATGGTTTAAACAAAACAGCCCGCAAATGATATATTATTGCACAAAGCATTTGCTACAGCGAGATTACTGAGAAACAAAGGAAATTCTTCTAAAAAATGCAGCAGCAAGTTTGAGGTTTAACATAAATGTACATTTTTAAAAACAGAGAGTACGGGAAGTGGTCAGATTCTCTTTGACAACTTGATTTTAAATGTCATTATGGTCCCTGGTGAGATTTCCATAGAACCCTTTTCATCTGCAATTTCCGTTAATTAGGCAGTAGTTGTTACTGTGTTGCAATAACACTTGTTTTACAGTTTTTATTTGCTTGTAGTGTTATACTCGATATGAGTTCCTATAATAGTGGAATTGTTTGTATGTATTATGTTTTAGTATATACTGTATGAATACTTGTTTCATACTAGTCTGGTGATATCACTCAGGTGCATGAAAGGGAGGGGTAATACTTTGTAAGATAAAAATACATTATTTCCCCCAGCACACTGAATGGTACCAGTAACCAGATTTAAACACTATATGGTAATAGAATTAAAAGATTTTGGTTACATATATTTGCGCAAATGTATTAATAAGCCCCCAATCCATTGTTAAGGCTTCTCTGTGTATTGGGGGTCCCTGTTGCTATATCTAGGTGCAGCTTCTTAGCACTAACATTTATTAATGCTTTCGTTTTTGTGCTGGTGTGCTGCTCTGGGCTTTCTGGCTTATGCTGAATTTTTTGGAGTGCTGCAACCTGCAATTTGATATAGCAATAGGAATCCCAATACACAGGGAAGCCTTGATGACAGCTTTGGGGCTTTTTCATACATTTGCGCCAATTTATGTAACCAAGATCTCTGAATTCTATTATCTATAATGTTTGAGTCTGGTTATTGGTGTCACTCAGTGTGCTGGGGGAAACTATGTCTTTTTCTCTTACTCCCTTACAGCCTATTTCTTGTATAGAACACATCGCGGAAGAGGATGCAGCATCTTCCTCAAAGATGCTGCTCTGAACTAGCTTTGCAGCCATGCTAATTGTAAGTAGTCTATTTACAAATATTTGTTAATACAGGTTGAGTATCCCTTATCCGAAATGCTCGGGACCACAAACATTTTGGATAAGGGTTTCTTTTCGGATTTAGCAATATATTTTTTTCATACTTACCTGGTCCCCCGGTGGTGCCTTGATGGTCCCCTGATGTCCACGGTGTCCTGCGGCGTCCAAGGCGGCCTTCAGGATCCTCTTTAGCGGCAGCGGCATCTCCGGGCCCAGCGGTGCATTGCGTGCCCCCGCATTTGCGTAATGCAACCCTGGGACAGGAGATGCTGCTGAAGATGATCCCGGAAGCCACCGAGGACATCGGGGGATGAGGTAAGTATGAAAAAAAGGGGACGGGGAAAAAAAGGAATATTCTGAAAAAAACACGGTTTTCGGAATATTTCAGTTTTTGGAATACATGGATAAAGGAGACCAGACCTGTACACTAAGAGATTACCCATGATCCATTTCAGTGTCACAATGTTACAAATCAAACTACAGTATGGTTCTAATGGCTATTACACTGTACATTGGACTAATGGGGAAAAATGAGTCACTTTCATCTTTTAGTTTACTGTCCTAATAGGCGACTTACATACATGTACTTTGTATGCTTGGTTCCGTCTTGTTTATTCAGGTGTGGGAGAAAATATCAGTGGTTTGAATATTGATAGTACAAGTCCATCAATGTGTGCATTGGAATGTGTCAATAGTTAACACTGTAATGCTAAAACAGTTAAACCATTGTATTATTTAAACGTTGATTTAAAAAATAGATTTTTATTTCAGCCTTGATTTTAAGAACAGCATGAGGATACAGATGCCAGGATAACAATGTAAAGGCAACATTTGATGCTCTGGAAATCCAGCTTTTGATGTTGGCATTTGTTGCTCTCCCTTTCCCCTATAAAACAGAAATGTTCACACAGAGGAAAACACTCAGGCGAAAGAGAAAACTGGAACGGTGTCTGGAGATTTAATTTGCTGCCTAAAATCTCCCAGGAGACTCTTGTTCTAGATCATATTATAGATGAAGTGAGAACATTGAGGGCGACTGAGTAAAATTGTTGATAGCTGTTTAAAAGGTTTAACCCACGAGCAAGGGCTGACCTCACGACAAAGGAAAAGTTTCTCAAAAGGGTTACTTTCTTTGTTCCCTTACCGACAACAGCCAGAAAGGACAAAGAGAGACGTTTCTGACCTCTCGCTCCTGAGGTTTGTTTGATTAACCCAATCTGACAACAAATGGGTTAAATGAGAGCCACACTTTACTAGAGGCAGGGCTGCATTACCGGCACATCTGCCGTTCCTTCCACCTGTGCTGGATCCAGACTGGCAGACAGTTGGATGAAATGATATCTTCCCCACATGAGTGCTATGTAAAGGAGTGAGGTGCTGAAATGCTCTGTCTCTGGGCCCTGCTCAGTTTACACTGGCAGATGGGACACACTGTCCTTCGGTCATCAGATCATTGAGAGATCTCCAGCCACTTACTCACCTTGTACCTGCACGTTATTAACCTGATACTCATCACTAATATGTTACTGCTCTAACCGGACTAAAGTAACATTCGATAAAGTAATCACAAATACAGTGTTTCATAAAATACTGGACATTCTGTATGTAATCATAACAGTTAAAAAAGAATATATATCATGAGTCACTTACTAGTTGCAGCTAGACCCTATACAACGTGCAGTAGGTTTAGGTTTGTGATAATGCACCTAATTGTACACCTAGAAGGGCGATGGGTAACAGGCAGATTTAGGGCAGCAGGGGGCCCTCCCCACCTTTGCCTTCGGCCTTCAGATCTTTATTCATTTATTTTCAGATTTCTTTAAGGCCCATGACTAGTCGCTAATTCCTAATTCTGATCTAGAATCCCAAATCTAAGTCTCTCTGCACAAATTACATCTGCCCCACCTGCAGTGCATATGGTTTTGTTCATTTGAGAAGGAATTTGCCTTTGCGAGTGAATCAGAATAAGGGCCTATGTCTGTCCTATTACTGTTAAGGGGCCTACACACAGGGAGATGTTGAGCGATCTGAGCAATGTAGATCACTCAGAATCGCTCAGCCGGGAGATCTAGTGAGATCACTTAGAAAATGCCCTGAAATCATCCCATGCATTGGCCCCATAAAACTGAGCCAAATTAAAATGTCATTTATCAAAATATAAAATAAAAACACTAATAACATGGAATAAGTTTAAGTAATCCTGGGCCTCTCAGAGCTCGCTAGGACCTAGGCAGATGCCTACATGCCTAATGCACCCATGCCTGCATCAGGACCATAATGTGGAAACACAAAGATAGCAAAACAATAAGCAATGCAACCCAATAGTGATCACACTCTGGGAGTAACACTACCCCAGGGCACACCACAGACGGGTCTACTGATAACTCTGTGCATCCCCATGAGATATGAATTAATATACATTTCCCTCTAGCTTTGGGAAGATGTGCTTTGGCACATTACAGAGACTGGTGCCTTGGCTAATATGCTTAGAAATGCAATACGTGTGGCCAGTGATTAGAGAGTTTCCCTATTAAAACCAATCAGCTGACAGTTTTATCAGAGGTGGATGACATGTTTGTCACACTTCTCGGTAACAACACCTGTTTGGCCACTTGTCTAATTTTATCAAACACCATCAGACATCCCATCCACAAACAATGCCCAGGGTGGCTAATTAGTAGCCTGATTACCCTAGTCAGTGTTGTAACATATGAGGAAAATTGGTCTAATGACCACTGATGTGTACCCAGGAGTGTTAAAGCAATGATGTGATTACAATATTCCTCAGTGGGAGAACCGGTGTGAGAAGCCCTGGGAAGCTTGTGTTGACCAGTGCATGGTGTATCTTTGTTATACTGCTTTGTACTTTCTGTTGTTGTTCAGACAATGACTGTATAAATAATGAGTATAGCCGGCTGCAAATCTTTACAATCATTGAATGATGACTGATGAATTGTGATGTCATAATTTGTAATGTGCGAGATACTGTATAGACATCTGTGTTATCATTACTCACGGCAGTACTGTTACAACCCTTTTATTACAACAGCTTCTACTGTAGAAAACACAAATAAGCAATTCGCACTGAAACATATCATAAATCCATATCTGGACATTGTTGGCCTGATTTACAGTCGGGCATACATACTAACAGGGCCGGATTATAATGGGGGCACAAGGGGTCAGTGCAACTGGGCCTCCCTCTAGCTAGGGGCCCCCTGTGGTTGGCATGTATTTAAAAAAATATATATATTATTATTATTTTTTTTTTTTTAGCTAAAGGTTTTGTGCATGGCAGTGGGGTAGTGCTGCAGCTTCACCTATCTGCCAATGTGACAATGATTAATGGTGCTGAGCATTGGGAGCCAATTGTGCAGTGCATTACTGGGGGTTGACTAAGTCCCATGACAGTTTGCACCAGAGGGCAGAGGCTGAGACGTTTGTGCTGAGCTTTGATTGGTGGAGCTCATTACATGCTTCTCAGGCCCATGGATAACAGCAGCAGCAGCCTAGTCATAGGAGGGTTTTTAATCAGAGGCAGCACTGGGACTGTGAGGTCTCCTACAGAGTAAGGTCCAGAGGGACAAACACAGGCTTTTCATGTGGTATGTATGTATGTATGTATGTACGTGTGTGTGTGTGTGTGTGTGTGTGTCTGTGTGCGTGTATATATATATATATATATATATATATCTATATATCCCCTGAAGTTACCCATTGACCAAGTTTATACTGCCTTTACTCTGTGTTTTGACAGTGTAATATGCCCCCATGCAGTTTGCAGCCAGTAATGACAAGTGCAAGGGGGCCCCCCTGTCTAAAGTGCCCCGGGCCCCCCGAAGGCTTAATCTGGCACTGCATACTAATGTGGGTTGGAAGGACCTGCAGTGTTATGTACAGCTGAGTAACTCACATATATGTAATGCTGGAGATGTGATTGTGGACAGGCATTACAGTGGTTCAGTAAGGGAGTGCACATCATTAATTCAATTGTAAGACACAACAAATATCCGCAGTGCAGTACAGTTATATATATATATATATATATATATATCAGGGATGTGCAGATCCAGATTTATCCGGATCTTATTGGCTATCAGCTGTCACATGTTTTGGCTCCAAAACATGTGATTGCTGGATAGCCAAAAAGAGCCCATTTTGAGATCCGGGTGAATCCGGATCTGCACATCCCTAATATACATATATAAACCGTATATATATATATATCTATAGATATATAGATTGCGGGTGACCAATTTAGTCATCCGCACTCTGGTAAAATTTATAAAATCAAATATCGATTTGTCTGTAATAGCACATACATTGTTTATCAAATTTTATGTCCATGTGGATTGTCTTACATTGTTAAGACCCAATGCAAGTTTAAAGAGCGAATGGCTGCACACCGTTCCGCAATCAAAGCTTCTATTGATTGCGGGTCTAGAGAACAACCAGTTGCTCGCCATTTTGCAACCTTTAAGCACCCATTAAACAGTTTGCGATATCGAATCATCGATTGTGTACCTCCCATGAAACGGGGTGGTGATTGAAATTTAGCTTTATTAAAAAGAGAAAGCTTTTGGATTGCACAATTAGACACTATAAGCCCGAAGGGGTTAAATGAAAATCTTTCATTTGTTTGTTTCCTCTGACTGCATTATACATGATGGTAGTACGATCGCTAAAATCGGATGTTATTATGATACTCTCTGCGAGGCACTGAGATGTTTTTTCTATCTGATATGCTAATATATAGCTATAAATGTTATTGTGTCTTTCAGTATTTTGAATAATGTGTATTATCTTATATTCTTCATGATGCTGCTAAATTGTTTTGTACTTAACTTGCTGATGTCTTTAAGCTTAATTATTCTATGGTAATGGTGTGAGTTTTTCATGTTCTTTTTTCTTTTTCTGTTTGCAGAGTGACGTAATCAGCAGGTCTCTATGGCGCTACTGATACCCTTTTGCTGGCACATTGGTGCTAGTTCTAGGGATTTGCGCTCGGCTTTTTGGACCTTATGATTTTCTGTAGTGATGATCCGCCTCCACAATTAGCGGCAACTGCTGAGCACGCCACTCTCTGCACACAGACATCGGGTGTACTTCTGCTACTTAAGGTAACTGTGTTTCTTATTTCACTGTATACTGATGACGGTTTACAATAAAATAACCGAAATGTTGATATATACAGTTGTCACTTTGCGGAGTCACATGAGTGCCACATATACAAGGTCTCTATATCTATCTATCGATCGATCTATCTATCTATCTATCTATCTATCTATCTATCTATCTATCTATCTATCTATCTATCATCACACAGAAGAGAATACAACTATAGATGAGACTGGAAAAAGACTTGCATAAAGTTGAGGGGTGATGTGCACCATACATTAATGCAATGCACATCTCTGCACAAATTTTTTGTTCATTACCATAACCACCACTACATGTACACCACTACATAACCACTACATGTACACCATTATTCCAGAAAGGAACAAAGGCAACTAGAAAGTTGCCTATGTTCCTTTCTGGAATACTGGCCAATGTACTGTTCCAGAATACAGTATACAGCAAAGCTGCCTGCCTCCACATAACTAGCTTCCATTTAAGGGGCATTAGATAATACTGTGTATTGTTTAGGACAGGGATCTGAAGAAATCCACAAAACATGTCCTAATTGTACTTGAAAACGGTACTTGAAATGGAGTTGGGAACCACTGCCACACACTAGCAATCCAGGTTTTAAGGATATCTGTAATTGAGCACAGGTGACTTAATTAGGGCTTCGGGGATTGTAATTTAACCTTCTGTATTCAAGCATGGCTAGCCTCAAAAAGTGGACTACTAGTGCACTTTGGGGTCCGAGGTTGGAGAATATTGATCCAAAACAAATAGATGCTCCTCTTTTTATAAGGATACAGTTCAATTTTAAAATATAGTTTTATAGAAACATTAATAGTAATAACTGTTTATGTCAGTATAATACTTTATTACTAATAAAGTATTATAGAGGTTGAGTATCCCTTAGCCAAATATCCGTTATCCAAATTATTCCGAAAACCTTAGTCTCCAAAATGTACTTTTATTTTTTGCTAAAAACCTACTGGTTACATCTGTAACTGACACTACTGGGCAAATGATATGTATCTGGCACTACTGGGGAAATGATATGTAAATGGCACTACTGGGGAAATGATATGTATCTGGCACTACTGGGGAAATGATATGTAACTGGCACTACTGGGGAAATGATATATAACTGGCACTACTGGGGAAATGATATGTAACTGGCACTACTGGGGAAATGATATGTAACTGGCACTACTGGGGAAATGATATGTAACTGGCACTACTGGGGAAATGATATGTATCTGGCACTACTGGGGAAATTATATGTTACTGGCACTACTGGGGAAATTATATGTAACTGGCACTACTGGGGAAATGATATGTAACTGGCACTACAGGGGAAATGATATGTAACTGGCACTACTGGGGAAATGATATATAACTGGCACTAAATATGTGCAAGGACATGACTGCTTGGCATTCAAATCCAGTGCCTGAGATTGTACACAAACTTTGTTTCATGTTTTAAAACCTTGTTTCATGCACAAATAAAATATACTCGTGTGCATTTTATGCGTTTAATGTGTCTATACAACATAAATGCAAGATACCTCAAGATACCTCATTCAAATCTAAAAATATTCCAAAATACGGAATAATCCGTGATCCAAAATTCTTCTGGTCCCGAGCATTATGGACAAAGGATACTCCACCCGTACTGACCTAAAAGAATTAGTAATCATCAACTTAATTTCCTAAATTTCCATTCTGTTAATTTCGAAGCACCGATTATTATTATATATATTTTATTTATTTAAATAATGGCAGTACTATAATTTATCATTACATTTTATGTATTTATATCACATACAATTGTCTTTGCTGCTATTTATATTATTCTTGAATATAAAGGTTATTTCATTTGACTAAATAGTATTATCTATTATTTTGGTACTTGTGAGTTATCCGGGCGTCCGATTTTGTATTTACGATTTGCATGCGATTTGCATGCGATATCGCATACGATATCGCATACGATATCGGATCCGATTTGCGATTTACATGCGATTTACATGCGATTTAGCATGCGATTTGCATCAGATTTGCTATTCATTTCATTACCCCACTATCCCCAAAGTGTGTCTATCAACGTGAACCCGAAGCGTGGCGAGCGCAGCGAGCCCGCGAGGGGCGGCGGTACGCGTCCTCCGACCTTTTCATGCCCTACTATCCACTAGGGCGTGGAGTGAGAATAGAATAGTGTGGCGAGCGCAGCGAGCCACCGAGCCCGAAGCGTGGCGAGCGCAGCGAGCCCCGCGAGGGGACGCGGACACCTGTGAAGCCCGCAAGGGCACGCGGATACCTGTGAAGGTGTCCGCGTCCCCTCGCGGGGCTCGCTGCGCTCGCCACGCTTCGGGCTCGGTGGCTCGCTGCGCTCGCCACACTATTCTATTCTCACTCCACGCCCTAGTGCAGGGGTGGCCAACCGGTCAGAGGTAAAGAGCCGAAAAATATCGGTAGTCAAGCTAAAGAGCCGACACCATGCGCACGCCGAAGGCGCATGCGCCAAAAAAGGGGTGTAGTCTATTTTGACCCCTTGGGTGGGTGTGATACAAAAATGCCTCCAATAGTGCAGTGCCATATATACATATGCCCCCATGGTGCCAGGTATGCACCACACGGTGCCGGGTATGCCCCTACGGTGCCAGAAAGCTGCTATGCCCCCACAGTGCCACAAACTGCTATGCCCCCACAGTGCCTCAAACTGCTATGCCCCCACAGTGCAAATTTCCCAGCAGCAGCACTCACCATTGTTGCAGCTGCTGCCGGGCAGGGAGAGGACAGTCTGGCGTCCCCCTGCAGTCTGACTCCTGTCATTTCACCGAGGGGAGGGGAGGAGAGCACACAAGCACAGCACAGCGCACGTCTCCTTCCCCCCTCACTTCCCTGTGACTGGTCCGTCCACCAATCAAAGCTCGCTGGCCGGCTCCTGATTGGCTGCTGGCCACGGCCCAGTCACAAGGATGCACAGTAAGGGGTAGGAGAGATGCGCAATGCGCGCTCTCCTCCCCTCAGAAGGAGAAGGGATTCAGGGAACCGGGAGCAGTGGGGACTGGGACGGACGGTGGGTGGCGGGCAGCAGTGGGAGCAGGAGCCGCACTTCACAAGGGGGAGAGCCGCATGAGGCTCAAGAGCCTCGGGTTGGCCACCACTGCCCTAGTGGATAGTAGGGCATGAAAAGGTCGGAGGACGCGTACCGCCGCCCCTCGCGGGCTCGCTGCGCTCGCCACGCTTCGGGTTCACGTTGATAGACACACTTTGGGGATAGTGGGGTAATGAAATGAATAGCAAATCGGTACTTGTGAGGCTCCCGATTTTGTATTTACGATTTGCATGCGATTTGCATGCGATATCGCATACGATATCGCATACGATATCGGATCCAAAATCGGACGCCCAGATAACTCACAAGTACCATTATTTTCATCAGATAACAGATGTGTATTGTTTTGCTTTATATATTATTTGCCCATTTGCTATAATATTAAGGTCAGAGGACTAATCCCAAATACAACGTACTTAACGAGCTTAATTGCTGATATAAACTGCTGTCTCTATGTAAAAGAACACCAAAGCACTAAAGACTGGGAGGTAGTGAAAAAGGATGATTGACTACAGTACAACCCCCCAATAAACCTTTTGGAGTACATTCTCCTTTATACGACAGACTACTGTAGGTTGTTGTTAGAAGCCCACACAATTATGATGCTGCAGAACCTAAAACAAAGCCCGGGGCACAAGCAGGGACAATCGCTTGCCCTCAGCACACTTTACATCTTAATAGGGATTTACTCTGCTCAGCACGTGTGCAGCACACTCCCTGCACCCTCCCACTAATTCCATGGAAAGGAATAGCTCCCTGATAATAGCACAGGATGTATTTCCAAGCAAGCAGAATGCCAGAGTATCGAGCCGAGTGTTTACAGTCCAGATGTGCCGGCCTGAATGCACGGAATCTTATTGTAGCAATCTGTGCCACTTAGAACACACAGCAATGGCTGCCGCACAGAACAGGTTTTCTCTTTCTCTTTTCTAAATACACTGTGAGACATTCATAGAATTAAGCAGTGAGTGATAATAAAGACTTATAATAGTCACCCATGGGCCAATGCAATATTTTAAATGAAATGAGCAGAAAAAAAATAAAAATGCCCTGTATTACTGATGAGTAATATATAAGAATTAACTGTGTGCTTGCGGTCAAACCGAACCAAAATGGTGCAGATGTACTAAGCCTTGGAGGGTGATAAAGTGGAGAGAGATAAAGCACCAACGGATCAGCTCCTAACTGCCATGTTGCAGGCATCAAAAGTGGGGTGCAGGCCCAACTCGGGTGTCAAAATGCCGGCTTCTCCACAGTGACAGGAGCCGGGTGCTGCAGGGAGTTTTTCTCCTGCAGCACCCGGCTCCTGTCATATAGAAGCAGCCTACAGTACAGGTACTAGTCTACTAGGCAACCCAGCATCCCCGGGAATGCTGCACTACCCCAAGTGGCACTGCAGCATTCCTCATGCGAACATTCAGGAGTTGCTTAATATTTGTGTGTGTACCCTTCAGAAATGACATTTTTCATGGATATCCTTCCCTTGTTGGTTTTTTTGGTGTGCTAAATATGCCCATAAATAAAAGCTCCTATCCCACAACCATATGCAATGTGGACCATACATCAGACCAACTTTATCCAACCATCCAACTTTTTTATTAGACCAGTAAACTTGAGAACTTATCGCTCAGCTTCCTATACCAGATTGGGTGGAAAAAAATCAAACATGTTTGCTCCCACACACTAGCAGACTGGTTGGCTGGTGGAATGATATATCCACCCATCTCCTCCACTCTGCAAGTCACCCCACAAAAATGTCCAACATCTCTGGGCTGGTTTCCATAATATTGGGCAGAGTTGCACAAAAGTAGATCTGGGACGTCAAAGAACAAATTTGTTCTGAGGATTTGCATATTTGCATAACGTATATAATGAAGCCTTTTGCCTTAGAAGGAACTTGTACAGAGACTTTTCACCTTTATAGGACATTTTTAAATTGCAGTCAGTACCCATGATGCTTTCTCCATCTTCCTTTCCTCCCCAGTACTTCCTGTCAGTGTGCAATAATTGATGGTAAGAAGAAGTACAATAGCTGTTTGAAGTTGGAACCATTGACAGTCATCACACTTCTGTAATCAATTATGTAGACCAGAGCTACTGGGGAGGGAAGGAGGAAGAATGAGGGCAGGAGGAGAGAATCTCTTTTCTACTGCCCTTTGGATAAAGCTGTCTGAAGTGAGGGTCTTATCTCACCTTGAGTGCCAACAGCTCTGTGTGAGATGCACAAAATATCTACTTAAAATGCCGCCGTCGCTCACATTTGTTATATAAATTAAAATAAAAAATGCTGTGTAAAAAAATTATATTTCCTATATAAGGTAAACTTTACAGGTCATTATGGTGAATAAAAATGTTTGCTTGGCAATTTTCACACCTTATTTGACAAATTCACTTGGCACTCAAAGGGTTAGTCGTAGACCAGAATCAATGCATATGCTAAATGTCAATTAAAATATGGTACAATATAATGCATTGCTTTTTAGCTTGTTATACAAAAAAACATTTGCCCAAATTATTAGTTACACACTATTCGACTTTCAATCAGCTTCATTTTTCTGCCAGAGGAAGAAACTGTTATCAAAAGTATATGGTAATTTAAAAATTGTTATTTACCGATTTCCTGCCACAACACACTGAATTTGTGTATGTCTGCGCACAAGGAAAATTAGGTAAAAAGGAAAAACCATAGTAAATATGGGCAGATTATTGAGAGTGCCCCGACACTGCACGGCATTAGGACCTATTAGCCTATATCTTCTGGCAAGTCTGACTGACTAGATAATCGAAACTGGGCATCTCATTTGTTTTATCGGTGAACCCCTGAAATGCTCATGGCTACACAATATCGGACTGGTGCATGAAGGGCCCACTGGAGGACGTCTGTGAAGTGGCCCATGTTTAGGAGTGTGGCAAATATCCAGAGGGGTTGTGGCCAGCTGTCACATAGGCTTAGCTAACCGTTAGAGAGTGTATGGTCTAAACCAGGGGTCCTTAAACTATTTTGCTCTGGGACCAAATCAGATAATAAAAATATTTACAGGACCCCAGCAAGTTACTGCAGAAGGTCATCACATCACATGTGTAGTCAGCAGACAGCACATACATGGCAGCATTGTGGAGGCACAAACTGATGGGAGGAGTCTAAAATAACAGACAATTCAACAATATTTTTCAGACTCTTCGAATCACTGACTTAAGGTGGCCATACATCTACAGATCGATTGTCAGATCTGGCTGGTTGGAACAAAAACCTGGTAATATCTGAATGACAGTTTTCAGCAGTTTTCCAGCAATTCAAAGCAAATGGTCAACTGTCATTTGCTCTCATCCATTACCAGGATTTTGTTCCAACCAGCCCAATCTGACAATCGATCTGTAGATGTATGGCCAGCTTTAGATTAGGAAAATCATCAGTCTGATGGTCAGCAACACGGAGTCATGACCCAATTCTGAGAAGGTCGGGACCCACTTTGGGGTCAGGACCCACAGTTTAAGAACCACTGGTCTAAACCCCTTTGAAACTTCGCAATAAAACAGACTGATCCTCTGATTATTGGCAAATTGTCCCAATTATTGTATAGGGCTTTAGTCCAATTTGTTTTTCATGTTCAATTGTTCGTATATTTGTGTTGCAGGCTGTTTTGATAGGGATCATGGCATTGTGGTAGGACTTACATGAATGTGTCTTGCATGAGCTCTGAGTGCTCAGATGAGTCCCATATTGACTTGTTGACTCTGCACATTTATGTTTGGATAATGTCTCCGCTTCTGTGTGCCTTAGTTCAACACTTCTAGAAGTGCAGCGTATGTCCCACTCTTAGCTGTGCACACAGGCTTCTGACCCCGATAATCCTTCCCTGCCACTAAAGACGAAGAGGCTGATCAGTGGAAATCTTTAAAGTGACTGTTTACCAAGTCAAAGTGATTAATGTACATCCATATGTCCCGGTGTCCCGCACTGCTATGTGTTTTTCCCTTTGTCTCGTTCTCATACAAAACTCAACTCTGGAGTGTGATCTTCACCGGGTGGAAATAAATATGTGATAGTTTACTGTAATCTATGCTCTGCAGTTGCATTATAGGCTTACCTGCCTTTATTGCCTAACATTTTCTACTCAGAACCACCTTATTATGGTACGCAACCTTTACTCATTTTCCCTGGCAACTCTATGGGGTGTGAGGGAATATTAACAAAGATACTGGTTGCAAAGCACCTTTCCATGATGCATTCATTTTCAGGGGGACTTTGTCGCCATCATTAAGAGTTAAATTTCCCCATATTAGTAATCATTTCAGTGCCAAGTGAATTTGTTAAAAAAAGGGGCATGGAAATTGCCAAGCAAACATTTTAATTCATCATAATGTCCTGTAATGTTTACTTTATATAGAATATATAATCTTATTTCACACAACCTTTTTCATTTAAATTTATATAACAAATGTGAGCCACTGGCATTTTTAGCGGATATTTTAAGCATCTCTTATTAAAGGGAATTTGGCACTCACCTATGACTTACCTATACACAGCGGCCATTTTCTGGATGAAACCAACATTCAATAACCTATATCTTATCAATATCCTGACAGCCCCCAGTATTGTCTGATAGATGAATACTCTAATTGAACTGCGGCAAGCTAAATGAGATTAATACATCCCCAGATATCTACCGACAATTTATTTTTCATTTAAAGTGTCTAATTTGCATTCAGGAATCCCGCCACGCCCTGAAAACGCCCATGGCGCTGCTCCTGCATTGGTCCATCCCATGTCGCCACTCCCCGTCGCACTATCGCTGCCTCCTGTCACTACCAAACATCGGTAACAACATGACCGCAGTTTAAGGGCACATGTGCGCATGCACAGATTGCGGAAATCATGATCTGCATTTTTTTAGCGGTTTGTGCGGCTTGTTGAATCAGGCCCTGAAACAAGGATGATTATCGCGTAATCCATATTGCTCCCTGATGCGGAAAAATAATAAAGACTGTGTTATTTGCTTGTTATGCAGCTGTACATAATTATTGTCTTGTAATCAACGCTGCAAGTGTTATCATATTATTAGAATATTACTTGTAAAATGTATCAGTCTCACGAGACGTATAAAATATCTGCATCTTCCAATGAAGAGCGATGTTCTATAATAATACTATGAAACGACACAATGCCAGTTAGCACAATGCCAGTTAGATAATTCTACCTTGACCTTGACTCTCTGTCAAAGCTTCTCAGTCACCACACAGCAGCTGAAGTCGTTTTTGTCAATGAGTTTGCCCTTTGGGAATATATTTATTAACCTTGACTTGAATGCGGTATAGAGCTCCAGTCATGTATTATTCATCTATCTAACCTCCCTCTCTATCTTTATTGATACAGTTCACACGGTATAAAATGATCTTGAACTTCTCCGCCACCAGAAGTCTGTAATCATTGTCCAGGGACATAACCCCTGTGTAATTGAATAGTGTATTTTCATTAATACATGAACCTACCACATTCTATATTTATATGGATATATTTGTGCATTTATTAATGTAAGAAGGAATTTTTATATGGTAAACACCTGTTAGTCTGGTCAGTATGGGAGCATACATACAGGGCAATCTTGGTCACCTCCAGATTTATTTATCAGAATGTCTAATAAAATATACTACTTTAATGGGGTTATTGTCTGTGTTTGTCCTGAGACCATAAGTTGCAATATTAAACTGACTGCCCCATAGTGTAGGGGGGGGATCTTAGAATGCACACCCGATTTTCATGAGGTGCTATCATGCTGGGACTTGTAGTTCTGCAAAGAAAGACATGTGGTGCAGATGCACACTCCATATTATTAATCAAATTCAATCAATAATAGAGGTTCTTGGTATATTCATTGGCCAAGAAATATTTGCCCACCAACCAGCTTCACGGTAACCTCATTTCTGGTGGGTCCCTAATACTAAGAATCTGGGGCGCGGAACCCCAAAAAGGCCAGCATAAGCCAGTCACCCCAGGGCAGCACACAAGTGAAAAACTAAGCTATAAATGTGTGTTAATAAATGTGTGTTAATAAGAAAGAAGCAGGAGGTTAAAAAGTGTAGTGCTAGGAAGTATAATATTAGTGAAAATAAATAGTGCTAAATAAATGTTAGGGTGTGCCACCCCGAAAGCAACTCGGTTACACCAACCCAAGGGGAGCCGCGCCCCAAATCCATCTCCAAGACTGGAATAGTGTATTTTCATTAATACATGAACCTTCCACATTCTATATTTATATGGATATATTTGTGCATTTATTAATGTAAGAAGGAATTTTTATATGGTAAACACCTGTTAGTCTGGTCAGTATGGGAGCATACATACAAGGCAATCTTGGTCACCTCCAGATTTATTTATCAGAATGTCTAATAAAATATACTACTTTAATGGGGTTATTGTCTGTGTTTGTCCTGAGACCATAAGTTGCAATATTAAACTGACTGCCCCATAGTGTAGCAAGGAACATAGCAGAGTCAGTTATATATACATAGGGGGTTATTCTGGTTGTTTCGCAAGGCTGAGAATTTGCAGTGTGTGTTCCCACACACAGGCTGTGAATGGATCTTTAACATAAACATCCATTCCCATGTTGCGGCGGAACACTCCCATCATTCAATGGTTCGTGACCATCGAATGCATGCACCCTCGGGAGGAAATGGGTGATGTCAGCATCCCCCCCCCCGCGTCATGGCCATGAAATGCTGGGCGTTCCCATAAGCGGGACCAGCTCATTACTTATGCATGAGGCGGGGACCCGCTCATTCAATATGCACTGCACTGGGTCCCCGCTCATTAGATTTGTACAGGGTGGGATCAGCTCAGCGCTCACTGCTGCCTGGGTCACCTATCAGTTCAGCCGGCGGCAGGCAAACCACAGACCCTGCTGGCGCCGCTCCCCCAAGCCGCCGTGGGGTCTGCCACATATGTAGCTACGCCACTGCTTGCAAGGATTCTGAACAATGGCTGCAGCAGCACTTCCTTTGTAACAAACTGGGCCAGTTATATTGCTGACTGTCACTTCCCATTCAGTGAATGGCTGTGCAAGTATACCATTTTTTGTTTTTGTTTTGCTTTTGGTTCATAGACTTCTTCATGACATAAAAAGTTATGTGATAAATGCATAAAACACAAGAGACAGGTCAACTTTAATGGTGTGTACACACAATGAGATTCCCTTGCTATTCGACTTAAGATTCGAGTGCTATGCAATCTTTGCCATCTCTGTACTTTTTACATACAATTCATACAATCTGCACTATATAGTCATTGCTGCCCTGTCTATCTGGGTTTCGATTTGTGCTGTCACGGGAGCGCGCATCAGAATCGCAAGGTAAAAAACCTGTGCTGTCTGCATGCGATTTTGACTATATAGTCAAAATTTCATGCTGATTGTACCTTGTGTACACACCATAAGACGCTTCTAGATTTCTTGAAAGAACTCTTGCCCAGTTCAAAACCAAAGGATCTCACTTTGCATGGTTATCTATCAATGAAAAAAACTTCAAATATAAGAATTGTAAATGTTAAAATATATATATATTTTCCAGTCAATACTATAGAGAAGATCAATTCAAAATATATTATACGGCATGGAATTAAAATGTTAAATAAAACAATGAAATCATTTTATTTAACACTAATGGCACTTGTTGTTTTCATACTAACCAAGCTGCGGATTTACTTGGAAGTGATTAAGATGACTTTAGTGTAGAACTTTACTGTGCGTATTAACTTTCCTTAATTGGGATGGATTGAGGACAGCCAGGGCTCGTGTAGCTATTTTTCATGCCGCTCAGCCAGTGACTGGAACAAAGAACTTTACACTGATCAATTAGTCATTGACCAAACGGCTCCTGTAAATGGTTCTTTGGGGAATGACTAAATAAAGAATCTAATACTTGATGTAATGCTACTTTGTAGAGGAGTTAATAAAGGCCATTGTTTTATTTGGGTCCAGTCTGGACTTAATTTGTTTCAGAATTCATAAGTATTATAATTGCTTTCAATGTAAGACCATTTGGACAGACTCCAATGCTGTTGAGTTAATTATTTTGTAACACCATCCTATATAATAAATGGCCATTGATGCTCCTCACCTCTGTGGGGGGGATTCATGTGTTGTGCGTTCCAGCGCTAGCATTACTGTTATGTTGTTCTGTCATTTTAACGGGCTGGCATCTAGTCTTTGACATATTGCACATTATGGGACAAACATAACTGCAGCTGAAGTAGACTTAGATGCAGATACACCTGTCAGAAGACAAATCTATTTTAAAGGGGTTGATGTATCACCATCCACCTCTGAGTATGCGGATGTGATGACATCATCCCAATCCGCAATGCAATAATTGATTATATTGCCTGGATGTATCAGTTATCGCATGCAGGGACAGAACTTGCATGAAAGCTTTGCCCCTGAGTATGCCCTCCTCAGCCTTGTCAAGGTGCCCCACTCCCCCCATATGCTGCAACCCCCCAACACTGGTTATACTCACCTAAAGCCAAGGACCAGTGAGCAGTGGTCTGCCAGCCATCAGATCCTTTCCTGCTGCATGACCCCCTGTGCTGTAAAGGGAGTTGCCATTTTGCAGTTCACTTCGCTGCACCAGGGCTACCGCAGCGGCGCAGGAGGATCCGATGACCGTCAGCCATCACCGGAGCACCGAGTCCCTGACTATAGGTGTGCATGATTTTTTTTTTTACTTAATAAATCTTACATTTTTTTGTTAAAGAATCTGACCCTGAAGTTGATGCTGCAACAGGATACAATGATGATGATGATGATGATGACTTGGATCCACAGCACTAGCTAGCCACTTCTGTGATTATCACACTCAGAGGCTAGCCAGAGGTGGATGGCAGGCAGTGATTATACTTATATTCAGGGGGCAATCATGCCCAACTCTTCATGAGCCCTTCTCTGTGTATACATAATGGGCCTCAAGAGTTTGCTACATAATGTACACACACATATATATATACTAGGTTGCTGCGCTACTATATATGTGAGGCAGGGATACCTCTGGCAAAAAACACTTTAATCCTACAATTTAATAGTATTCATAAAATAAATGTTTTATTGTATTAAGTATTAACCACAATGTTTAACCCAAATAACACAATCATATAATAACCAGTTTTTTTTTTGTGTTTAAAAATATATCTATATATATGCTCCCACAAGCATACAGTGGTTTCTGCAGTTGATCTTTACCATCCATGTACACTTACCAGTTTTTGAGTTATAATAACTATCCGCGATTGGGCAGCACAGACGGTGTAATGGTTAGCATTACTGCCTCACAGTGCTGAGGTCATGGGTTCGATTCCCAACACCTAACGGTGCAGAGTTTGTATATTCTCCCCGTGCTTGCGTGGGTTTCCTCTGGGTACTCCGGTTTCCTCCCACAGTCCAAAAAAGTAGTAGGTTAATTGGCTCCCAACAAAAAAATTAACCCTATAATGTCTGTGTGTGCCTGTATGTGTGATAGGGAATATAAATTGTAAGCTCCACTGGGGCAGGGACTGATGTGAACTTTTAAATATTCCCTGTAAAGCGCTGCGGAATAGGAAACTGTTTTTTCACAAACAAGCGCCTGAGTACCAATCGTTGGTACAAAATGTACAGATGCATACTAGTGCTTGTAGAACAACTAATGCCATACCCTGGCATCTCTGGCCGGATAGGACCCGTAATGACACATAGAAGCATACGGTAGAAAAATTCTCCAGGCTATTTGTGTCATCAGGCTCCGCCTCTTTGTGGTAAAATGCTGTAAATTGCACATATATAAATAGTGGGTGGGGCCAAATAAACATGATTCGTATAGATATGAGTCACTAGGCCCCACCTCCTTCACGGACCAAATTTCCAGGTATCCATCCGATGTCACCAGCAACTTTGGACAGTCAGGCAATCTGAACACACAAAGACGTGAGGCACAGCGAGGAGAGCTCTGCTGCTGCTCTGCACACTTGCTATGCTTTTGCTCTGTTGTGTGAGGCAGTCAGTGAAGTGGAATGTGATTTACCAGTAACAGGCACTCCAGTCAGAGCCATCTGTTTGTATACTGTTAGGGGCTACTTGGTGCCAGTATGGTAATAAGAGTGATATACGCCATCTACCCTTGGTCACCCCTGACCAAGGGTAGACGGCGTATATCACTCTTATTACCATGTGCCTTACCATTCTGCTGCCTTCGATGTAGCTGAAATATCAACTTCTCCACTATTCACAAACAAGTTAAACTTCTGTATTACTGTAATACACACAGTACTGCGCAATGTAATACACATTATTAAGCAACAAACTGACATAATATCATTAGACAGAAAAAGTAAATCTTACAACTTTAGGGTTCTACAGAAAAAAAACTGTAATTTATTAATTATTATCCTCTGTTTTGCTGTCGTTGAAACTAGCTCCCTGAGGCTCCAGGCTGCAATTTGGCCCCTTGAATACGCTGCTCCTCACCACCACCATCCACCACCCATCATCACTGGAGATCCTTAAGCTGCGAAACACCATCGGCTAATCTGACCTGGAGTGAGGCACTCTCCTTCTGAAGGCAAGCCGCCTATCTAACACCCACCCAGTGTCACCCAGCGGACGTCTCGACCTAACTTTCCAATTGGGAGGCTCGCTACCCCCACACCATATCCGGATCAAGTTTTACAGAGCACCGCTGTGTCCGAGCATTACAGGATCTAACCAGCATTTGGGTTCCCATTGAACTGTGGACATACTAAAAGGTGATATTACCTACAGTGGATGCAGCCTATTCTTTTATTCCCCTTCCCTACCCCCCCCCTGATTTTACTGTGTATTTACATTGTATTTTATATATGCAATTGTAGCATTAAAATTCATTATGCTTTAAACATCCTCACTCTGTCATCAATAAGCGCAGTCTATCCACCCTTTTTCCTGTTCCCTGAGGCTCCTGTCTCATTTCTTGCATGGTTCTGCTTTAGGATATCCAATTATCCGCGTAGAAACATTGAGAGTCAAAAACTGATGTTTTCACGATTTTTCCTGGTGATTCTCCGATATTTTATTTCAGGCGATCCAATTTGATCACAGTAAAACATGTGTGCCTTCAGTGGACACAGGTTTTCGCTTTTGCTGACAAAGGCAGGTGAAACAAAATCCCAAATAAGCACCTGCATATTATAGCATATCGGGCTAATTGGATAGCCCCGGGGCAAAGCAGTTGGTGCCAATGACCTAGCATTGAATCTCTTATTTTATGCAAAGGAATTAAGTAGCTTCCACACTTGACTTAATATATAGAATAAAGGTTGAGTCTCCCTTATCTGAAAAACAAGTATCCTCAATATTCCAAAATCCAATGCAGCATAAATGCTTTTCATGTTTATACATTGGTCCCATACCCAAATTCGAAATCGATACTTCTGGTCCTGAGCATTTCAGATGATGGAGACTCATATCTAAATATGTTTTAACGTCTGCTGCTGAGGTTTTTATCGCTGGCCCATTAGGATTTGGAGGGGTACTTTAGAGGTAAAAGCAATTGTAGCATTCAAAATATTACAGAACACAAACACACCATGCTCATAAGCTCCGCCCCATGTTTGAAATATGATAATGCCGTAATACCAACTTATAATTAATTATTACACATTAAAAAAATAACATACAGAAATATATTACTCTAGTTTAGACTGCAAAGTACATGGGGGGTTATTATATTTTCAAAATAACTCACAAACTCTGCATATGTTACATCAGCCCCACCTGCAGTGCATATGGTTTTGTCCATTAAAGAGTGAATTTGCCTTTGTGAGTGAACCAGAATAACCCCCATGGTGTAGCAGGAACGAACTGTGCAGTACTGCTGGCTGCATTTTCTTTACAGTTCTGTACAGCATCATCCTCTGAGCAAGCCAATATTATAACATGATGGCATCCAATTACAATTTGTAGGTAATCCAAATTTGCACCTGGAGAAACCAAATTGTGATTCAAATGCAATTTTTTGTTTTGTACACAGGGAAATAATGGTGGCTGCTTTCACATGTAGCAAACACTCTGGGAGGCAGAGTTGCATTAGAATCTACCCCTCCCTAGCCTTAGTCTAATGGCCCATACACACGATAAGATTATCTTTCCAATCTGACTGGTTGAAATGAAAATCTAAAAATTTCTGGGAACAAATTACAATCAACTATTTGATTGGTTGATTGTAATTTGGAAAGCTGCAAAATGGACAAAAGCAGTCATCTGCATAAATTGATTTAGCCAATTTGTCTGAATTTCCAGTTTTTTCTGTTTTCCATGTTTAGGAGCAAATTGTCAATTGTCATTGGTCCCCAAAATTTACAGATTTTAATTTCAACCAGCAAGATTGAAAATATAATCTTATAGTGTGTCTTCACAGTTCAAATGAGATCTCATTCAGTCTAACATGATGATACAATGTAACAGATTTATTCCCAACTCTAAGGTGGATATTCAATCCCGGGTCACGGCTGTTGGGCTGGCCCGACAGCCGTGACCCTGTCCCGTTGCATGTCTCCGGATGAACCCTTGGGATGTCTCGGGATGCATCCTTCTCTCTTGGGATGCACCATTCTCTCTCTCAGAAAGCACTCTTCTCTTTCGGGATGCAATCAGGATGCACCCATTGCTCTTGGGATGCACCCTTCTCAATCAGTATGCACCCTTCTCAATCTGGATGCGCTCTTCTTTTTCAGGATGCACTCTTATCTCTCAGGATGCACCCATCACTCTCGGGAAGCACCCATTGTTGTCGGGTTCCACCCTTCTCAATTGGTATGCACTCTTCTCACTTGGAATGCACCATTCTCTCTCAGGATGCACTGTTCTCTCTCAGGATGCACCCATCACTCTCAGGATACACCCTTCTCAATCGGGATGCGCTCTTCTTTCTCAGAATGCACTCTTCTCTCTCAGGATGCACCCATCATTGTCGGGTTGCACCCTTCTCAATCGGGATGCACTCTTCTCTGAGTATGTGCTCATACATTTTATTCTGTGCATGTTTCTTTTGAGCACTTTACTTACAACTGTACATCAGGCCCAATTAAAAAGAAAAAAATGTCAAACTCCAACTGACACAATACACAGAAGGATGTAAACTGAAATAATACATTTAGAGATACAGTGGAATTTTCAAAAACAACTAACAATAAGCAAACTAAGTGGCCAATACAATTAGCTACTAGACAGCTCCTCCTGCAAGTGTGGGCAGATGCCAAACTTAGGACCCAATTCAGAGTTGATTGCTGATCAGAATGATTTCACAATGCATTTGCAGATTTGCAAGGGGAGGGTTTTCTTTCTGCCTGTGCAGCGGTTAACTATTCTCAGTTATCTGCAACTTTGCAGATCAGTGATCAGAACTGAATCAGCCCCTTAGTCTAGAGATCACGGACCTTTTGTTTGTAATTCCATAGAGCTGCATACAAAATCCCACCATCTGGGGTTACAATTGGGGCAAGTTGGTGTGCAGTTGCTGACTTTTCACCCTGTTGCAACGTTGCATATAAGGGCTTGTGGCTAATTGAATTGACCCAAAAGGATCAATGGCTCACTGTGATGTTGTAGAACTTGTAGCATTCATAAGATCATGTTATTCTAATGCAATAGAAACCTGCTAAGCCCTGCTGAGTTGCAGCCTTCTCGAGTATGTGGCCGGCATTGTCTTGCATGGTCATCTGTAAAGAAGTATTTCAGACCTGCCTTATAAGAGACCCTAGAACCACAACAACCCCTCCTGTTATGGAAATGCCTGCCAATACAAACAGCCACGAAAAGACAATCATATAGCTGTATTAGCGTATCTATTAGAATATGACCTGTGGAGAGTCTAAACTAGGTGTCCCCATTGTGTTACTAATATGTACAATGCAGGTGCTCTACCTGCCATTATCCTTCTATAGACAACCAGGAACATATATAGTGGAATAGCCTCTCATCAGAGGTGGTAAAGGGCAAAGCCCCATACACACGGTGAGATATTGGCTAATGGACAATTTTGATGAACAATTTTATAAGCAATTTTGACTAGATGCACAAAAGATTTTGGCTAGATGAGCTGGAGGTTTTGACTAATTATAGTCTCTGATCTAGTCAAAATTGCCTTGTTTGAACAGTCTATCTATGCTAGGAGACAGTGGCGTAACTATAGCCACGCAGCCCCCGTGGTGGCGGGGAGGCGCTGAGAAGGTGTGGGCGCCGGGGGGGCTGCGGGGATATAGTTAGCCGCTGCCGCCGGCGATTCTGTCTTGCAGGTCCCGGCTCTCCCGGCTCCTGCTGCTTATAAAAAAAGTGACATTCGGAAAATTGCTGCCCCCATATAAAAGACAGTTTTTGAGGATGCTAGAGGAGGCGGCGGCCTCCTCTAGCAACCTTAAAAATGGTCTGAAGTATGGGGGTGTCACGACCACCATGTCTGCCACCCATGCCTCCCACACTGAGGCGCCATGATGCTGTGAACTCTGCCTGGGCCTTGCTGGACACGCTGCCTGGAGTGTACTGCACACACTTCCTGGTTCTGAAACCTGTCGCCTTCCCTGGCGGCGGCCATCTTGTTGGTTTCTCCAACCAGGCTGCACTACCAATTACCTTCAGCCAATTACAGTGCAGCTCTCCTTTTAAATACTGACCAGCTGGGCCAAACAGTCAGTCAATACAATGATGTCCTTTCCCTAGGCATCTGACTCCCACTCCTGCTGAAAGCGCTGCTGCCTGTCAGCTATCTCCAGACTGAATCCACTCCTGCTCGCCTGCTGTGAAGACCATCCACCTGCAGAACCCTGCTGCCGCCTCTACGGTCCAGACAAGGTTAGCCCCCCAAAGGGGATCACCCTTTCCTCACCTGACGGTTACTTCCACTGCAACTCTCCCTGGTCACAGCTACTCAGGCCTGCTGCAATACTTCCCGGATTCATCCTATCAACCATCTAATCTTCCAAATCATCCAATCATCCAATCACCCAATCGTCCAATCATCCAATAGTTCAACCATTCAATCATCCAATCTTTCATTCAATCATTCAATTTTCAATTCAATCATCTCTTCAAGTAAATCCTTCAAATCAACTATTCAAGTTTACGTTTATTCTTCAAATCTACACTTCAGGTCATCTTCAGTTTTCAACCTCGTTATCCATCCACTACGAACTTTACAATAAGTTTTATATATCATTGACTCTGGTTATTTCATATCTTCAGTATTACCTTTGTGCCACAGTTCATCTTCTGTATCGCAGTATCTTTATTAAAACTGGTTTTCTTTTATACAATTGGGTCCCTCCCTTCTGTCGTCTATGCAAAAACCTTACATCAAGGCACCTAGCCTCCATTACACTCCAGCTGGTGCTACTGCTAGCGTGACAGGGGGCAGCCATTTTCCGAATGTCACTTTTTTATAAGCAGCAGGAGCCGGGAGAGCCGGGACCCGCAAGACAGATGCGGCAGGAGGTACCGACCGCACGGGGGTTTGCGCTGGCAAAATTTTCTGCAGGGGGTCGCATAATTAATAGTTACGCCACTGCTAGGAGATACTGACTTAGCATCGGTATCTATTTAGGAGAAAAACTGGGTGATTTTGGCTAACCTTCTAGTAGATTTTGACTATCTAGTCTAAATCTCCTGCCAAAATCTCACCATATGTACACCCCTTAAGACATTAGAACAATGTAGACATGCATGGGATAGACAATATGGTTAATAATGGGCAGATTAGATGGGCCAATGGTTTTTATCTGCCGTTAGATTCTATGAAAAAGGATGGATAAAAATGGTTTATTGCTCCATTTAAAGGAAAAATAGTAACCGATAAGAGATTAGATGACACAGTATATAAACTAATTTAAGACATTACTATGTCTGAGGCCTTTAATGAAAGAGTTGCAACTTGTAGAAATCACTACTTGCTCTAATGTCTTTAAATATGAGGCAGTGATTTAAATTCAAAGGTTTGTATAATTTAATGTTACTATGTGGTATCTCAGTTCTATGGAACAAAACAGTATTCTCATTTATAAACAGGTGACTGTGTAGTAAATAAGCAGGTAGGATGTTTAAAGCTGGGATACCTGGAGAAACCAAATTGTGATTCAAATGCAATTTTTTGTTTTGTACACAGGGAAATAATGGTGGCTGCTTTCACATGTAGCAAACACTCTGGGAGGCAGAGTTGCATTAGAATCTACCCCTCCCTAGCCTTAGTCTAATGGCCCATACACACGATAAGATTTTCTTTCCAATCTGACTGGTTGAAATGAAAATCTAAAAATTTCTGGGAACAAATTACAATCAACTATTTGATTGGTTGATTGTAATTTGGAAAGCTGCAAAATGGACAAAAGCAGTCATCTGCATAAATTGATTTAGCCAATTTGTCTGAATTTCCAGTTTTTTCTGTTTTCCATGTTTAGGAGCAAATTGTCAATTGTCATTGGTCCCCAAAATTTACAGATTTTAATTTCAACCAGCTAGATTGAAAATATAATCTAATAGTGTGTCTTCACAGTTCAAATGAGATCTCCTTCAGTCTAACATGATGATACAATGTAACAGATTTATTCCCAACTCTAAGGTGGATATTCAATCCCGGGTCACGGCTGTTGGGCTGGCCCGACAGCCGTGACCCTGTCCCGTTGCACGTCTCCGGATGAACCCTTGTGATGTCTCGGGATGCATCCTTCTCTCTTGGGATGCACCCTTCTCAATTGGGATGCACCATTCTCTCTCAGAAAGCACTCTTCTCTTTCGGGATGCACCCTTCTCAATCAGGATGTACTCTTCTCTCTCAGGATGCACCCATTGCTCTTGGGATGCACCCTTCTCAATCAGTATGCACCCTTCTCAATCTGGATGCGCTCTTCTTTTTCAGGATGCACTCTTATCTCTCAGGATGCACCCATCACTCTCGGGAAGCACCCATTGTTGTCGGGTTCCACCCTTCTCAATTGGTATGCACTCTTCTCACTTGGAATGCACCATTCTCTCTCAGGATGCACTGTTCTCTCTCAGGATGCACCCATCACTCTCAGGATACACCCTTCTCAATCGGGATGCGCTCTTCTTTCTCAGAATGCACTCTTCTCTCTCGGGATGCACCCATCATTGTCGGGTTGCACCCTTCTCAATCGGGATGCACTCTTCTCTGAGTATGTGCTCATACATTTTATTCTGTGCATGTTTCTTTTGAGCACTTTACTTACAACTGTACATCAGGTCCAATGTGTTTGAAAATTCCACTGTATCTCTAAATGTATTATTTGTATTGCTGCCCCCATATGAAAGAAAGTTTTTGAGGATGCTAGAGGAGGCGGCGGCCTCCTCTAGCAACCTTAAAAATGGTCTGAAGTATGGGGGTGTCACGACCACCATGTCTGCCACCCATGCCTCCCACACTGAGGCGCCATGATGCTGTGAACTCTGCCTGGGCCTTGCTGGACATGCTGCCTGGAGTGTACTGCACTCACTTCCTGGTTCTGAAACCTGTCGCCTTCCCTGTCGGTGGCCATCTTGTTGTTTTCTCCAACCAGGCTGCACTACCAATTACCTTCAGCCAATAACAGTGCAGCTCTCCTTTTAAATACTGACCAGCTGGGCCAAACAGTCAGTCAATACAATGATGTCCTTTCCCTAGGCATCTGACTCCCACTCCTGCTGAAAGCGCTGCTGCCTGTCAGCTATCTCCAGACTGAATCCACTCCTGCTCGCCTGCTGTGAAGACCATCCACCTGCAGAACCCTGCTGCCGCCTCTACGGTCCAGACAAGGTTAGCCCCCCAAAGGGGATCACCCTTTCCTCACCTGACGGTTACTTCCACTGCAACTCTCCCTGGTCACAGCTACTCAGGCCTGCTGCAATACTTCCCGGATTCATCCTATCAACCATCCAATCTTCCAAATCTTCCAACCATCCAACCATCCAACCATCCAATCACCCAATCGTCCAATCATCCAATCGTTCAACCATTCAATCATCCAATCTTTCTTTCAATCATTCAATCTTCAATTCAATCATCTCTTTAAGTAAATCCTTCAAATCAACTATTCAAGTTTATGTTTATTCTTCAAATCTACACTTCAAGTCATCTTCAGTTTTCAACCTCGTTATCCATCCACTACGAACTTTACAATAAGTTTTATATATCATTGACTCTGGTTATTTCATATCTTCAGTATTACCTTTGTGCCACTTTGAAACAAGGGTCAACTCCTACTCCAGCACCATCGCCCAGACCCATAGTTTCAACGACAGGAGTCACAGCTCATCTCCAGTTATCTACTCCAACCAAATTCGACGGCAATCCCAAAAACTGTAGGGGTTTCATAAATCAATGCGAAATTCATTTTGAACTCCAATCCTCGTATTTCCCTACAGACCGGACCAAGGTTGCCTATGTGATATCGCTACTTACTGGCCCAGCCCTCAATTGGGCATCTCCCTTATGTGGAAAAGCAGATCCACTGCTGTCAGACTATGCTCGATTTATCAGTACTTTTAAAATTATCTTCGATGAGCCAGGTCGGATTAGTTCTGCTGCCACTGAGATTCTACCCCTACGTCAAGGTTCCAGGACAGTGGGTCAATACCTTATCCAGTTTAAAATTCTGGCAGCTGAGCTAGCATGGAACGAGGAGGCTTTCCTCGCAGCCTTCCTGAATGGCCTCACCGACAAAATTAAAGACGAACTAGCGGCTAGAGACCTGCCTTCCAAGCTGGAGGATCTAATCTCCTTATGCACTAAGATCGACCTAAGACTCAGAGAGAGACATCAAGAGAAAAGTCGAGCATCTCCTAGTCGGCATCTACCTATACCCCAAACTCCGCCACTACCGACGGAAGAACCTATGCAGGTTGTTTCAAGTTGTCCTCAGCCGAACGAAGACATCGGCATGATGAACATCTCTGTCTCTATTGCGCTGATCCTCAGCATTCCGTGGATTTTTGTCCCAAGAGACCGGGAAACGCCAGAACCTAACCTGTAAGAGAGAGGGCAGGTTAGGAGTTGTTACCACCTCTCCAAATACTAAAGACTGTATTTTTCAAGTATCACTACAAGTCAAACAACAGCTCCGACATTTACCAGCACTCCTAGACTCAGGAGCAGCGGAAAGTTTCATCACGGCTGATGTCGTCAAACGTTGGCAATTACCTACTGTTCCCCTTCAGCATCCAGTATATCTAACAGCTGTGGATGGGAGTCGTATATTAGGTGAGACTGTTACTTTGCAAACCCAACATTTAACCCTACAAATCGGTCTGTTGCATGTAGAAAAAATACAGTTTCTTGTCATACCCAAGTCAACATACCCAATTGTTTTGGGCCTCCCCTGGTTACATGCCCATAACCCTAGTATCGATTGGGCCTTGTCCCAGGTCTTGGTGTGGGGTGCATCCTGCACCAAGTCCTGCCTTAAAATGGTGACACCATCCCGTCAAGTCACCCTCCAAATCCCAGAAGGGTTACCTACCTCATATAAAGACTTCGCTGACGTATTCTGCAAGAAAGCTACTGACAAATTACCTCCTCATCGTCCATGGGACTGTCCCATTGAATTGCTACCAGGCAAAAATCCTCCACGAGGCCGTACGTACCCATTGTCCGTGCCAGAGACACAAGCAATGTCAGAGTACATAAAAGAAAACCTCGCCAAAGGGTTCATTCGTCCTTCATCCTCTCCTGCTGGGGCTGGGTTTTTCTTCGTTAAGAAAAAGGATGGAGGGTTGCGGCCTTGTATCGATTACCGTGGCCTGAATGAAATCACCATTAAGAATCGTTACCCACTGCCACTTATTACAGAATTGTTCGATCATATTAAGGGAGCCACCATCTTTACTAAGCTAGATATACGTGGAGCCCACAATCTTATCCGCATCTGGGAAGGAGATGAATGGAAAACTGCCTTCAATACTAGAGATGGACATTATGAGTATCTCGTTATGCATTTTGGGTTGAGTTATGCTCCCGCAGTTTTCCAGTCCTATATGAATGAGCTATTTAGAGACCTTCTGTATAAGCATGTTGTGGTTTATCTCAACGATATTCTTATATTTTCCAACAGTCGTCAGGAGCATCAAGAACTCGTCAGAGAGGTACTGTCACGCCTTAGAAAAAATCTTCTCTTCTGTAAGTTGGAGAAATGCATTTTCGAGGTGCCTTCTATACCCTTCCTGGGATATATCGTGTCAGACTCTGGTCTAGAAATGGATCCAGCCAAAGTAGAGGCAATTCAGTCATGGCCTCAGCCTCATACTCTCCGAGGGGTCCAAAGGTTCCTCGGATTTGCGAACTATTACAGAAAATGTATCAAAGGATTTTCTACAATTGTTGCCCCCATCACTGCGCTCACTCGTAAAGGTGCCAAACCCTCTAAATGGAATCCTGAAGCTTACAGGGGTTTTATCACTCATGATGAGAAAATTCATCACAGCACCAGTGCTGGCCCAACCAGACGTCACTTTGCCTTTTACATTGGAGGTTGACGCCTCTTCCATCAGTGTAGGAGCTGTACTTTCCCAGGCAAAGAGTGATGGACAGTTACACCCCTGTGGGTTTTTCTCAAAAAGATTCTCATCGGCTGAACAAAATTATGCCATAGGGGATCAGGAATTATTGGCCATCAAGATGGCACTAGAAGAATGGCGTTATTTATTGGAGGGGGCAGTTCATATATGTTGTTACCGATCATAAAAATTAGCTTTATCTAAAAAATGCACAATGTCTTAATCCTCCGCAGGCCAGATGGGCATTATTCTTTGCCAGATTTAATTATAAGTTGTCTTTCTCTCCAGGAGTAAAGAACTGCAAAGCAGATGTGCTTTCTAGGTCATGGGAAACAGAGGAGGAGTCCAGATCCTTTGAAGGAAGTCCAATTCTGGATCCAAGTGCCTTTGCTGCTACCACAGTGCAAGTATCGGTGCCTCCAGGTAAAACGTTTGTCAGACCTAATTCAAGGAGTCAAGTTGCTGTGGACCCACGATTCAAAATTCTCCGGGCACCCAGGGGTTCAAAAGACCTATGAATTATTGTCCTGAAAATATTGGTGGCCTGCTTTAAAAAAGGATGTGCAAGAGTATATTGCATCCTATCCTCATTGTGCCCAACATAAGTCATCTAATCTAGTGCCAATAGGTCCATTGAGGCCACTCTTGATCCCACAGGGGCCGTGGACTCATTTGTCGATGGACTTCATCACAGATCTACTTCAATCGATTCTCGAAAATGGCGCATTTCATACCTCTGAAGGGGTTACCTTCAGCTCCCAAGCTTGCTGATTTGTTTATAAAGAGATCTTCAGAGTCCATGGACTACCCGAAGAGATTGTGTCCGATCGATTGGTTCACTTTGTGGCCAAATTCTGGAGAGCATTGTGTAAAGTCCTCAAGATTGAACTCAACTTTAGTACAGCCTATCATCCACAATCTAATGGCCAAATGAAAAGAGTAAATCAGGATGTAGAAACATTCTTACGTTTACATGTGTCCTCTTCTCAAGATGATTGGGTTGAGGTATTGCCATGGGCCGAGTTTGGCCAT
The DNA here is from genome assembly GCF_055691185.1 of Crinia signifera. Taxonomy (NCBI): domain Eukaryota; kingdom Metazoa; phylum Chordata; class Amphibia; order Anura; family Myobatrachidae; genus Crinia; species Crinia signifera. The sequence goes on along the minus strand of NC_139221.1, from coordinate 53,690,238 downwards.
AACAATCAGTATTACTCGTCTGCTTCTCCTACTCCTTTCTTTATTAACTATGGCTTCCATCCCAAGGTTCCTGATTTCCAGCGGCTTCCTTCGACATCTGTGCCAGCGGTAACCTTGACTCTCCAGCAACTGCGTCACCATTGGAGAAAGGTCAGGAAATCCTTGGTCAGCGCCTCTCAAAGGTACAAAAAATTTGCTGATAGAAGAAGAAGAGCAGTTCCAAATTTCAAAGTAGGTGATAAGGTATGGCTGTCCACACGGAATCTTCGCCTTCGGGTCCCCTCAATGAAGTTTGCACACGGTTTATCAGCCCTTTTCCAATCATGCAGATCATCAACCCGGTTGCCTACAAATTAAAATTACCTCATTATTTAAGGGTTCCCAACTCTTTTCATGTCTCCTTACTCAAACCATTGATTCTAAACAAATATCATGCAAGTCTCCCCAAATCTCCTAAAGTCTTTACTTACAGGGATGTGGAATATGAAGTGGCTCGCATCCTGGACTCTCGTATAAGGTACAAGAGACTCCAGTACCTGATCGACTGGAAAGGATATGGCCCAGAAGAGAGATCTTGGACCAATGCCACAGAGGTACACGCACCCAAACTAATCAAAGATTTTCACAGGAAATGTCCAGCTAAGCCTAAGGAGTGTCCTGGGGCCACTCGTAAAGGAGGGGGTGCTGTCACAACCAGCATGTCTGCCACCCATGCCTCCCACACTGAGGCGCCATGATGCTGTGAACTCTGCCTGGGCCTTGCTGGACACGCAGCCTGGAGTGTACTGCACACACTTCCTGATTCTGAAACCTGTCGCCTTCCCTAGCGGCGGCCATCTTGTTAGTTTCTCCAACCAGGCTGCAATAACAATTGCCTTCAGCCAATTACAGTGCAGCTCTCCTTTTAAATACTGACCAGCTGGGCCAAACAGTCAGTCAGTACAATGACTGTCCTTTCCCTAGGCATCTGACTCCCACTCCTGCTAAAAGTGCTGCTGCCTGTCAGCTATCTCCAGACTGAATCCACTTCTGCTCGCCTGCTGTGAAGACCATCCACCTGCAGAACCCTGCTGCCGCCTCTACGGTCCAGACAAGGTTAGCCCCCCAAAGGGGATCACCCTTTCCTCACCTGAAGGTTACTTCCACTGCAACTCTCCCTGGTCACAGCTACTCAGACCTGCTGCAATACTTCCCGGATTCATCCTATCAACCATCTAATCTTCCAAATCATCCAATCATCCAATCACCCAATCGTCCAATCATCCAATAGTTCAACCATTCAATCATCCAATCTTTCATTCAATCATTCAATCTTCAATTCAATCATCTCTTCAAGTAAATCCTTCAAATCAACTATTCAAGTTTACGTTTATTCTTCAAATCTACACTTCAAGTCATCTTCAGTTTTCAACCTCGTTATCCATCCACTACGAACTTTACAATAAGTTTTATATATCATTGACTCTGGTTATTTCATATCTTCAGTATTACCTTTGTGCCACAGTTCATCTTCTGTATCGCAGTATCTTTATTAAAACTGGTTTTCTTTTATACAATTGGGTCCCTCCCTTCTGTCGTCTATGCAAAAACCTTACATCAAGGCACCTAGCCTCCATTACACTCCAGCTGGTGCTACTGCTAGCGTGACAGGGGGCAGCCATTTTCCGAATGTCACTTTTTTATAAGCAGCAGGAGCCGGGAGAGCCGGGACCCGCAAGACAGATGCGGCAGGAGGTACCGACCGCACGGGGGTTTGCGCTGGCAAAATTTTCTGCAGGGGGTCGCATAATTAATAGTTACGCCACTGCTAGGAGATACTGACTTAGCATCGGTATCTATTTAGGAGAAAAACTGGGTGATTTTGGCTAACCTTCTAGTAGATTTTGACTATCTAGTCTAAATCTCCTGCCAAAATCTCACCATATGTACACCCCTTAAGACATTAGAACAATGTAGACATGCATGGGATAGACAATATGGTTAATAATGGGCAGATTAGATGGGCCAATGGTTTTTATCTGCCGTTAGATTCTATGAAAAAGGATGGATAAAAATGGTTTATTGCTCCATTTAAAGGAAAAATAGTAACCGATAAGAGATTAGATGACACAGTATATAAACTAATTTAAGACATTACTATGTCTGAGGCCTTTAATGAAAGAGTTGCAACTTGTAGAAATCACTACTTGCTCTAATGTCTTTAAATATGAGGCAGTGATTTAAATTCAAAGGTTTGTATAATTTAATGTTACTATGTGGTATCTCAGTTCTATGGAACAAAACAGTATTCTCATTTATAAACAGGTGACTGTGTAGTAAATAAGCAGGTAGGATGTTTAAAGCTGGGATACATTTTTCGACAACTTTGAACACTACAGTGAATGTAATCAGAGCATCCGCCTCTTACTACCATTGTCACTGCCTGGATCACAAAAAGGTGAGGTCACCTTATTCCTTGTACTCAGTGCCCACATGGCTGGGACACGCCTCTGCATTGGGGGAATTAGAATGAGAGCAGGAACTTCAAAAAACCCTACAGTGCGAGCTTTCTCCAGCCTCCGCCGGCTTCTGCTATTCATTTGTGGGACTGAAAATGGGATCCGAGGATTTCGACAGAAATCACTGTGTCTTTTTTTTTATGTCTGAATTTTCCTAAAATCATTCATTTTAGGAAAAATCAACCATCACTTGCAAATCCCAAGACTAATTATGCAACCTGAGGTTTCCAATTAGCTTAATTAGTCAGTAAGCTAATTGGAAAGATCTGCAACCATTTTTTTTTCCAATTGGAAACCTGACTCGTAATCCAAAATTGGGCATGAGGTCCACAAAGGGTTTCTATTTACCTCACCAATAGTATAAATGGTGATATACAGAGGTAAAAGATGTGGACAGACACATTTTATATATACGTGAAATGCAGCGTGAGAAGAAAGAATGCCTATGGTATACTGTATCTATAGAGACATTTGTCTGGAAATAACTGCTCAGATTTACATGGGCAGCTGTGATCTGTGCTTTAGAACCACTAAATCCCCGTACACACTGGGTGACTTTCATGTAGAAGCCGCTCAGTATATTTGTCTGAGCCGCCCAGTGTGTATGGGGTAGCGCCCTTCCGCATCATCACTGGCTGCCGCAGCTCATCTGCAGCAGATGAGCGACAGAGTGGATGGCTTTCCATAGAGTCCTGTTATGGAAAGTCGTCTATCCTGGGAAAAAATGCTTGTCAGGGGGAAAAACAGTCAGTGTGATTTCTCTGAGCGTTTTCCAGCCCAACGACTTTCCCCGTCATCGTTATCCATACACGCTGGGCAATATCGCCCAGTGTGTATGGTCCTTTAGTTCTGTCACTGAGCCAGTAGATAGTTTGTTTTATCTGTACGATAAACAGAACTGTGGCCATTTTGCTATACTCCAAGTAAATACTGTACTACAGGTAGAGATGTGCGGCGGCCACTTTTTCGGGTTTTGGTTTTGGATCTGGCTCTCCCTTCGTGTTTTGGATCTGGATTGGTTTTGGCAAAACCACCCCTGTGGGTTTTGGTTTTGGATCTGGATTTTTATGGAAAAATGCTAAAAATGGCTAAAATAACAGAATTTGGGCCTGTTTTTGCCCCTAAAGTATTATTGACCTCAATAACATTAGTTTCCACTCATTTCTAGTCAATTTTGATCACTTCACAGCTTACAAAATTGTTTTCATTTACTGTAGTTGGGCCTAAAGGGTATACCAAGGTAGCTGGATGACTAAGCTAAGCGACAGCAGTGGGCATCACATACTGTACATGTGGACCTTACACTTCCAACCTGGCACATCTTGGAAGCAGAGCGGCACTGCAGGGGCAGACAGGGTGGCAGTTTAATAAACTATCCCAAAAAAAGAGAAATGCTCCAAAGAGCAAAAAATACGAAGAGGTATCGGCCTTGTCATGACTGGTGGTAGCAGCACTTCTATCAGGTTGCTGATCTCCCACTATTTCCTCCTCCATCATCCTCCAAAAATGTGTTTTTATTTTATTTATTACTTTTATTTATTTTTCTTACTTTACACTGGACACAGCCAGTCACACTGGACACAGCCCCTTGGACACTGGACACTGCGCCTGGACACAGCCCCTGGACACTGCCCCTGGACACTTGACACAGCCCGTCACCCTGGACACAGCCCCTGGACAATGGACACAGCCTCTGGACACAGCTCCTGTACACTGGACACAGCCGTCACACTGGACACTGCCCCTGGACACTGGACACAGCCCGTCACCCTGGACACAGCCCCTGGACAATGGACACAGCCCGTCACCCTGGACACAGCCCCTGGACACAGCCTCTGGACAATGAACACAGCCTCTGGACACCCCCCCCTGGACACAGCTCCTGTACACTGGACACAGCCATCACACTGGACACTGCCCCTGGACCTTGCCCCTGGACACTGGACACAGCCCGTCACCCTGGACACAGCCCCTGGATAATGGACACAGCCCGTTACCCTGGACACAGCCCCTGGACACCGCCCAGGGACACAGCTCCTATACACTGGACACAGCCGTCACACTGGACACTGCCCCTGTACACAGCCCCTGTACACTGGACACAGCCCCTGTACACTGGACACAGGCCCTGTACACAGCCCCTGTACACTGGACACAGCTCCTGTACACAGCTCCTGTACACTGGACACAGCCCCTGTACACTGGACACAGGCCCTGTACACAGCCCCTGTACACTGGACACAGCTCCTGTACACAGCTCCTGTACACTGGACACAACCCCTGTACACTGGACACAGCCCCTGTACACTGGACACAGCCCCTGTACACTGGACACAGCCCCTGTACACTGGACACAACCCCTGTACACTGGACACAAACCCTGGACACAGACCCTGTCACACTGTACACAGGCCCTGTCACACTGGACACAAGCCCTGTCACACTGAACACAGCCCCTTTACAGCCCCTTGTACACTGGCCACTGCAGCCCCTGTACACTGGACTTGTGTACAGCAGCCCCTGCAGACCCTAATCGAGTGAGCAGCAGCAAAATAATATATTATTATTATAGCACAGCACACAGCACAGAGCACAACCACCCTCTTCCCTCTCCTATGCTGGAGTAAAGATGGCGGGGCGCGCGTGCGTCTTATATAGACTCCAGATCCCGCGAGAATCCGACAGAGCGATAATGACGTTTTGCCTCGTTTTCGGTCCGGAATTTAGGCGGGAACTCCAGAGCCGGCTCGGATCCAGACTCGGATCGCGATATTCGGATCTGTCGGATCCCGGAGATCCGGACCAGCTCATCTCTAACTACAGGTATAAAAAAGATCTGCTAAGGCATGTCAACTTTTTTATGTGTCGACCTATTGTCTGTCAACCAATAGTAGTAAACCAATTAAAATTCAACCTTCTTACTGTCGACCATATGACCTAAACACAGCGGGACATCCCCAGTTTATTTTATCACAGCTGCACTTCTTCTAATGACGCGTGTACGAGCACAGATACAGATATATAGCTTAGCTGCACTTCTTCTAATGACGTGTGACCGAGCACAGATACAGATATATAGCTTAGGTTGACTCTGGGAATAGGTTGACATGGAAAAGTTTGACGTGAAAAAGGTAGATACAAGTTTTTCACGTCTGTATCCATTTTTTTGACATCCATTTGCTGTTTAGACAAACGAATAAACCAAGCAAATTCCCAACACAATGTTTGCCATTGTTATTTCAATAGTAGTTTAATAATTATGTAGTAAAGGCATAATTATTTCATTATAGACCTTCATCATTCTATTGGGTAGTTAGTAAGGTCACCTACTGACCACTGAGTCACCATAGTAAATCTGTGGATATCCCCCCCCCCCCCAAACACCCATTTTCATGGGATATCTGCAATGTTACAGTATTTCCTGAATTTATTTAGGTGAGGGGTGTCTCCCAGTTGTCTCTTGAAAAAAGAGCCCCCCACATCATGTTTACCAAGCTTGGCCCTGTTAGCTAGGGGCCGCAGATCGCTAGAGTTACTGGGAGAGTGATTCATAGGATCCCTCTCCTGCACTCTCTGCTCACTCCATTCATTTACATATATTACACTCCTTTCGGAGCGCCTACCTGAGGGGTTCCTCTTTTGATTCTTGCACTGTGGTTTAACGGTATCTCATATTTATTTCCTCCACTATCACTATCACACACAGCCCTCTCCTAACAGTCAATTGGCCAAGTCACTGCGTATCCAAATATCAACACACTTTGAACTAATTTCATCTGCTGTGAACACTTCAACCAGGGCCAGATGTACCAAGCTTCAAAAAGTGATAAAATGGAGAGAGATAAACATCCAGCCAATCAGCTCCTAACTGCCACACCGACTAGGTTTTTAAAATGACAGGAGCTGATTGGCTGGCTGTTTATCATTCTCCATTTTATCACTTTTTGAAGCTTCATACATCTTGCATGAATTATTTGGATAGTTAATAAGCTGGGTACATAATGGATGAACAGGAGATAAAGTGCAACAGTCTAATCCTAGTCAAATGTACCTTAAAAAAAATCAGTATACATCATTAAAGAAGATATCAGTAAATATTACATACTTGGAAATTCCACAAATATGATCTCATACAGTATATAAACAAATGAAAAGAACTACAACACTGCCCTCTTCTGGTTACAGTAGCAACTGCTAATGTAATACACAGGCTACTATACAGTATATACATATATGTATATACATATATGTGTGTGTGTATTTATACTGTGGGTTGCCGCCCGGCACTCACCCAGTTCAGTTAATGCACCCCGGTGCCCTTGAACAGGGATTGGTAGGTAATGAAGAAATCACGGCACTCCAGGGACTTTTTTTTTACAGAAAATTTTATTCAAATGCACACCAACGTTTCGGAGCATCAATGCTCCTTTTTAAGGTGAAAATAGTGTAATAGTGGACCCTGCCTGGGTCCGAAACGTGTCAGCGGGCGAGGACATTGGATTGGTGTGGAGACTTGTGACCGCAGCAGCATCTGATCCTGGTTGTGCCCGGGCGACTTTGTGATTACTCGCATGCTCACTCTGAACTGTATACCTTATGCATACCTCCCAACAGTCCCGCTGTCCCACCCACGGCCGGCAGTGTCCCGTGGTGAGGGGGGGCTGTTGGGAGTCCCCCCCTGTCGGCTGCTAAGCAGTGGGGAATAAACGCTGTGCGCACAGCGTTTATTCCCGCAGCCAGGGGGCTGGGGGCATGGCTAGAGGCTCACAGAGCCTCTGGGTCATGCCCCCATAGCGTCAAAATGCGCTGGTGGTGGTTGATCCCATCCTTTGTGTACCACATCTGTAGTGTATTTGTTTCTGAAAATATCTACACAATGAGCATTTTATGCAGCACTCATTTTCCAACAGATAATAATTAAACAAGTACCATTTTGCATACCTCCCAACATTACCCTCTCCAGGAGGGACACATTGCTCTGCTCCTGCACTTCCCTCTTAATTTAGAATTGCCATCAACTTTTAACCAGGTTCATTGATAAGAAAGGTGATTCACCACAGGTGATGGTGACCCTATATTAATAGGGAAGTTCAGAAATAGAGCTTTGTGTCCGTCCTGGAGAGGGACATGTTGGGAGGTATGATTTTGGGGCACTTTGGCCAGCCCAGGTCCATTTTAACAGCACTGAAGGTCTAAAGCAGCCCATACACGCTGCTATGAGGGCGTGCTTTCCGTGCTGTACTAGCACAGATCACATTGCATTGCATTGCATGTTCATCCGTTGTGCATGCAATTTGATGCAATTTGATGAAACCTAAGTACAAAAAGTATGTGCAAGCACATACTTTTTGTACTTAGTTTTCATCAAATTGCATCAAATTGCATGCACAACGGATGAACATGCAATGCAATGCAATGTGATCTGTGCTAGTACAGCACGCCCACAAAGCAGCGTGTATGGGCAGCTTTAGGCTTGGCACTGAGGACCTACCCACCCATTAACAGAAATAAACAATAAAACAAAAAAAATCGTAGCTTTCCCCTTCTGTGTTCCTGCACCAGCCCTTCACTCGTTTCCATACAGTGCCTGGCTGTCAGCACTCTGATTGCTGGATAGCTCCAACCATTACCAATCAGCAAGCTGACAGACAGCCAATCACTCTCTGACTGGAGGCAGGTTGAGAATGCTGCCTGGACTTGGTGTAATGCTGTGTACACACGGGGGCGATAGGGGCTATAATCGCTGGGAATATGGTTGCTGGCGACCATATTGCCAGTGATTGGGAGTGTGCCCCGGCGATAAATCGCCGGGTGCGCGCTCCCGTTTACAGCCCCTTTCTAATCGCTGGTCGCAGGAGCTTGCTCCTGCGACCAGCTAATTACCTCTGCGGCACTGCCAGCAGAGGTTCCTTCTCATCAGCGACCATCTCTGGTCGCTGATGCAAAGGAGACACTTGGCAATATATTGCCCAGCAATATATTGTTAGTAATATATTGCTGAGCAATATATCTCCCCGCGTGTGTACTGGGCTTAAGTGTAAGTCACACTCAGAGCAACCAGACAGCACTCCCTACCTGCCTCCCAAGAAGTTCCAGAGGCAACAACTCAGGAGGCAGATGTCCTCTCTTGCCCATCCCACCCCTGCCATGATGCCCCTATGGGGCCTGGGTATCTGTCCACTGTGTGCATAAGTTGAGATGGCCCATGACGTTGTCAACCTGGCGGGCCACCACCACCTAAAGTGCATGCAGCATTCCGAAGGATTGAATCAGGAAGCCCCCCACGGATTACATTTGAGTGATCGCATGTGGTAAAAATGCATACAATCATTCGATTTATCAGCCAGATGTGGTGGAAATCGAATGATTATATGCATTATCTCACAAGTGTATGGCAGCATTAGATTTGGGTGGGGTGTGTTCAAACTGAAATCTAAACTGCAGTGTAAAAATAAAGCAGCCAGTATTTACCCTACACAGAAACAGAATAATTCAAACATTTTTTTTGCTATTGTTAAATAACTAGACTTTGCTATATTACTGCTTATAAGAAATGGAATCGGTACACCTGTCAGAATGAACATAGGTCTACAGTCATTAGGTCGACCCCACTAGGTCGACTGGCAGGAAGGTCGACCTGACTTAAGGTCGACATGGGCCAAGGTCGACATGACTTAAGGTCGAATTTGCATAAAGGTCGACATGAGGAAGGTCGACTGGTCATAAGGTCAACATGGGTTTTTCACTGGTTTTTATATCCGAATGTCGACACAGTCGACATGGACACAATTGGCAATGAGAATCGGACCCTTGCATCGCTCGCTTCGCTCGCAATGCTTCGGGTATGGTGGCTCGCTACGCTCGCCACAGCTTTAATAACATCCTCCATGCCCTAGTGGATGGTAGGGCATGAAATACCGCCTGTCGGCACATGTCGGCTCAAAAACCAGTGAAAAACCCCATGTCGACCTTATGACCAGTCGACCTTCCTCATGTCGACCTTTATGCAAATTCGACCTTAAGTCATGTCGACCTTGGCCCATGTCGACCTTAAGTCAGGTCGACCTTCCTGCCAGTCGACTTAGTGGGGTCAACCTAATGACTGTAGACCTAAGTTCATTCTAATAGATGACCGCATCCCCTTGAAATAACATGTAACACAATAATATTGAAATGTTTGTATTTGGATATTCTTAATATGAATGAAACCAAATGTATCTTTCTTGTGTACATTGAATGATTAAAAACTTGATACTGCTTTGTATTTTTATAACATTATTGTGCAACATGCAGTACTTCAACAGATACAAAATTATGATGAAACAGTAACACCAGTTGTTCCTATGTTTAGAATTATACAATGTTGCCATCTAGTGGTTAATAGTGAGATAGCACTTTATGGAAAACAGGCATTTATATGAAAATTGCACATGGCGTGTAGACAAGTTTGAAAATATTTAACACTCTATGACTGTCTCTGACAGAAAACAAACTTTCTATTAGTTCCCCCTCAGTAGTAATATTGCTCATCTATGGTATAGTAGAGTGAAATAATCTGCAGTTACTGGTAAATTTTTGTACTGACAATACTAAAACAAGCAGCCGGGTGCTGTCCCCCAATATGTGTCACCCAGAGGCGGATTAAGCACGGGGCGACAGAGTTGGGGGCCACCACACCAGCGCTGCTACTGGTGTAGGGATCCTGTTGCCCCATGCTCTAGCTGTGGGGTCGGGCAGTGCAGGCTGGCGGTGCAGCGCATGCGGACAGGGGGTCCTTGCAGCGGGCTGGGCATTCAGCGCAGGGGTCCCTGCCACAGATGGGTAGTCAGCGGTGGGGTTCCTGCGGCAGATGGGAACTAGCAGATAATACCCCTACTATTTCCCATCTGCTGCAGGGACCCCGTTGCTGTCTTCTCATATGCTGCAGTGACCCCGCCGCTGACTTCTCATACGCTGTAGGGACCCCGGCCCGGCGCTGACTGCCCAGACCGCTGCAGGGACACTCTGGTACACTATCAGCTACCAAACTCCGGGGGGGGGGGGGGGGGGGGGGGTCCAGGGCCCCCACAGACCTTAATCCACCACTGGTGTCACCCCTAGGCACATCTAATGGTAAATTCACCACTGATATTCAGGGTAGGATCTCACTGACTGCATTTAAGCATGTATTAATATAACATGTGTGAAACAGGCATTGCCTTGGTTCATATACAGTACAATCAGCATGGTAGTACTTACCTAGTTACACACATAGTAGATAAGGCTGAATAGTTCAGTTTAGTTCAACCTAGGATTTAATAGCTTATCCCTTGTTGTATAGTATGTTCTAATATTTTTAAAGACAGATTATGTTTATTATTTGTACCAATGGATGTTTTTAACCAATAAATGTTTATCCAACCTTATTTTAAACGTAAATAAGTATAATCAGGCGCACCCACTAATTATTCAAAAAATGGATTAAAAATAATAATATTTAAATAGACAGAGCTGTGATGCTGCTCCCAGAACAGAATAAATCTGGACCCTAGAAAAAGAAAAAGTACTTAGAGAGCGCACTGTATTGATCTATTATGATCTATTTATTCAAAAATAAAAATAACATATATATATAAAACAATTACATACACATAAAATTAATACATTTAGTAGTTAAAAAGTTACAATTATTTCATTAATATAGGTAATTTATATCCACTCTAAATATTAAACTTTGGGTGCCTAAAAAACCCCTTTGTTGAATTTAATTTCTTGGAAAAGTTCCAGTTAATATTGGCTGGTAAAGTTCCTTTTAAATATATTTTGTAAGGAAAAAGATCTCGCTTCTTTAGCAGAATATCATGTGCAAACAGTCTCTGTTAATAATGATGAAAATCGCCTGAACGGCTTGGCATTAGAAAACACAATTATATATTTGGTGATATTACCGGCTTTGAAGAAATAGTCCCGCTGTACGTGTGTCCGCTACTACCGGCGTTGCTCTTTTGGCTGGAGCCGGTGCCGGGAGCAGACGTTGTAGTCAGGCAGGAATTAGTTCCAAGGTTCCCGGACCCGCTACCACCAGCGTGACTCCGATGGACGGGAGTCGACGCTGGGAGCCGCCGTGGAGATTACCTTAGGGCTGGTGTGATTCAGCGCCGGGGTCCCTGCCGCAGATGGGTAGTCAGCGGTGGGGTTCCTCCGGCAGATGGGAACTAGCAGATAATACCCCTACTAGTTCCCATCTGCTGCAGGGACCCCGCTGCTGACTTCTCATATGCTGCAGTGACCCCGCCGCTGACTTCTAATATGCTGTAGGGACCCCGGCCCGGCGCTGACTGCCCAGACTGCTGCAGGGACACTCTGGTACACTCTCAGGTACCAGCCTCCGGGGGGGGAGGGGAGTTGGGGGTTGTCCAGGGCCCCCACAGACCTTAATCCACCACCGGTGTCACCCCTAGGCAAATATCTAATGGTAAATTCACCACTGATATTCAGGGTAGGATCTTATTGACTGCATTCAAGCATGTATTAATATAACATGTGTGAAACAGGCATTGCCTTGGTTCATATACAGTACAATCAGCATGGTAGTACTTACCTAGTTACACACATAGTAGATAAGGCTGAATAAAGACTTGCGTCCATTTAGTTCAACCTAGGATTTAATAGCTTATCCCTTGTTGTATAGTATGTTCTAATATTTTTATAGACAGATTATGTTTCTTATTTGTACCAATGGATGTTTTTAACCAATAAATGTTTATCCAACCTTATTTTAAACGTATTTATTGTCTGCCGACACCACTATGAGAGTTCCAAAATTTGACTACTCCAATCCCTTGTCTATGTTCAGCTAAATCATTCAGGTCTCAGGGATCTCGGGACTATTGGATCTGGCTCCTAAAAAGTGTCCCCTGTGTGTGGCATTACACCGCCGGCTGTTGGAGCCCAGTGCTGTTTCCAAAACACAGGAGACTATTCCTAATCATGTGGTCCCCTGTAGTTTTGGAACCAGGACCGGTCCAAGAGCCTGCTGTTGGTTTCTTAAATACGGGGAGACCCCAGTTAATCTGCCCCCCCCCCCTTATTTGGGAAACCAGGACAGCATATTTACTAAAGTGGGGGTTTATAGAAGTGGAGATGTTGCCACAGCAACCAAGTAGACTGTAGCTATTATCTTTTAGTAGGTGCTAGATAGATGATACGTAGAGCTGTGGGAAACATCTCCACTTCTATAGCCTTGTACTTTAGTAAATATACCCAGCGAGTTGGGGGCGCATTGTGGGTGCAAGTGATGACACTACACTGTTATTATAGACACATCTAGGGGTAAATTTACTACAGCTTCTAAAAATGAGGTGATGTTGCCCATAGCAACCAATCAGATTATATCTATCATTTTCTAGGATGCAATAGAGAAATGATAGAATCTGATTGGTTGCTATGGGCAACATCAGCTATTTTTATTTTACGAAGCGGTACTTGTGTAGTTTCACGGCCGCTCTAGCTGTTATCCTAGCTGTTACCAGCGTAGTGTGTGCGCCTGCCACTCTAGCTGTTCTCTGTCACAAACTTGGGGTGCACTACCACTCGGGGATTGGCTAGACCTGACACAGGGGCACGGAGTCTAACCGTGCCGGGGGTTTTCTGCCAGTGACCCCTCCAAGTGGGATATGGGCTTCTGCGGCACCCGACACGTCGGTCGCGGCCCCCTGGTCAGGTTCCCCGCATGAGTGGTGGTAGCTTGTGAAATATGGAGCGTGGTCGTCAAGCCGGGTCAGTAACAGGTGGACAGAAACGATACTAATGGATGCAGCAATGATTAGTCAGAGTCAGGCCGGGTCATACACAGGAAGGCACAGGATGCGGTACACAGGGAGCAGGCAGGAGGATGGTCACAGAACAAGCCAAGGTCATACACAGGAATCACTGGACACGGTACCGGAGGATCAGGCAAGAGAATGGTCAGGAACAAGCCGAGGTCAGATGCAATAATCAGAAGTCTGGAATAGGACAAGGCACTGGAACGCTGGAGCTGGTGTGAACCTATACTCTGGCAGCTTCTGTCTGCCAGACACTGCCTTTTATAGGAAGCACAGGGAACTCACAGGTGAATTAATCAACGGGCTGAGCATGCTCAGTTTACACAGAGCTTCCCAGCAAGAGAGGTTCACCAGGTGTAACTAATTAGCTGAGCTCAGATCTCACAGCACAGTTCAACTATACAGAGCTTGTCAGCAGCATGAGACAAAGCCAGCAGGATTTAACCAGCAGGTAACTGAAATACATGCATATTGTGACATTCTCATTGCCGCGCTACGCTATCAGCGTAATGTACACACTACAATTGAGACGCTTTAGCGTCTGAATCCCGAGTCCTTGCAAGCCGCTAAGAAGGGGGTTATCTGGATTCAGACGCTAATGCGTCTGAATTTGGTAGGGTGTAGGGGTACATAGGGGTGCACTGTGCAAAACACTCCTAAACCTGTTCACAATGACACTAGTCGACATAGCAGCTGTCGACCTTGTTAATTCCACTATCCACGTCAACCCGCAGCGTGGCGAGTGCAGCGAGCCCCGTGAGGGGCAGCGTCGGAGTGGAGTTGAGAATAGAAAGTGTGGCGAGCGCAGTGAGCCACCGAGCCCGAAGCGTTGAAAACGGACGCGGACACCTGTGAAGCTCGCGAGGGGACGCGGATACCTGTGAAGGTATCCGCGTCCGCTCGCGGGGCTCGCTACGCTCGCCACACTTCGGGCTCGGTGGCTCGCTGCGCTCGCCACACTTTCTATTCTCAACTCCACGCGGACGTGGATAGTGGGGTTATGAAAAGGTCATTGGACGCGTACCGCCGCCGCTCGCCACGCTTCGCGTTGGCGTGGATAGTGGAATTAACAAAGTCGACAGCTGTTATGTCGACTAGTGTCATTGTGAACTGGTTTAGGAGTGTTTTGAACAGTGCACCCCTATGTACCCCTACACCCTACCAAATTCAGACGCATTACCGTCTGAATCCAGATAACCCCCTTCTTAGCGGCTTGTAAGGACTCGGGATTCTGATGCTAAAGCGTCTCAATTGTAGCGTGTACATTACTCTACGCTGACAGCGTATCGCTGCAATGAGAACAGCTAGAGTGGCACGCGCACACGCTACGCTGGTAACGTAGCACTGAGAACAACTAGGATAACAGCTAGAGCGGCACGCGCACAGTTAAACAGAGACTCTGGCAGGCTGCCAAGTTTCTGAAACAGACTGTGCGCGCGGTGGCGCCGTGAAAATACACATGTACCTACGAAGCTTTAGTAAACTTACTCCTTAGAATCTCATTTCACCATTGCCTGTCTCTGAAGTGATAATAACACAGTATCAATGATTTCTTCATATGACCTGGACTATGGTGGTTATTCTGTTTGATTTGCAAGGCTGCGAATTCGCAGCCTTGCAAGTCCACCAAACCCCGCCTTGTGAATGGTGGCCTGGCCGCTACCCATTCGCAAGGCAAATTCACATGCAGGGCATGCGAATGGATGTTACACGGTAACTAGGGTGACCAACTCATCCCTTTAATCCGGGACACATATTAATTACACAGGTTCTGTGGCTGGCTTTCACCTGGTTT
The DNA here is from genome assembly GCF_055691185.1 of Crinia signifera. NCBI lineage: Eukaryota > Metazoa > Chordata > Amphibia > Anura > Myobatrachidae > Crinia > Crinia signifera. The sequence continues at coordinate 53,675,140 of NC_139221.1, read as the reverse complement.
TAAACTGCCACACCTCAAGACTCCATTTCACCTGGTTTTAAACTGCCACAGAACCTGTGTAATTAATATGTGTCCCGGATTAAAGGGATGAGTTGGTCACCCTAACAGTAACATCCATTCGCAGCCTGGTGGGATCTGTCCCCATCATTCGATGGTCACTGACCATCAAATGATGGCGGAGGCTCATGCATATGTAAGGTTAATTCAGAGCAACCTTACATATGCGTGTCTGCTCGGGGGAAGTTGGCGGGCAGATGACATCCTGCAATGTCAGCTGCTCACCCCCTACCTGCCCATCATGCCTCATTAGCATGAGAACGCCCCATATGGTAATGGGGCAGCCCCCCACGCCCCTCTCCACCACCCACCCACAAGGTTGCTTGCTCGCACTCGGCGAACAATATAGCGCATGCACATGCACAGAAAGAAACATCGGTCTCTGTGCGAACGGACCTGAATAAGGGCCCATGTCTTCTTACTGCGTAATGACTAAGCACTTTCTTACATGATAGAAACTATGAGGAATATTTCTCAAAAGTATTTAGGAGCATTAGAGGGCCTGATTCATCCCTGCAGTGAAAATTTGTGGAGGCCTGCAATAAGATAGTCACAGCTAAAAACCCTCCCTGTGCAAGTCTACAAAAGACTTGAGAAAAATGTCGCCGATCATTGGACAGCTGCAAATTAATTCGCAACTCACTCATCATCTAATGATTATCTCAGTCTGTGCGTAACTCCGCCCCTTCCACAACTCTGCGACAGAGACAGGATGATCGCGGCCAGAGCCGACATCACACACCCTCCCTGAAAACACCTGGGCATGCCTGTGTTTTTCCTGACACTCCCAGAAAACAGTCGGTTACCATCCACAAATGCCGACTTCCTGTCAGTCAAACTGCGGCCAGATTGTGAATAAAAAAATTGCAGATTTTTTTCGCTGTTTGGTGTCGAGCATGAGCACTGCAATCCAGACGCATGTGCAATCATTGACTAATCAATCAACTTGTGAAATCCAGCAACATGGATCAGGTCTGAATAGCTTACAGGGGGAAATTTACTAACAAATATGAATACGGCCAATCCCAGATACGAACGGATATGACTGACATAATTCTGTGAAAATACTAATCTGTCCTATTTACTGCATTTGCATTTTCCGATGCCGGAGGTGCCCGTATGTATTTGTATTTGTATATGGCAGGCGCCAAATACAAATACGATCAGCAGCGTGCAGTAATATCCATGCAGACTTCACTAAGTGAAGAAATAAATAAAATAAAAAACAGCGTGGGGTCCACTTCCCCCCCCCACACACACACACCTTCCCCCCCCCCCCCCTTAGCCATAACCAGCCCCAGACTTAAAGAGCTGATCCTGGTTTTAGAAATTCAGGGTCCAAACCAGATAGGGGATCCCCACAATTTCTTTTGCCGAAACCCATTTAGTGATTGGCTGGGGCAGGCAAATCCCGAAGTTTGGGGGAGGAGCCAAAAATTTAAACAGCACATTCTTCACTCATCCCAGATCAGGGCCGACGCCACCACTAGGCAAATCTAGGCATTTTCCTAGGGCGCCGGCCACTGGAGGGCGGCATTTTGCCACCCCCGTGCCGTGGGGGTACCTGACCTGCGGCGCTGTGTATTTAAAGCTGGCGGCGGAGGCAGAGGGGGTCCCTGCACTCAATAAGAAATAACGAGCACTTCCGCCGGGCTATGCGGAAGCGCTTCTGTTGTGAAAACACTGTCCACACGCTGATTGGCTGAGATCAGCGTGCGCCGTGCGGACAGTGTTTTCACAACAGAAGTGCTTCCGCATAGCACGGCGGAAGCACTCGTTATTTCTTATTGAGTGCAGGGACCCCCGCTGCCTCCACCGCCAGCTTTAAATACACAGCGCCGTAGGACAGGTACCCCCCCCTCCCCCGGCACCGGGGCGCCCCCACCCCGACTCGCCTGGGGCGCTCCGGTGCCTTGCACCAGCCCTGATCCCAGTTCATTGCATTGTCTTGGTTTTTTTTATTTTTTATTATTTACTTGCACAGTTACCCGTACAGACTTCTACTGGAGAAGGGAACAGGCCATCGTTGGACCCAATAGGTAAGTATAGTGTGTGAATGATTGTAGTATGTAATAAACTTTTACTGTTCTATGTATCAGTGTATTATTTAACTATTTGTTACTAGCTGACCCGCCCGGCGTTGCCCGGGAAAACCTTGGCGTTTCTTTATTTCCAAAATTGTTGAAAAATGTAATCTTACAGTATGCTGTGCCGAAGACCTAAGATTGTAATTTGCTATAAATTCCACCATATTGTTAGAATGTGTTTGCATTGATACTCAATAACGGCAATGAAATCAGGTGTGGTGGTGTTGTTTGAAACACAACGCTCCTGAGTTGATAACTTGTATGTGTTGATGAATTCCACATCAACTCCTGAGATTTAGCACCTACTGTATGACATATCCTCCAAATCTGAGGGTCAGAAATCGGTACAAAATCAGAAAGGGACGTGGCCACACCTCCATTTCTATACTTTCAAATGGTACAGTTTCTAGGGTGTGTAATTACAGGCGCTGAGTGCGTGGAGACCGGGGTGAACGTTACTTACCGCGCCATAATTAATTAAAATTTCACTGCTCCCTGCCACTGCCGCTCCCCTCACCGATCCTGCCTGCAACAGTCTCTGAGGTCTGGAGATCTGTAAAGCACATGCACCGGGCATCTCTACCAAACAGTGGGGCAGCCCCTGAGTGTGGGAGCAGGTCCGCGGGCCTGGCCACATGATGTCATGACGCGACGCACTCTACCCGCACCACTGTAATGCACCACTGGGAATGGGTGCAATTGGCCAAATTCTTCCCTACACCCACCGGGCCAATCCACTTATCCAGCCATCACAATCAGCAATGGGTGCATTGATAAGGTTTGGAGTGTAAGAAGTTGAAGAATAAGACTGAGAAAAAGAATTGCCATGTTACAAAGTGTACAATTTACTCAATAAATCGTGGAAAAAAATGTAAGTGTATACAGAAGTACAATCAAGAAATGAAAGTAGGATTAAAAAATAAGTTCTGATTCAAACTGATAATTGTTTGGATGGGGTGGGTTGTGAAACAAATCTATAGGTGGGGGTATGAATATTGTGGGCATAATTGGTGTTTGTTACACCTACAGGGGGTCCTCAATTGATGGGATTTTCACTACAGTGACACCATAGGGGGATTCCCAATTGGGGTCCAGGTGGTCTTTTAGGGACCCTTTACAATCCTGTAGGTCTCTTCTCCTTGAGCTTACGGTCTCCCTTAATGATAGTCAATCACTGAGGGAGACTGTAGGCTCCAGGAGAAGAGACCAACGGGATTGTAAAGGGACCCCTAAAAGACCACCTGAACCCCAATTGGAAATCCCCCTACGGTGACACTGTAGTGAAAATTTCTCATCAACTGGGGACCCCCTGTAGGTGTACCAAACACCAATTATGCCCACAATATCCATACCCCCTCCACCTATAGATTTGTTTCGCAACCCACTGCCATCCAAACAATTATCAGTTTAAATCAGAATTTATTTTTTAATCATACTTTCATTTCTTGGTTGTACTTCTATGTACACATATTTGTTTCACGATTTATTGAGTAAATTGTACACTATAACGTGACAAATCTTCATCTCAGTCTTATTCTTCAACTTCTTACACTCATAACATTCAAACAAATACATGCAGCGCTCATGCCCATCGACCAAACATTATCTATGAACCTTAAGGTAGAGCAGTGCCTGATATCCAACTGACTAATAGGGTGAGTGCAGTGTACCCACTTTGTATTGATCAATGGGTGCATTGGCCAGGACACAGATTTCTCAGTGCAACTGGCCGGGGAGCGCAGTGACATGCTGGAGGACTGGAGAGACGAATATGGGGAACAAAGTAGAAACGGTACATTAGGTACAGTTTTTATTTGCCGGTGCAGACTGTTAAATAAACGGCAACTTATTTTTTATGTGTTCTGTGTGTTTGTGTGTGTTGTACTGTTTTTGTGTGTGTGTTGTAGTGTTTGTGGTTGTGTGTGTTGTATTGTATGTATCTGTCCAATGCGTAAGTGTGTGAGGTGTGCTACGTATATACAGTATGTGTGTGTTGTGTCTTTGTGTATCTGTGCAATGTTTAAGTGTGTGTTTTGTGTGTGTTGTACTGTTTTTTGGGTGTGTGTGGTGAATGTGGGTGTGTGTTGTGCTGTTAGAGGTATGTTATGTGTGTGTTGTGTGTATCTGCCCTATGTGTAAGTGCGTAAGGTGTGCTATGTATAAATCTGTGTGTGTGTAGTGTGCTGTGTGTATCTGTGCAATGTTTAAGTGTGTGTGTGTTCTGTGGATTGTGCTGTTTTTGGGTGTGTGTTGTAGTGAATGTGGGTGTGTGTTGTACTGTGAGTGTTGTGTGTATCTGCCGAATGTGTAAGTTTGTGATGTGTGCTACGTATATATGTGTGTGTAGTGTGCTTTGCGTGTCATGGCAATGTTTAAGTGTGTGTGTTCTGTGTGTTTGTTGTACTGTTTTTGGGTGTGTGTTGTAGTGTGTATGAATTTGTATTGTACTGCATGTGGTGTGTTGTGTGTATCTGTCCAATGCGTAAGTGTGTGAGGTGCTCTACGTATAAATGTGTGTGTTGTGTGTAATGTGTGCGTATGTGGTGTATTGTGTGTGTGCGTGTACAATGTGTGTGTTATGTGTGGTCTATGTATATCCTCAATTATTTCCTAATTGTTTAAAGCCTTCACCATAATGTTAGAATGTGTCATTCATTCTCAATGACAGCAATGAAATCAGGTGTGGAGTTGTTCCTTCATCCACGGTTTCCCAGATCGTCGATCTTTTTCCCCAGATCATCAATGAAGGAACATTAAAACTTGGTGTTTTTTAAAATTCTAAGTGAAATTTCCCAAAAACGGCTTCGAGGTGCACACCACCGGGTCCAGAGGTATCTTGTTGCCGAATTTGGTGTCTCTGAGTGCCACGGTGTGTCCGCAATGCGACGGACACGCACACACACACACACGCACACAGGCTCTTCAACTTATTATATAGATGTTGTAGAACTCTACAAGTACCATCAGGCCCTTTAATGCCCGCATGTTGGGACTTGTGGTTCTCCAAATCCCTGCATGCGGTGCAGGCTTGCTTTGACTTGTAGTTCCACAACATACCACAATCATTTATGTTTTATATGTCAACCTGGTGCCTACCCCCTCTGGGGCACTGCGCACAGCCCGGCCTTCAGCCTGGGCTAGGGTAATTCTGGAGGGAGGACCCCTTCATGGGGGGGGGGGGATGCATTGGCCAGGGGAACTTGTACAAAAGGTTTCCACCAACTCTGGCATTACCCTGCTGGCTGTTTGGGCACGGTGCTGGTTCTCAAAATACAGGGGACCCCTACTCATTTTGTCCCCAATATTTTGGGAACCAGGACTGGCCCTCGAGCCTTGTGCTGGTTTTAGAAATTGTTGGTATCCCCTATCTGGTTTGGACCCTGAATTTCTAAAATCAAGACCGTCTCTATGAGCTCGGGGCTGGTTATACTGCTTTCCCACTGCAAAACCTGCTTTAATCTGGTTTTTGAAACGTTTCTTTAAACGGGTCAGAGCAAGTTAAACCCCTTTCACATTCCATGTTGTAAACTGTATATTACTGGTTAATTACCATTTTTGTACCTATCACATTTAACCCGTTTTCACCCCTTTCCCTTTCTATGTCAAGTGGCATGCAGATTATGTACAATTATCTATATGGCGCACACTCTGCTGATGGCACATATGGTATATCCTCCTGGCACAGTGCACACAGGGCGGACAGCACATCGGGCACATTCATCCAGGACAGTGCACACAGCGCTGACAACACATAGTGTACATCCTTCCAGGACAGGGTATACAAGGCTGATGCCGAGGAGGGCACATCCTCCTGGGACAGTGCACTTTGGGCTGATGGCTCATAGGGTATATCCATGCATTGCTGCGGAGCCAGCGGGGTCTGTTTGGCAAATGGAAAGTCAGTGGTGGGGTCCCTGCGGCGGATGGGAACTAGTAGTGCTACTAGTTCCTATCCGTTACAGGGACCCCGCCACTGACTTCTCATTCGCTGAACGGACCCTGCCGCACACTGCCCATTCGCCAAACGGATCCCACTGCCTCCCCAGCATGGACCCCTCTGCCTTCCCAGCATGGACCTCGCTGCCTGGACCCCCGCGTGCTGGCAAGTACCAGGAGAGGGGGGAGCGCTGGCAAGGGGGGGACCGCTGTGGGATCCAATATACCGGATCAGACCTGTTCACACTGCACAAATAACATGTCTGAACCATATAGGATCCTTCTTTTTACCCATTTTGAATTACCGGTTTTCTTGAACCGGTAATTTAAAACTGGCACTTTCACACTGCAGCTATAACCGGTTAAACGGTTAAAAATCTGCGACTTACCGGGTTATAGCTGCAGTGTTTTTTTAGGTCTGCAGAGAAATGGCGCAAGGGTATTTGAGCTGATATGCTTAAATAAATCTGGACCCGTTTAGGAAATATAATGACCAGAAATTTCATTGTACATACAAATAAAAAACAATTTAAAAACAGTAAAAAGTGCAAGTGCCAATTTTTACAAAAGTGCAAATGCAATCCATATACATATAATGTATTTCACAAAAAAACGGGGACAGATAGGGTATTGATCTCACCAAACAAAAGGGGTGCGGTGGGCTTGGTGCTTTGCAGTTGGTAGTCCCGGGGAAGCAGCTGGGTGCACCACCGCACAGGCTTGGTCAATACCGGTATCAGATGGATCGTCTACCGTCAAAGTATTAGCATCCCGCGTAACATGTTTCGGAGGTAACTCCTTCTTCAGACGTGGATTTTAAATTGTTTTTTATTTGTATGTACAATAAAATTTCTGGTCATTATATTCCCTAAACGGGTCCAGATTTATTTAAGCATATCAGCTCAAATACCCTTGCGCCATTTCTCTGCAGACCTAAAAAAACTCCTTTGCTCCATTACATAAGAGTCAGTGTTGCTCTTAAGATTGGTCAGCAGAGGGCAGCAGGGTTGGAGAGTTCAAATAGTGTGCAAACAGTGTCATCCAAAACCCACTCCAGTATAGCTGCAGTGTGAAAGGGGTATTATTCTTACATCCATCTGTAGTAACTCTTTTCAATGACAGATTCATGCAATTTCCACTAAAACATAGTGTTACTCACAATTCTGGGTCTGGCATATTCCTGGGTTTTATGGGTCCACTCTTCTCCAAAGCAGGTATATAAATGTTTTTCCTCTTTCTCCCTCCCCACTGTATAATCCTCCACCTTATGCTTCTACTGTTGGTTCTGTTTTCTCTCCCCCTCACTGCTCTGCTGTCTGCTTCAAACAATGGGGGTTATTCAGACCTGATTGCTGTTCTGCAAAATTGCAGATCCAGTCCAGGTTTCCTAAACTGATGTGATCAATGTTTGGCTGATTAGCAGCACCTGTGGCTTCCTGTTATATGTGTGTCCAGGGCAGAAGTTCAGTTCTCCCAATGCTGATAAGCAGCCGGGTGATAGACCGGTAATCTAATATAACATTAGGTGCTTTGGCGTGTCCCCTAAATGTGAAATGTGTGGAAAACCCTGTGATGCTGTAACCTTGCTTGCCAAGCTGTTAACTGGGTATACTGTTTACCTGCTTCGAAATAACGACCCAGACTTCATCTATATCCGGTGTTTGTGATTCCTTCTCACATTAGGCACCTGAATAGGGACACATCTCAGCTGGAATGTTCACACAGCAGAAAACTGTGGGCAAGACAGCTACCTGTATTTAAAACTGGCAAAAAAAATTTTTGGGGTTGCACTGACCTGGGAACCAGAAAAGGTTCTAATTGGGGTGTGTCTAGTTTTCTGGTCAGCCTGAACAACCTTTCCAGTTTGTACCTGTAGTGGAACAACAGGGCAAATTGGAGTTGATGGGCGGTTGTTTGTCACCGTACCATTAAAAGATTGCCATTTTGTGCTAAGTGGCCAGCAAAGCAGGTAAGTGTCGGCTAAGTCTGTTTTGGGCATATTATATTAAAACCTCCTAAATTTGGCCTTATAGGGAAACGCAGGGTAAAATGGAGGAGATATTGAAAAAGTTTACTGAACTGGCAGCTGGGCAGCAAGCTTAGCTCCAGATGGTACATCTGGAGCAACAGAAGATGGCTGCCAGACAGCAGCATCAGATTCTACTGTTGTATTAGGAGTTAAAGGAGCTGAGAAAAGGTGAGCTGGACTGGGAGAGACTACCAAAGCTCCCCTCAGCTGATGACATTGAGGCATTCCTTTGCACATTTGAATGCACAGCCAGGCATTTGAAATGGCCTGCAGAGGAATCGTCTTACAGGTCGTCTCCCTGTTTAACAGGGGAGGCACAGAGAACCCATGTGGAAATGGCAGAGCCACGCTCCTACCCTGGCCTGCTGAAGGCTATACTTGACAGGATTGGCGTGACAGGCCCCAGCAAAGCCCACGAGTTTCATGACTAGTGGCTAGGGGGCTCTGAGCCTCCCTGGAGTCAGCTGGCCAAACTAGGCCAGCTGGATATGGCCTAGTTGCAGCAGGATAAGAACTCTTAGGGCAAATTGTGAAAAAATAGTCACTGGACCAGGCTTTATGGGTGTTAAACCACTTGGTGCACCAATAGGCCCTTCAGGCTGACCCCCAGACATTTGAGGAGCTGGCAGTGGTGATTAAGCAGCACCTGATCCTGGGAAAATTAAGTAAAGCCAGGTCAAAGGTTCATGCCAGTACGAAAGCCCAGAACTCCGGTCCTAGTGGTTAAGCCAAAGGCTCCACCTTCCACTGTGTTCTTTAAATGCAGTGGGCCTGATAATGTACAGCGAGCCTGGTTATGTACGGCAAGACTTCCCAAGACAGGGGGAGCTGATGGATTGCAGTGCAGCAAGGCTGCTGGAAATATGTCCCAAGCAGAGTCCACCCTGTTCCATGTCATAATACAGCTGGAAGGTCAGAAAATCTGGGTGATAGTGGACAGTGGTAGTGAGGTCCCCATCATCTCTGTCAAAGAGGATAGATTAATATTATATTTGTCTATTTCCATCTATTTTTTCTTTCTGTTTGTGCGAGACAACTCAGAGGGATTGTGGATGTGACGCGTTTCACTGGGTGGATTCCCAGCTTTTTCAAAGATCTTTGAAAAATCTGGGAACCCACCCAGTGAAACGTGTCAGTCACAGACACCTCCTCCTCTACATACCTCTGTAGATTACAAATTGGATTCCTAAACCAGGACTGCACTTGTACCATCAAGAAATATCATTTGCAAAACGGGAAAAAAGAGCCGCCGACACCACTCCAAAGGGTCTTATCATCTTCTGCAATTCAAAGTAGGACTCAATTTCCCATCAATTGTGAGTGCTATATTTAAAACTGCCTCAATTATTGGTACAAATACAGCTTCATCCATAGGAACAGGATCCCCACAAAGAGGAACAACAGAGGTGAACCAATACCTTTTTTTTTTCCATTGTTTTTTATTTTCCATTTTTTATGTATATGTATTTTTTTATTTTAAATCATGTATTATTAATACAGTGTTTTATGAATTTACATGAAAGTATAATAAATGATATATTAGCAAGCGCGCTGTATGACTATAATATTAATCTATCCTCAAAGCGCAGATATGCTATTCCTTTCTATTGTATTTGTATAAGGGACTGACTATCCCTTTAATACATCTGCTGCTGTTTTTAGCTAAGCCCTAAGCCAGTGACCGCTAACCCGTCGCTCACGAGCTACTGGTAGCTCACGGAAGTGATCTGGGTGGCTCGACTACTGCTGCCCTCCTGCCCGTCTCTACCGCCTGCCTGCCCGTCTCTCCTGCCTGTTTCACTCTCTCCCTCCCATCCCCGCCGACGCCGCTGCTAGTTAACTTCAGAGGGGAGGAGAGCGCAACGCACGTCTCTCCTTCCCCTTAGTGTTTATCCCTGTGACCGCCATCAGCCAATCAGAGCTTGCGGGCCAGCAGCCAATCAGGAGCCGGCCTGCAAGCTTTGAATTGCTGATGGATGGCCCACTCACAGGGAAGGAAAGTGGCAGCAGCACAGGAGACGGAGCGGAGGACAGAGGATGGAGGAGCCAGCCAGAGCCATCCAGCCAGCATGGGAGCACCGGACTCTCCTACCCCCGGCAGCAGCAGGAACAACAATAACAGTGAGTTCTGCCGGCACAGTGAGGGCATACCTAATTCTGGCACAGTTTAGGCATATGTGACACAGTGGGGTCATTCCTGGCACAGTGGGGGACATATCTTGCACAGTGGGGGACATACCTGGCACAGTGGGGGACATTCCTGGCACAGAGGGGGCATACCTGTTTCTGGGACAGTGGGGGCATATGTGACACAGTGGGGGCATATGTGGCACAGTGGGGGACATTCCTGGCACAGTGGGGGACATTCCTGGCACAGTGGGGGACATTCCTGGCACTGTGGGGGCATATCTGTTTCTGGCACAGTGAGGGCATATCTGGCACCATGGCAGCATATGTGTATCTGGCACTATTGGGGACATATGAATAGATGGCACTACTGGGGGCATATGTGTATCTGGCACTATTTAGGCATATGTATATCTGGCACTGCACTATTGGTGGCATATGTGTATCACACCCCCATTTTCATTGGACGCACCCCAGAGTATGGTATGTGGCAGGGGCGGATTGGACCGGGAAACTGGGCCATTTCCCGGTGGACCGGCCCATTAAAGGCATGAAGTGGCCGCCTACACCTCTGGCTGGGCCACGTGCCGAACGACCTCCATCTCCGCAGTTAGCGGCCGCATTACTGTGCCCCAAACAAATATGGCCATGGCCAGACTCGGTTCTTACAGGAGTCAAAATGGCCACGGGAGGGTTGGTGCGCATGCGTGGCTGCACGCAGTCGCTCCCGCGGTTCTGTAAATCTGTAAGCAGTGTCAAGGGGGCAGGATGCAAGTTGCCTCCCAGGCCGATACTGTCCCGTCAGTCTAGCAGTGAGACAAGGCTGACATTCTGTGTATCAGGGACAAGTTGTCACACACAGGTGAAGTGGGTACAGGGGGGTCAAACACCAGGGATGAGGGGCGAGGTTACAGGGGGGTCACACACACAGGGAAAGCAGTGTACAGAAGGTCACACATACAAAAGATGAGGGTCACACACACAGAAGAGATGATGGGTACAGCGATCCCTGGGCACTCACCAATCTGTGGGGGGAGCTGCAGGGTGTCATGGTGGCCAGTGGTTCCAGGGACAGGGCAAAGGGGAGGCCTGCTGCAGGAGGAATCCAGGGTGTACAGAGCGCACCTTGAGAGGTTCTGGCTTGAGGAATGTACATGCCTTGCGCAGGAGGATTTGGAGGAACAGATTTGCCTGCAGTTCCTCCACATCGCAGCTGCGGGGGGAGAGAGGTGTCGCTTCCCTTATTGTTCCACTGATGGGCGAGGTGACAGGGCATTTCTTCCTAACAGCGTTCCAGCCGGGTATCGCTGGGCGCGCTGAGCTCATCTGACAGACACTAGAGGTCAAGCCATCCTCTAGTGTCTGTCTTCTTCAAGGCAGCAGCCATCTTTGGTGTGGCTGCCGCGGACGGAGACTGCGGTGCTAGCTCACTGCGCTGCAGTCTGTGTAGCTGGTCATTAGGGGGATGCGCACGCCTATGCCGGCACCCACCGGACCACCCCGGACCTTAAATTTGCCCCCCAGGAGCTGCCGCCCTAGGCAATTGCCTAGTATGCCTATGCCTAGGGCCGGCTCTGCCCACTGGCTCTTGCTCCTCTAAGCAGCCGCGGGGTCTGCCTCACGGTGGCTACACCACTGTTTGTAACACTTGCCTCTTCATCACTATCCTGTACTTCCCTAATAGAGAAGCCTTTTACTGCAACGTTACACATACTGCAGGCTGCACAAGCCAACTCCTGTCACCGCTACTGATGAAAATGGCAACCTTAAAAACAACTCCCCAGCTGCAAACATGTTCCAAACCACAATGAATCAATGCAGACAAACCCTCTCTTGCTGACTTCCTTGTCATTTGTAATTACAAATGTAGCAATATCTTGCTATATTGCATTTGAGGTTATTAGCATAGTAATGGCCATTAGTATGGGCTTGTCCACCGCATCCAGGTTACCTCAATAGGACAAGTCCCTAACACTACTCTGGGACAGGTCCAGGGCACAGGGCCCCCCAGGCCAGCCCAGCAGAACCACCCCATGGCATCACATTAGTGTGAAATTAAAGTGATAGTAAAAGGGATAGGGGAAATTATATGTGATAGGACTTACCTAGGTAAGAAGTAATAATAAATGTGAAGGGTGCTACATATATATATTAAACAAACTAAAGGGGTGATTGAAAGTGTACGATATGATGCCATGGAGCAGCCCAGCAACAGCAGCCCAAAGAGCCCAGCGCCCCAAACACAGTCCCACAGACCAACACTCAGCATATATGTACAGTAGGACTTACCCTCATAGTGCCAAGCTGAGGTGTGCAGTCTTGAATGTTGGGACTCCAACCTAATTAAAATCAATCTGGGACAGGTGGGTGGGGTGCTAGTTATAGCCCATACTAATGGCCATTACTATGCTAATAACCTCAAATGCAATATAGCAAGATATTAAAAGGTCTAGCATATATATTTAGTGTGCACCTGCAAACTCCTCCTCCTGCTTGCTGCACTACAAGTCTCAGCAGGTAGCACCTCATATGTCCAGGGTGTGCAGTTTAGGGCCCCTCCCCCTATGTACTATATATTGTGTATTCATACACACTGGAAGGAACTAGAGACGCCTTCCTCCTTAACTAGCACCCCACCCACCTGTCCCAGATTGATTTTAATTAGGTTGGAGTCCCAACATTCAAGACTGCACACCTCAGCTTGGCACTATGAGGGTAAGTCCTACTGTACATATATGCTGAGTGATGGTCTGTGGGACTGTGTTTGGGGTGCTGGGCTCTTTGGGCTGCTGTTGCTGGGCTGCTCCATGGCATCATATCGTACACTTTTAATCACCCCTTTAGTTTGTTTAATATATATGTAGCATCCTTCACATTTATTATTACTTCTTACCTAGGTAAGTCCTATCACATATAATTTCCCCTATCCCTTTTACTATCACTTTAATTTCACACTAATGTGATGCCATGGGGTGGTTCTGCTGGGCTGGCCTGGGGGGCCCTGTGCCCTGGACCTGTCCCAGAGTAGTGTTAGGGACTTGTCCTATTGAGGTAACCTGGATGCGGTGGACAAGCCCATACTAATGGCCATTACTATGCTAATAACCTCAAATGCAATATAGCAAGATATTAAAAGGTCTAGCATATATATTTAGTGTGCACCTGCAAACTCCTCCTCCTGCTTGCTGCACTACAAGTCTCAGCAGGTAGCACCTCATATGTCCAGGGTGTGCAGTTTAGGGCTCCTCCCCCTATGTAATTACAAATGTAGCTTGTTATCTTTTTACAGTTTTCTCCCTCTATCAAAGCAAAGCCACTTTACATCCACAAGATTAGATACTATGGCTTCCAACCATTGTGGCTGCATTAGTATAACTAGGAACCAATGGTGCATTTGCATGAAGGTAAGGTGCAGCAAGTGCACCTGTATGTGATATAAGAGTTGTGCGGCAGCTACATACAACAGGGTTGCCGACCCTCCCGGAATTCCCGGGAGTCTCCTGAAAATCGTGTCCCCCTCCCGGCCCCCCGGAAGGGTGGGCAACCCTCCCGGAATCTGGGGGACCCCCCTGAACCCACCGAATCGCGGCATGTAAATGCCGCAATCCGCGGGTCTCAGAGGAGGGGGCGGAGCTAAAATGGCACAATCGCGTCATTTTAGCCCCGCCCCCTCCATGGATATCAGTAATTTCTACTATTTCCCGTAGTGGGGGCGGGGCTTAATGACATCATCGTCAAGCCCTGCCCCCCGATCGGGTAAGCAAAGTCTCCTCTCCGGGCTTCTCCCGGAGAGGAGCATTAAAAAGTCGGCAACCCTCACATACAACATCCAGTTAAATACATGCACACAATGTGGCTCTATTTAAATTCAATTTGTGTTCAACCCCCACATTAGACCCTTTAATGAGGCCTTTGTGAGCTGTTTAAAAACTGACACTGATTTAACTTGTGTGGTAACATTTCTGTAACTTCTGTTTCTTTATTGCAATTGGACTTTAATTCTCTACAGATTAGTAAACTAAACAAGAACAAATCAACACACGATGCAGTGAGCTCAGCAAGACACACACGAGCTCGCCGGACATTCTCTATAATCCACTGATTCGGAGGCTATTTTCCCTGACACTGACTATTCTCCTGATCCGTCCTAGCTGCATTCCGAGTGAAATAAGGACACAGAGACTCTATTAAATATGAATCATAGGAAGTACGTCGGTTAAATGAAGCATATAACTTATATAAATCATAACTGCCAGCTGCGTTTTCATTACAGCCACTAGCCTATGAAATGCTTTAACCTAAATCAGAAAATAAAGATTAACAGCATCTATAATGTAAAAGAAAAATGATATTCAAAAATGACTGAAATCTATCTTTTATACTTTGGTTTTTCCTGTTTTTTTTTTTTTTTAATTTATTTATAGTGTTTCCTGCGATTTGCTCTAAATTTACAAAGAAAAATTTAATGTTTTGGGAAAATTAGAAAGGTTATCTTGTCATGGGCTACAATAAGGGGATGAGCAGGAAGCAAAGTGATAGCTACAGATGGGGCAGGTCCCATCTTGGCAGGGGATGGCGCTGGCGTCGCCAGCCGCCATCCCCCGCCAGCGCCATGGCGATGGTGAGAAGGGGACGCGCGCGCACGAGAGGCGCGCGCGTCCCCTTCCGACGGCGCTTCCATCCGTTCCCCGGGTCCCCGCCGCCTGCCCGCACCCCCCCCCCTAACCCCCCCTAACCCTGTCCGTCTCCCTGAGGCGGAGACGGACAGGGTTTCCGTCGCGCTAGCGACGGAGACTGAGACGCGCGTGCGCGTGAGACGCACGCGCGTCTCAGTCTCCTCGCTGGCGTGGCTGCTGGCGGGTCGCCAGCGCGTACGTTCTGGCGACCCGCCAGCAAGGATGGCAACAATAACATACTGTACCATTATTACTTTGCATCATCCTGCCGAGCCTATTGTACATATGCAACAGTAAGGAACAAAATATAATGCAGTAGCTCAGAGGTGGTCAGACATTTCTATGCTGAAAGCTAAAAGGCTTTCACACTCTCTCTCTCTCTCTCTCTCTCTCTCTCTCTCTCTCTCTCTCTCACACACACACACTCATATTGGGCCTGATTCAGACCTTTTAGCAAGGACAAAACCATGTGCACTGCAGGTGGGGCAGATATAACATGTGCAGAGAGAGTTAGATTTGGGATGGGTGTTTTCAAACTGAAATCTAAATTGCAGTGTAAAAATAATGCAGCCAGTATTTACCTGCACAGAAACATAATAACTCACCCAAATGTAACTCTCTCTGCACATGTTACACCTACCCCACCTGCAGTGCAGAATGGTTTTGTCCATGTGCAAAATGCAGCCTTGCTAACAGCAGTAGCGCACGCAGGGGGGGTTTCTGAGTACCCAGAAACCCCCACAGGGTCCCCTCCTTCCATAGGTACAAGAATTGTAAAAATCGGCCCTTGGGAACCAGAGATATCTGACTTCAAAGCAGTGGTCCCCATCCAAGCCTGTTAATTGCTCTTCCCAGTCAGATATTTCAGGTTATTTCTGGCTTAGAGTTTTTCTGAGGGTATATTCCAAAATCTGCGACTCTCCCCCATTGATGGACACTACTAGCTTGTCTCTACCTTGACCACTACCAGAGATATCAAGAAAATGCTTGACCAATTGTCTTGCTGGTTGAAGACTATTGCATGATG
This sequence comes from Crinia signifera, assembly GCF_055691185.1. Taxonomy (NCBI): domain Eukaryota; kingdom Metazoa; phylum Chordata; class Amphibia; order Anura; family Myobatrachidae; genus Crinia; species Crinia signifera. The sequence continues at coordinate 53,659,201 of NC_139221.1, read as the reverse complement.
GTCCCAGCAAAAGTTGTTTAATATATGTTAGTTTGTCTATGTGTTGTCTGTAAATCGTGGAGAAATTATAATATTTTTTTCCTCTGTAACTCCTCCTCAGTAACTCCTAAACCCCGTTCATACCTAAATTGGAGGGGTACTATAGGACCTTTTTCTAAGTGATTTAATAAAAGCTAATTTTTAATATAATATAACCAATGCATCCATCTCTTTAAACCAGTGCCCCCAACACAAGTCTTCTTTTTTCTGTGTATTCTTGTATTACTTCTGACTTAGAGGAGCACCTCCTACCCTAAACACTTTATAGCCACTAACAGCTATCCATAGAGGGTATAGGAGCATCTACTGCCTAGCAACTTTCAAAGGGTACATTGTACTACTAGGCAGCAATCCAGTGCGAAATCACACAAACCCATATTCACTACCAGAGATATCAGCCTTCCAGCAGCTGGTTACTGTTCCAGCTCCACACACCTGGTATGTAGTTCTATATACTCGTTGGCAGATTGCTCTCCCTCTTGAAATCTGATCCCCTAGTCCCCAATACCATTTGGTAGGTGGGATTCTCTAGTTTTAATTCCAGTAAAATCTAAGAAATCTAATTCTGGGAACTGGAGATATCTGCAGTCAAGCAAGCTGTCCTCCCACCAGAAAATTATGAATAATGAGCCCACTCCACTATACACCCCTCTGGGTATTAAATATCCTCTACCACCCTGGAAGTTATGTATCAGGGCCCCTGCATTCAGCCCAATGCCCCCTTCTCCCACCCCATCTTCCGTCATCTGTGCAGTAAAGGGGTAATTAGTGGAAATTACTGATCCAGGCCCTACATGCAGAGCGGTTGATATAATACCCCCTACCACCCGCAGGACATCAAAGCTTCCCCCACCCCTACCGCTGAAGGATCGGTAGGGGCCCCAATACATTGCTATGAGCAGGGGTCTACACTGCTGTTGACACCCCTGTATGTATGTACAGTATGTATGTATATGTATGTATGTATGTATGTATATATATATTTATATATATTTTTTTGATTATTATTATTATTTATAAACATTTGGTCTATCTATAATACTTTAACTGACCCAGCATATACTGGGTCACCTAAGTGTCCACCTCCGTGCTTTGCTCCACCCCTCTGGAAACCCCCTTCTGAAAATCCTGCGTTTGCCACTGAACAGGTCTGAATCAGTCCCATTGTCCCTTGCATGGACAACTGTCTCCCAAAATAAAAAAAATGGTCTCCCACAAAAAATAAAACACATACTACATTTTCCCAGCCATCCCCATATAGACTGACATGAGAGAGAAGCTCTCAAGTTAAGCAGCAGCCTCTGTGGGTGGTTGCAGATAAAGAAACAAAGTAATAATAGTGCTCCTACAAACAAAATAATAATAGTGCTCCTACAAACAAAGTAATAATAGTGCTCCTACAAACAAAATAATAATAGTGTTCCTACAAACAAAATAATAATAGTGCTCCTTTAAAGAAACAAAGTAATAATAGTGCTCCTATAAAGAAACAAAGTAATAATAGTGCTCCTATAAAGAAACAAAGTAATAATAGTGCTCCTATAAAGAAACAAAGTAATAAAGAAAGTAATATTAGTGCTCCTATACAGGGCCGGTGTAAGCTGTTTCAGCGCCCCAGGCGAGGGCGTTTACCTGCTCCACGGCAGTGGGGGGGATGCGGCCACCTATCAGGCACCGTTTGCAATGATCCACGGGTGGGGGGGGGGGGCGCGGGTGCGGCACTGGCCAGCTTCTCTGTACACTCCCCCCCCCTCCTTCCCGCAGTGCGGCAGTGGAAGCGCTGGGCAGCTTTGCGTGCCTCTGACCCGGTCTGGACGGGGAGGGTTGGAGAGAGACAGGGGAACACTCACCTGCTCCACAGCACGGCAGGGGGGGGATGCGGCAGCCACCGCCTATCTGCTCCACGGCACTGGCCAGCTTCTCCCCACACTCCCCCCCTCCTACCCGCAGCGCGGCAATGGAAGCACTGGGCAGCTTTTCGCGCCTCTGACTCGGTCTGGAGGGGGGGGGGGGGGGGCGGAAGTTGGAGACAGACAGAACGCTCACCTGGCTCCACAAAAGTGCCGCCCTCCAGAGGCCGGCGCCCTAGGCAAATGCCTGGCCCTGCTCCTATAGAGAAACAAAGTAATAATAGTGCTTCTATAAAGAAACAAAGTAATAATAGTGCACCTATAGAGAAACAAAGTAATAATATGGTGCCAGACGGGGTCACAACAGTTGGGATCCCGACAGTCATTTACCCGACATCGGGATCCTGACTGTTAAAACACAGACAGACGGGTACCCAATGGCCACCGGCTATTTTCCTTCGTGGGGGTCCACGACCCCCGTAGAGGGAGAATAGAATAGGTGGCGAGTGTAGCGAGCCACCGTGCCCGCTGCGTGGTGAGCGCAGCTAATGGCTGACTTAAAAGTGCTCCTATAAAGAAAGTAATAATAGTGCTCCTATAGTGCTCCTATAGAGAAACAAAGTAATAATAGTTATCCTATAGATATGAAGTAATAATAGTGCTCCTATATAGAAACAAAGTAATGATAGTGCTCCTATAAAGTAAGTAATAACAGTGCTCCTATACATAGGTGAATCTAGAATTATGGTAATGGTTGGTCCCAGAACTAGACATAATAGCAGGGGGACCTTTGCGCGGCGTAGCCGCGCGTCAAAAAGGGGGCGTGGCCCCATGGAAAGGAGGCGTGGCATCACAAAAAGGGGTGTGGTATTACACTTTAGACCAGTGGTTTCAACCTTTTTACCTCGCGGCACACTAAATAAGATTTTCAAATTGCCAAGGCACACCATGAGATCCCTACAAGGCAACACATTGGCACCCACAGGAAAAAAAAAAAAAACCTATTGGCCCCCATATAAAAAGCAATCACACTGGTCCCCACAGGTAACAAAAATAAAATACATTGGCCCTTTACAGGAAAATAAGAGACCAGTAAATAACAATTGAACTGGTGGTGGCTGTAAACTGGTCTGTAGCTCTGGGGGCACACTTGAGAACAGCTCAAGGCACACTAGTGTGCCACGGCACAGTGGTTGAAAAACACTGCTTTAGACCAGACACGGTAATGCCCATTACACATTTTAGCAAACTCCATAATACCCATTACACATAATGCCACACGCCGTAATGCCAATTACACATTAGGCCACATACCATAATGCCCATTACACCTTGTGCCACACATCATGATGCCCATTACATACTATATAACAAACCGTAATGCCCATTACATATTTGCCACATAAGTGCTGCTTACCTACGTGCTCATTGCTAGGGGGTTCTTGCTTGATGGCACCATAGTACCCATTACACATGATGCCGCACACCATAGTACCCATTACACATGATGCCGCACACCATAGTACCCATTACACATGATGCCGTGCACCATAGTACCCATTACACATGATGCCACGCACCATAGTACCCATTACACATGATGCCGCACACCATAGTACCCATTACACATGATGCTGCACACATAATGTCCATTACACATGATGCTGCACACATAATGCCGCTTACACATGATGCTGCACACCGTAATGCCCCTTACACATTAAACCACACATTATGCGTAATGCCCCCACATACTGCCGCTTGTAGCGTCCCTTAAGCAATGCCCCTAAAAGTGCCACTTACTGTAAATTTTTATATAAGCCTTCGCTGCTGCTACAGGGAGAGATGGAGAGCGGTGCAGCTGCTTCTATGGGGAGAGGAGCAGAGCGCAGCGTAGAGCACGCTCCCACTCCTCTCCTGGTGTCCCCTCTAGCCGAGTGGACATTTGAAATATTATGCGCGCTTTTGTGCATGACGTCGGGGGAGCACACCGGGCGCCGGCACCACATGATTAAAGGGGGGCGGGCTAAGGTGAAAGCGGGGAGAAGAATTGGAGCGGAAGCTGCAGGGGTGACAGTCATTGACAGCTGGGCAGAGAGCAGGGGGCTGCCCGGCTGTATTCAGAGCACTGCAGGTCACGGCTGTTTGAAATAATACCCCTTTCACAACAGAAAATGCAGGGATTTACCCGGGAATGTGGTACCAGGATCATGCAGGGACATTCCCAGGCTGACCCCTTATACACCAGCCTGCATTTTCTGGTGTGAGGGGGAGAGACAAACACTCCCCTCTCCCTACACCCCTTTAACCAACAAGCTATATCTTTGGAACCAACTGACCCATTTACATGAGACCAGTATCATATTGAAGAACTTTTGAGTTGGCTTCAAATGATTTTTGGTCCCGTGAAACTGGGCTGTTTAGTTCCAGAGAAATCTGCCCTCAAAGAACATAAACAGTCATGAAATGACATTTAAGAAATGAAAAAATAAATAAAACGGTTTAACCTCAATATCCCTGGAACCAATTAACCCATATGGATCCAGCCTGGTATCAAATTGAAGGCCCGGCGATTTGGGTTTGACTGACATCAACCTTGAGCTTCAGTGATGCAGAAGGGGGAACTGGCAGCTGTTGAACTGGGTGCGGGTCGGAATTAGCGGGTCCCATGTTATCCTATAGGGAAAACGTTCCAGCTTTGCCTGGCAGTATCTCAGGTTCCCAGGGGGCTAGAGACACGGGCTGGGCTCGTTGGAAAGCCCCATCCCTCAGCTACAAAATGGGCTAATGGGTGGTCCTGTGCACCCCCGGACCACCCCCTAGATTCGCCTATGCTCCTATACAGAAACAGGTTTCCTAGCACGGCGCCCGATTTTTTCATCTTATGGCTTCTTATGCGATGGCATTGCATCGCATGCCATATAGATGCATGCGATGCGATACGATGCGATTGGATTTTTCATTGTATAAGCATCCTAATGGGTGCTTACAATGTTAAATGCACCACCATGCCACCCCCACTATCAACGCAAACCCAAAGCGTGGCGAGTGCAGTGAGCCCACGAGGGGCGGCGGTACGCATGCTTCGACCTTTTCATACCCCCACAATCCACGTCGGCGTGGAGTTGATTTTAGATAGTGTGGAGAGCGCAGCGAGCCACCGAGCCCGAAGCGTGGCGAGCGAAGCAAGCCCCGCGAGGGGACGCATATTACTTTACATGTATTCCACGTCCCCTCGTGGGGCACACTGTGCTCGCCACGATTCAGACTCGGTGGCTCGCTATGCTCGCCACAAGTAATGATAGTGCTCCTATAAAGAAAGTAATAGTAGTTGTCCTATACAGAAACAAAGTAATAATAGTGCTCCTATGAAGAAACAAAGTAATGATAGTGCTCCTATGCGAGGGGACACATATTACTTTCCATGTATTCCGCTGGGGCACGCTTACATGTATTCTCGTGGGGCATGCTGCGCTCGCCACGCTTTGGGCTCGGTGGCTCGCTATGCTCGCCACACTATCTATAATCAACTCCACGCTGATAGTGGGGTTATGAAAAGTTCGGAGGACGCGTACGCTTTGATAGTGGGGGGGCATATAACATTGTAAGGACCCATCAGGGTGGTTGTACAATAAAAAATCGTATACCATCGTAGTGTATGCCATTGTATGGCATACGATGCGATACGATTTTTTATTGTACAATATCGCATCGCATTGCATACCATATTTAGTCTTATGGTATACTATGCGACAGGCTAGGAAACAAGTACCCAGAAACAAAGTAATAATTGTGCTCATATAAAGAAAGTAATAATAGTGCACCTATCAAGAAACAAAGTAATAATTGTGCTCCTATAAAGAAAGTAATAATAGTGCTCCTATAAAGAAACAGAGTAACAATTGTGCTCCTATAAAGAAACAAAATAATAATTGTGCTCCTATAAATAAAGTAATAATAGTGCTCCTATAAAGAAACAAAGTAATAATAGTGCTCCTATAAATAAAGTAATAATAGTGCTAATATAAAGAAACAAAGTAATGATGGTGCTCCTATAAATAAAGTAATAATAGTGCTCCTATAAAGAAACAAAGTAATAATAGTGCTCCTATAAAGAAAGTAATAGTAGTGCTCCTATAAAGAAACAAAGTAATAATAGTGCTCCTATAAATAAAGTAATAATAGTGCTAATATAAAGAAACAAAGTAATAATAGTGCTCCTATAAAGAAAGTAATAATAGTGCTCCTATAAAGAAACAAAGTAATAATAGTGCTCCTATAAAGAAAGTAATAGTAGTGCTCCTATAAAAAAAACAAAGTAATAATAGTGCTCCTTAATCCCTTTTTTTTTCTTTTTTTTTTTTTTTTTTTTTTTTCTAAGCGACACTTTAGTTTAAAAAGAGCACAGAAGGACACGTTCGACCACTTGAAATTAGGCTAGGGACACGTATGCAGGCTCTGCAGTGAGCCATTGATAATATAGGCACTGGTACACATAGGGGTCGAAGGGGTTGCAGGAGGCTAAATATAGATGGATAGGGGATGGGGGGTCCCTTTCGGACCGTACGGTAAGGGGTAGGATGTCATGAATAGTTATTCAATTATGAATTGCACGTTATCCCACACTAGAAGGAGAGGGAATAGGTATGGCTACACAAATGACACTTGGTCACAGAGAGCTCTGAAGGTTTAGAATAGAATGCTCTCGGAGAGGTTATTGATCACACGATCACATTGGGTTTGTAAGAAAAGGCCGACTCAATATTTGCGTCAGGCTCAAGACACACACATTTATTATCGTGCTTTTTTTTTTTTTTTTTTTTTTTATTGTTATTTTTCTGTTCCTCTCTTCTTTCAGGTTTGGAGATTAATCCTCCTGTATGGTGGGAAACTAAAATAAACTGGGCCTCAAAGAGCTTTGTGGTATGAAAAGGAGAGGTTGGGGAGCCACATAGAACTAGAAGAACAAGGCGGACCTAGGATAGGGGGCTATAATGGAAGAAGGAGGAATCTAGCAAAGAGTCGGGATGGCATTGTGAATGGCATAGGCGAGAAATTAGAGGAGAAAGAGAGGGGTAGGGGGCAATACTCGTGGCAGAGGGGAATCGAATAGTGATCCCGATAACATAACCTAGCCAATTTCTGGGGCGAGGGAGAAAGGGGGGTAGAGTTGTTAAACTGGAGCTGTGAGTGTAAAAATCAGCCGGCATGAACATTCTATGCTGTGATGTGATATGTATGTTTGTATTGTGATGTTTGTATTGTATTTTTCTTGTTTGTGGTAAAAAAGTAAATAAAAAAACGTAATTTAAAAAAAAATAATAGTGCTCCTATAAAGAAAGTAATAATAGTGCTCCTATAAAGAAAGTAATAATAGTGCTCCTATAAAGAAAGTAATAATAGTGCTCCTATAAAGAATATAATAATAGTGCTCCTATAAAGAAACAAAGTAATAATAGTGCTCCTATAAAGAAACAAAGTAATAATTCAGTTCCAATAAAGAAACAAATAGTAGTGCTCCTATAGTGAAACAAAGTAATAATAGTGCTCCTATAAAGAAAGTAATAGTAGTGCTCCTATAAAGAAACAAAGTAATAATAGTGCTCCTATAAATAAAGTAATAATAGTGCTAATATAAAGAAACAAAGTAATAATAGTGCTCCTATAAAGAAAGTAATAATAGTGCTCCTATAAAGAAACAAAGTAATAATAGTGCTCCTATAAAGAAAGTAATAGTAGTGCTCCTATAAAAAAAAACAAAGTAATAATAGTGCTCCTATAAAGAAAGTAATAATAGTGCTCCTATAAAGAAAGTAATAATAGTGCTCCTATAAAGAAAGTAATAATAGTGCTCCTATAAAGAAAGTAATAATAGTGCTCCTATAAAGAATATAATAATAGTGCTCCTATAAAGAATATAATAATAGTGCTCCTATAAAGAAACAAAGTAATAATAGTGTTCTAATAAAGAAACAAATAGTAGTGCTCCTATAGTGAAACAAAGTAATAATAGTGTTCATAGAAACAAAGTAATAATAATGCTCCTATAACGAAAGTAATAATTATGCTACTATACAAGAACCAAAATAATGCTCCCTAAATGGAAGGGGGGGGGGGGGGGGGGGATTAAACAAGCTGTAGTGCTTTTGTAATGGAAATTGTAGTACATAATTTATCATGACAATCACCAGTCTTACTAATAACTAATGAAATTAATAACTGAAATAATAATAATTATAATAATAATAATAAAAGTTGTCCACTTACCATTATTTTTGTTAAGTTGAGACAGAGGCGAAACTCTGGGAGGCAATGGAGCTATCTGCCGACGGGTTCCTGCTCCCAAGGTTGGCCCCTCTCCTCCCCTGCAAGTTTGAATGAGTTAATTGACAGAATGGTGTGTATAGTGTCTGAAGCGTCTGCTCACAAGCACTATTGGGAGGCGCAGCTGTGTCTAGTTCAATAATTATTCAATGCAAATTCTTATCGACAATATATGAATTTATTAAAAATTATTTCATATAAAGAATTTCATTTGAAGTGCACTTCATAATAATTCATACAAATATTAGACAAAACAAGACATACCACATACAGTATAACATATATAGCTACCATATAACTATTATTCAGAGGCTGGAAAATGGCTCAAAGTACTAGGCATATATATCATTAAATGTTCACAGCAATGATCCTTTATAGTTACCAGTCCCGCATATAGGATATACAACTCCCTCCAGTGCCTGTATATTACAATGTCCTGGATCTTTATATTCCCAGTTGGATTTTTGTATCCAGGTATGGATCGTCCCTCTGTTACCAGATGATTTTTTTATGGGAACAGTTTTTAACCACAGAAGGTTTTTAGTTACCACCAATAATATGAACAGTGGTGATACAATCAAATGTACAGCTCAAATACGCGTTTATCCGCCTATGTAGCACAAATCAGCGGCTTCCTCAGTACTGACACCAGCTCTTCCCTCCTTGAAGCCAAGCAGCAGCATAGCCCAGCCAGGCACACTAACTGACAGTCTGTGTCGGGCAGCAGAAGTCTGAAGCCCGTTCTCAATAAGAGGTTGCTCCCAGGGTGATAAAAGGTATTCAAAATGTTTATTTGGGGCAGCTTTATCCTCAGCAGATGTTACCCCCCCCCCCCTCCTCTCCCTTTGCCCGTCCCATCTGGTCACCCACTGCATTTGGCCTCTGTACTTGCTGTGACTGTGTCTGCTCCTAATCCCACAGCCCGTTAATGCTTTTCTTACCCAGGTGGCGGAGAGGGGACATCGGTACATATGAGTGCACTGGGCCCCAAGATTTCTGTTGTCAGCCCTGTGCATAGGAGACTGTAAAAAACAGCTTTGCTACAGTATGCTAAAGTGAGTTTCCAAAGGCATAATGTTAGAATCCATAATCCATGTCATGGGGTGGGGGCACTTGGAAGGGTAAGGGCTGTCAGTGCCAGGAGTTACAGCACTGCCTGGAACATCGTCTGCAGTAGCAATTCTGCCTGCAAGGTGAACTTCCAGTGGGATACATATGGGTAAACATTGGTGGGGAGGCCAGCGGTCAGAATGCCAATGGCGGCATTCTGATGGAGTGAATCCTGACAGGGAAGGGTAAGTATACTTATCCTCCCCTTGCCCCCTCCACTCTAACCCTCCCTTCCAACAGCCTAACCCTAACCCCCTCCCCCCTAGGGCTAAACCAAACTCCTGCAGTTCAGGATAAACCTAACCACCCTCCTTCCCTGTCCTAACTCTAACCCACCCCGCAAACTTATTTCTGTATGACCTCACCGCTTGGTTGTTCTAGTTGTGGCCCTGGCCACCATCATATGAATTTATATTATTCTAGGCAGACAGACAGAAACAGACTTCCCTTCACTGTATTGGCTGAGGGGAGACCCATTGACCGACATCAGTGGGAGTACCATTCAGTTACACACATGATGTTCCTCAGTCCATGGAACTAGTGTTATTTTTTTTACCCCTTGGATGCTACTTGGAACCAATAGGATGTGATCTACACTAGATGTATGTGAGTATCATTTTTTTTAGATGGATTGTAGTTGGGGGTCCATTGCACAAGGTAGACTATATAGTACCCAATAGCTTAGCTATATCAGGAACCCTTTGATCATTATTGTATATAAGAGATCAGCATTGACCATGAGCATCAATATGCATATCTAGTTAATTTGAGAACCTTAATTGATAGTTTAGTTTAGGGAATTGATAGTTCTTTTGTGATACAGTCTTAGTATTCATATTCCTTTATTATCACATTAAATAGGTCACCGCACTAATATGAATCGACAGCAATGAATAACGATACCCTATGCACATTATGTTGTTTTGAGTTGTTGTAATTGTTGTGTAATTATTTTATGTCACTTGTTCCAGTATCGTAACATTGCTGCATTACCATTGGCACACACGGACGGGCCTCCCTTCGTGCTCCTTGCACGTGTGCCGATGGGGGATGACTTCAGTTTCCAGCGCCTCCCTGGTCGGCGCCGGCGTGGGTCATGAATGGGGACAGTCACTATTTAGGTAAGCTCCTGTACACATAGGTGCCGATTCTGTGGGTGCTCAAGGGCCCGAGCACCCACGGAAATTGATGAGCACCCACGGGTCCGAGTTCCGCTGCTGGGTCACCGTATTAACTTGCTAATTTGCAGCTGCAGCAATCACATCGCTGGACCCGCCACCTGGCAAATAGTATGAGTGAAGAGTGTATTCTGTCAGCGGAGTAATATGCGGCCATGGGCCGGCCAGCATGTGCATGCTCTGGGCGTGCTGTGCGACTGAGTAGGGCGTGCTGTGCGACTGAGTAGCATTTATGTACCTGCAATGTGGGGGCATTTATGTATTTGGCACTGTGGGAGCATTTATGTATTTGGCATTGTGAGGGCATTTATGTACTTGGTACTGTGGGGGCATTTATGTATTTGGCCGTAATGGGTAAAAAGGGGGATTCTGCTGCTGTAATGTGTAAAAAGGGGAACTCTGCTGCCGTAATTTGAATATTGGAGACAATTGTGCTGTGTGATATAAATTGGTGTTATTTTGAGGCCACACCCCTTCCCCATGAAGCCACTCCCCTATATTTTTGGCTTGAGCACCCACCAGCAAAAACATAAATCGGCACCTATGCCTGCACACATGTAACTTGTTCTCACCTAGCACCTTGATAAAAAGGCCTACGGGCTTTGAAACGTCAGTATATACCGCTTGTTTGCTTGTTTCTTTCTGAGTGATATAACATAGAGTGGAGCACGTGCATCCCTTCTCTTTGGAAGACACCGGATCTACTGCAGCTCATTGAAAGCCTGGGCAACCTGGAGTGCCATACTCAGAAAACTATCATACATATATATATAGCATGCCCCGGTGAGACCTGGCACTGTCACTGTTGCAAGGGTAATAGTGATTTGGTGCTACAGGGTACCAGGGCAGTGTCCATTATCGGCTGGTAATTGTGTGATGTGACTATAACTCCCACAGAAGGTGATTTAGTGACCTGGTTTTTAACCCTGAAGGGACCCGGCTCTGTGGCCAGTGTAGATATACGCTGTGACACCGTTGTAGCGGGTTACCAGGGTAACCTTATTATGTGTACACGTCACCGGTAGGGAGGAGTCACAACACATACCTGGGGCTTACTATGCCCAAACCACTACGTTCCTTTTAGGGGCGTCTAAAACTCTGACTTGGCCTATGATCAGCGGAATTGTGCGCATATACATCACCTTTCTTAGCGCACTTAGAAGTCTGAACTGGGTCCGGTCAGTCAGACGCTGGAGCGTACGGTTGCTAGGCAACGCAGGACGCAGTGTCGAGAGACGCTGAGGTTCCTGGCTGCCAGGTGACGCGGTACGCACGTATGCGTCATGACGCCGGGTGGCCTCCGATATCTGTGTCAGTACTCATAGAGGTGTGTACCAGACCAATGTGTCTGACTGGCTTATGGCCGGAAACTCCTTATATGGAGAACCGACCGGCATTCCGTATAATACGGATGAACCTATGACCACTTAGCATTCCCTGTTTACACTGGTGTTTTTGATTGATTCAATTATGTGGAAGCCTTATATACTGGGCTGGTGCACTCATTTAGTGTGGGTCAGTCCAGGATGAAGGCTGGATAAGCCGAAACGGCTCCGTTGACTGCTACCTGACTGTTTATGATGCTGTACTTGGGTGACTATGCCAATTTATGTCTCCTTGCCTCTCTACCTTTGCCATCAGTTGCATCCCAGTCCATGTTTGGCTAGAACCTTGGCCACATGATTTGAAATAAATTCCTTTTTACATCTTTAACAAGGAGTGCTGCCTCATATGTCTCTTTGACATGAAGTTTCTCTAAATTCTCCAAAGGATTCTGCACCCACCTACATTCTTCAGATTAATGAGTGCTACTCCCACAAGTTTTCTTATATTAATCTTCATTGATTTTTGGACCTGCACCGTTCATTTTTTCAACAAAGAATTTTTTCTAAGAATTTTTTTTGGATAAAAATTCTTCCTGCATATTTTCAAATATTATTTTCTGTGTTGTATGTTTAGTATATATACTGCTGACACATTTGAACATCTCTTGTAAATACTGTGTATTGTTATGGAAACGACTATCGGTGACCTCACAGGCACCAAACGATTCCTTGAGAAAGACATATCAAAAATTCTATTTACTGACACATCACAGCTAGCCTTTGACGTATATCTGATGAGATCTATAACGACCTCTTGAAATTAAACAAGAGGCTAGTAGAATTGGAGTTACATGGCCTTACCATATCCAGGGGCGAATTTAGGGGTCAGGCCGCCCCTAGGCACAACATTTTTGGCCGCCCCCCCCCCCCCCCCCCTATTTTAATGTAATCATTATTAGGGTGGATGGGGGATTTGGAATATATATAGATATGAGGTGGGCTACAGTTACATTTGAATGAAGTATATATATATATATAAATATATATAATGTTTGTGTATATATAAATATATATATACACATATACATGTATATATATATATATATATTTATATACATATGTTTATGTGTGTGTGTATATATAGATATAGATATATATCTATATATATATATATATATATATATAGATATATATCTATATCTATATATACACACACACATAAACATATGTATATAAATATATATATATATATATATATATATATATGTATATGTGTATATATATATTTATATATACACAAACATTATATATATATATATATATATATCTTCAAACACTGCTTCTGTGTGGTTGTGAGGCTGTCTTCTTGACAAAGGCCGGGTATCGGCCGAAACGTCGACTAGGACTACGGTCCCCACTTTGGTGATGTATCAATAAATTTGCTTTTTGCTATATCTTGTTGGTGAGTGCCCTGATTGGACCCTGAAGGGCCCGTCGTGTAATATATATATATATATATATATATATATATACTTCATTCAAATGTAACTGTAGCCCACCTCATAACGTGGAGTATTAACTGTATGTGCTATGACTGTCTCAGTCAGTCTCTCACTCAGACACTGACTGAGAGCAGCGCAGGATGAGCTCAGCTCAGCTGCTTTCCACGCCCATTGGATACACAGCAGCCAATAGGCTGTGTGTATACAGCAGCCAATGGGCGCTGGAGGCAGTGAGCCTGAGCAAATCAGCTCACTCGACGAAGACGCAGCCTGGGGGGAACCATGGATACACATACACAGCCTGGCAGTGACAGCCGCGAGCTGCCGCCGGTGATGTACATACTACTGTGTGCATGGCAGAGCGGGCGGGTAACGAGCGACGCTGCCGCTGACATATGATGATGAATCATGTCAGCGGCGGCGCCGCTTGTCACTTGCCGCTTCCCACCCGCTCTGCCATGCTGCTATTTAAAAGCATGGCAGTCCGCAAGTGCCGCCCTAGATTAGTGCCGCCCTGAGGCCCGTGCCTCACGGGCCTAGGCACAAATCCGCCTCTGACCATATCCCAATACCACAAGGATAAGCTAATACCCAAAGGTTTTCGAATCAAAAATCAACCCACCATTGGTAGGGGGAACCCAGAGTTCTGCAAACAATGGTGTATGATATTAAATCAATGTAGTCTGGACCTCATGGTCCTTGTGGTACAACAAGTGAATACTGAGATTGATGCCATTAGAGCGGATATAGTAGACTGTGAGAAAAGTGGCCTCGAGACACTTAAAACAGACGAGAACACTCCCTGGTTAACCAAAATTACAGAGGGTGTGGAGAAATTTAGAGCTGAGCTTTTGGTTTTCAAAAAATCCAAGTACAAAAAAGTCAGGGAAGATTACAAAGAGTTGAGGGTTTATCCCTGGCTCAATAGACAAAATAATAGACGTCCGTGGAAAACAGCGGAGGGCCAAAGAAAACGGGGGGGCACGAGAGATTTTACAGACGTAGAATCTCACACCTCACAAAGCGACTCGGACCAACCATCCAGGGGTAGGAGACGCCCTTTTTTTCGGGAACGCGTTCACACGCGGAGCCGAAACCGAAAAGGAGACGCCCAACTAGACGGGGAGGGAGGAGACATAAGAGGAAAGGAGGGAAACTCCAAACCACGGAATTAGTGGTATTTAATCTTTCTGACTATAAACCCACTGTTGACGAGATGGCTGTATTATCTAAGGGTCTCACATTTGTGCAAACTTATACACCCAAGCCTCTGGACACAGATGTTGAACTATACAAATTTCAGAGAAAATTAAACATCATGGATTTTTTTAAGAAACATGGAACACAAACCACCATTGAAAGAGCCCCCTTCAAGGGAGCCAGTGTGTTTGATCCACCCACCACAAATCCATCCATTGACACTTTTTTTAGACTTGTTAAAAATGAGATCGAGATCGGACAGAGGAACATGAGACCAGTGAGGTCCAACCTGTCTAGATCCGAATCTCAGGCATTCAGGTCGCTCCATGATAATACCAGTATAATAGTCCGCCCCACCGATAAAGGCGGGGGCATTGTGTTATTAAACAAAACTGCATATGTTACTGAAGTCATGAGACAACTGAATGACCCTGTATGCTACAAGTGTCTAACTTTTGATCCTACATCCACCTATAAAAAAGAAGTGGATGCAGTGATAGCTGTTGGTGTGTCTAATCGGTGGATAGATGAGAACACTGCTGATTTTTTGACGCAGGAGTTTCCCAAAATCCCGTTGATGTACATACTTCCGAAGGTACACAAGAGCCTAGTGCCCCCCCCCCGGTAGACCGATTATTTCGGCGAGGGGGTCACTAGGCTAACCCCTTTCACAATTTGTGGATTACCACCTACAACCTGTGGTAACCAACACTCCCTACTTTACCAAAGACACTACTGACTTTCTATTAAAACTTCGCAACTTTGGTAAACCTCCTCCAAACAGCCTACTTGTGACCCTAGATGTTAGTAGTCTCTACACTAATATATCTAACGATGAAGGTACAGCTGCTGTACGAGAAATTCTTACAGACAGCCAAGATTACAATGGTCCACCGATTGACTACCTCATTCTACTCATGAACATCATACTTCATAAAAATTATTTTTTTATTCAATAACGCTTTTTATTTGCAGTTATCCGGCACTGCGATGGGGTCAAACATGGCCCCATCGTATGCCAACCTATTCATGTACAGTTATAAGCGAACTAATATCATGTCTAATCCAGAGTTTTCAAAGTACATCCGTTTTTATACCAGGTATATAGACGACCTGTTTTTGATTTGGGCAGGCAGTACCAGTCAACTGGAACTCTTCATTACTCATCTAAATCAATTACCTGGACGCATCCGCTTTACTTTCAATTATCATGCCAATACTATGGACTTCCTTGATGAAACGGTGACTGCATCGAAGGATAAATACACGAATAAAGTATTTGTGAAGAAAACGGACAAAAACACTCTATTGGCCAACTCCAGCTTCCACCCTGCCCCCTTAAGAGAGGTCTTCCCTTCTCCCAGCTAATTAGAGTGACCCGCATCACTTCTGAGAAGGAAGACCTGCTCCATGACTTGCGACTGATGGCAAATAAATTTCTAGCCCGCGGATATGATAAAGCCGAGGTAGAGATGGCAGTAAATAAGTGCATGGCCATTGAACGCGAGACCCTTCTGAGCCCCACTTCTAAAGCTAATGAGAAAATGGATTGTGTGGTTTTTCCAACCACCTACTCTACCTTATCCTCCATAATGAAAACCGCAATCTCTAAGAACTGGCATATCATTAGCACGGACCCTACTATTGGGCCGGATTGCCAACAATTGCCACTATTCAGCTACAGACGTAGTCCAAACATAAGACAACGGATTACATACTCAGATATCAGCCCATCTCCAAACACCAACAGAACATGGCAATAGCAAATTCGGGATGTGCCAGCGCTAAAGTACAATTGTACGAGGGGGCAGCTGAACCGGAGTGGTCCAGTACTCCTGGGTGGATAGAGAGAAGGTTGGATGGTTCTGCGCTCACCCTCTAGGTGTGTGTGTGAGGTAAAAAATGGCTATTAAACAGTATGATTGGTAAAAAGAAATTATTTTATTACTAAAATATATGAAGTATGCACGTGGATATGGGGGGGGGGGGGGGTGTTGGTGTGTATAGGGACACACCGGTGGGGGTGTACGGAGTTGTATATCACTCCAATGTCAGTGGAACAGCTCTCACTTAGTAGTGTCTGCTGGACAGACAATGCGATTTTGCGTCCGATTTGCGTCCGATTTTCGGCCGATTTGTTCCCGATTTTCGACCATTTCCTGATGATTTGCATGTTATTCCATCCTTGCACACCCCCAGGTACTATGCGATGGTATGCGATGTGATTTTTGGGAAAATGCCCCTGATTGTACAATTAAATATCGCATAGCAACGCATGCCAGCAAGTGGCATGCGATGCGATGTGATTTGCAATGTTAAATGCACCCCCATTGTTAACACCACCCCCAATATCAATGCCAACCCGAAGCGTGGCAAGCGCAGCGAGCCCGCGAGGGGCGGCGGTACGCGTCCTCCGACCTTTTCATACCCCCACTATCCACGCCGGCGTGGAGTTGATTTTAGATAGTGTGGCGAGCGCAGCGAGCCACCGAGCCCGAAGCGTGGCGAGCGGGACGTGGATTACTTTACATGTATTACGCGTCCCCTCGCGGGGCTGGCTGCGCTCGCCATGCTTCGGGCTCGGTGGCTCGCTGCGCTCGCCACACTATCTAAAATCAACTCCTCGCCGCGCTTCGGGTTGGCGTTGATAGTGGAGGTGGCGTTAACAATGGCGGTGCATTTAACATTGTAAGCACCCATCAGGGTGATTGTACAATTACAAATCGAATCGCTTCACATGCATCGCATGGCATGCATCACATGCCACTATATTGCATGCGATGCACTACGATGGAAATCGGGGGTGTGCAAGGTGTGCAATAATAAAACAGCATGCAAATTGGCCGGAAAAAGTGAAAAATCGGTCGAAAATGGGCCAAAAATCGGCCGCAAAATCGCATCCGATTTTTCCATGCGATTTTCGGCCGATTTCGTGGGCGCCGTCATAATACACAAGTACCTAGTGTGGCGAGTGCAGCGAGCCACTGAGCCCGAAGCGTGGCGAGCGTAGCAAGCCCCGCGAGGAGACGCGGATTACTTTACATGTATTCCACGTCCCCTTGCGGGGCTCGCTGTGCTTGGGCAGTTCACCGCTCTCTGCCGGCTGTCACCTCACTGTCATTCTCTCGGTGGGCTGGCGGGCGGCCGTGACGATGTTTAAATAAATAAATTACAGCAGGAGGCACAATGCACCATGATCCCCAGCCCAACCTGTCGTCTCCCCACCTTTTCCTATCGCCGGGTGCCAGTAGCTATACAGTCCTCTGTCAGGGCCGAAACTAGGGTTTCTGGTGCCCGGGGCAAGACATACATTTAGTGCCCCCCCCCCCCAAAAAAAAAAAATTATATATATATATATGTGTCCGAGGTGGGCGGCACTCAGAGACGATGTAGACAATTTAAACCATAAAACGGTTTATTGTGAAAAAAATGAGGCAGCCTCATTTTTTTCACAATAAACCGTTTTATGGTTTAAATTGTCTACATCGTCTCTGAGTGCCGTCCACCTCGGACACATATCTACTAGCCTTCTGGCTTATGGGAAGGCACCGGGGCACTTGAAGAGTATACAGCAACTCCGAGTGCCGGCTCCCTCGGATCATATATATATATATATATATATTTTTTTTTTATTATTATTTGTTTTTTTGTTGTTGTTGCTCAGAAGCAGGCACACATTTGGCATTTGGTTTTGCACAGAAAGTAAAACATTAATCAGAAGCCATTTATGTGCTTACAGACAGCAGAAGGGGTGACATTAAACGGACAGCGCGGGCATTTAGGGCATTTTTTGGGGGGAGGGGGGGGGGAGTGGTATGGTCACATAGTAGTATCAATTCACATTATAGAACACATCGTAATGCCCAGTACACATTCCAGCACACACCGTAATGCCCAGAGCACATTACACCACAAACCATAACGCCCAGAGCAAATTACACCACAAACCGTAATGCCCAGTACACATTATAGCACACACCATAATGCCCAGTACACATTATAGCACACACCGTTATGCCCAGTATACATTATAGCACACACCGTAATGCCCAGTACACATTATAGCACACACCGTTATGCCCAGTATACATTATAACACACACCGTAATGCCCAGTACACATTATAGCACACACCGTTATGCCCAGTATACATTATAACACACACCGTAATGCCCAGTACACATTATAGCACACACCATAATGCCCAGTACACATTATAGCACACACCGTTATGCCCAGTACACATTATAGCACACACCGTTATGCCCAGTACACATTATAGCACACACCGTTATGCCCAGTACACATTATAGCACACCATAATGCCCAGTACACATTATAGCACACACCGTTATGCCCAGTACACATTATAACACACACCGTAATGCCCAGTATATATTATAGCACATAAGTGCTGCTTACCTACATGCTTGATGCCAGGGGTTATATGCTTCTTGCAGGGGTTACATGCTTGATGCGAGGGGTTACATGCTTGATGCCAGGGGTTATATGCTTGATGCCAGGGGTTACATGCTTGATGCCAGGGGTTACATGCTTGATGCCAGGGGTTATATGCTTGATGCCAGGGGTTACATGCTTGATGTAGGGGTTGCTGGTTGGTGCTTGGGGATCACCATAAGGGGCGGGGGCATTTTATGGCCGTTGCTGGGGGGAAGGGAAGCATTTTGTGCTCGTTGCCCAGGGGTTGGAGAAGCTGGCATGTTACTCAGCAGGCTGTCAGTGCGGCGGGGGACTGGATGTGGCTGGAAGAGCTGACAAGCTGCTCTTCTAGCCACATCCAGGCCTACGCTGACAGCGCGCTCACCTCTTCTTCTGAGAGCGGCTGTCAGATTTCATAGCCGCATCGCGTCCCGTCCCCCCGTGCTCAGCAGTGGCATACTCGCTAGACTTGGGGGCGGGCGGCCAAAGGACACACGCATGAGTCTGTGTGCGACTGTCTGTGACAAAACCTGCAGTGATTGGCTGCCGGGCGGCCACTGAGCAATGATTGGGTCCCCGGCAGCCGCTGCAGTGATTGGTTCAGTGCTGCACAGCGCATCCTCGGGGACCCCTTCAGTTTTAAAAACTGAGTCCCCGGGGAGAGTGACAGTATTGCGCCCCCCCCCTCCAGCACCTGGTGCGTGTGACCCCCTAGCCCCCCCCCTAGTTACGGCCCTGCCTCTGTGTGCTGCAGTGAATGGTGGTCGGAACACCTGATAAGAGGCTCCAGCTGCTGTTAGCGTGGGGCAGGGGGAGCCCGGGTGCTGATGGGGAGGGCGCAGGGCAGTCAGATCATCTGCAGAGGCATTAGTGGATGTGCTACCTGCAGGCAGGTACTGTACATCAGGGGATCTAGCCACGCTACTCAAGGCATATTATGCACCCTGACCCCCAGCCCAGCCTGTCATCTCCCCACCCTATCCCTATAACCGGGTGCCAAGTGCAGGGCCGGCGGAACCCGCTCAGCAGGGAGGCGCCGGCCAGTAGAGGCGCTCTTTCCTCCCTGCTCCTCCTGGCTGCCGCTGCCTGTCCTACTGCATGACAGACAGCTGCACCGGCAACATGAGGCACTTACCCACCGCTGATGTCCTGCATGCAGGAAAGGGTGAGGGTCGAGGGAGGCAGAGACGTGATGAGATCTGCAGAGGATGGCTTCGGAGTTACTGCTGACTGCAGTACTGCCAGGAGCCACTAGATGCTGATCCCACTGTGGAGCTCTGCCCTTATCAGTGGAGACTGGAGAGAGACAGCCCGAAACCCGGCTGAAGAGAAACTGGCCGATGTTAGTTTGTTTTTGTCTGCCTGTCTGTCTATATCTATATCTCACTGTCTGTCTGTATATTTCTCTCTCTCTGTCTATATCTATCTCTGTCTATATCTATCTCTGTCTGTATATATCTATATCTCACTCTGTCTGTCTATATCTTTCTCTGTCTATATCTATTTACATCTATCTATCTATCTATCTATCTATCTATCTATCTATCTATCTATCTATCTCTCTATCTATCTATCTATCTATCTATCTATCTATCTATCTATCTATCTGTCTGTCTGTCTGTCTGTCTGTCTGTCTGTCTGTCTGTCTGTCTATATCTGTCTGTCTGTCTCTCTTTCTATCGATCGATCGATCGATCGATCTATCTATCTATCTATCTATCTATCTATCTATCTATCTATATGTCTGTCTGTCTACAGTCTGTCTATCTATCTGTCTGTCTATATCTGGGGGTGGATATACTTATAGGGGGGCTCAGCCTCTTCATAGTAAAATGCAACTTTTACTCCAAAATACTGACACAAACACTTATCAACCATTAAAAATCATGTGAAAGGGAAACTGTAACAAAAAAAACAAATGGGCATAGCTACTGGAACAAAATGTTTTTTGGTAGCAAGAGTTATCACTTTGGGCGGGATGCTATATAGCAGAAATGCGGTAAAAACCCCGTTTTCGGGGTTTCTACCGCATTTCTATATGCTATATGGCGCCTCCGCAGTGTCAGCGCTGCGGAGGGAATCGCCAGCTAAAGCTGGCGAATCCCTGCAGAAGCCTATGGGCTTCTTACCGCAGCGCTGTTTGAGGGATCCGTCACGGATCCCTCCCAGCGTGCCCTGCGGCCGGCGCCGGGGTCTGCGCATGCGCAGATGGACTCCCGGGTCACAGACCCGGAAGTCCAGTGCCGGCACCGCATCGCAAGGGACAGCTCTTACCGCAAGAGCTGTCCCTTGCATGAATAACGGCATATGTTATAGCATATGCCGTTATTAAAAATGCGATGTCCGGCGAAGGGGGGCCGCGGATGTTATAACATCCCGCCCTATATGAGCAATGGAAGGGAGGGCGCAAAATGTCAGATTGCAGGGGGGCGCCAGACACCCTAGCACCGGCCCTGGCCGAGTGGACAGGCAGCCACGGCGCTTCCATTGTGGCGGCTGTCACCGTGAGAAAAAGCCCCCTTGACAACGAGCATGTAATCCCCCATGGTAACAAGAATGGAACCCTCTTGGCATCGGGCAAGTCCCTGGCATTGTGAAATAAACTCCTAGCAATGAGCATGTGGGTAAGTGGGACTTATGTGGCATAATATGTAATGGGCATCACAATGTGTTCCATAATCTATAATGGGCATTACGGTGTCTGGCATCATGTATAATGGCCATTCCGGTGTGTGGTATAATGTGTAATGGGCATTACGGTGTGTTGCATCATGTGCATCGCATATTATGGTATGTGGCATTCATAACCACACCCCTATTGTGATGAAGCCACTCCTCTAGCTTTGTGTGACCACACCCCTTTTGAGTGGCCACGCCCCCTCTTCTGGAGCGCGCGCCACCCCCACTTCGAAAATTTTCACTTCAACCACTGGTCTTGATGCTCTGAAATCATGTGGAAAAGGGCAATACCGCATTAGTGTATGGGCACCTTAAGGTGCAGAACCCTCAAAAGTTACATGTTCGCCCCTTATGGTCCCAGCCAGGACTGTACCTCTGCTTTCCAGTATCTATTACATTTCCAACCTGAAGTCCTGAATAAAGGAAATATAGTGAAGGCATTAGGTTCTCTCACTCCAACATTAGTTTCCAAGGCTAGTGACTAAACCAGGGGCAGAACAAAGCGCCCAATTCTACTTGTCCTCAATAAAGGATAGACCCAGGGGACCTCACTGCAGTCCCTGTCACTCAATATCCCCAGTCAGGCAGTGAGTGTGAGTGAGCAGCAGACAGAGCAGCAGCACAGAAGGCGGCGGGCGGGCGGCGCTTCCAGCAGGTGGGGAGGGGGGAGAACGACGAGCAGCAGACTGACAATGCAGATGCCGGCCGCTCATTGGGCACCGCCGGTCTCCGCTCTGCTCTCGCTGCCCCTTGCATAGAGCTCTGAGCTGGGAGGAGGCAGGCGAGAGAGTGGTGGTGGATGCCCGGGCAGGGAAATCCCACATGTCTAGTGGGATAACGGGACCAAGCAGAGGGCACAGCCCCGGGAAGCCGCTGCAGGAGGCTCCCTCCTCTATACCCAGGGAAGCACGCATGCTGGTGACTGAGGAGGACACACATGGAGACCTGGAAGACATTGTGAGTGCCCAAGCCCTGATTCCATACCTCACCCTCCCTGCACTGTCCTGTTATGTCTGACATCTGCTGTAATGCTCCTGCCCCTGGCTTTGTATCCTCCTCTCCTACCTCTCAGCACTGCAGGCAGCAAGGGGAATGGAACAAAGGCAGAGGATGGGATTACATGGAACAAAGGGGAGCCAGGCAGGAATGCTGCCCTGACACTGGTGGCCTGTGTGTGCCATCTATGCATTGACTGGGCACTTTAGGGAAAGAGCCCCCAATGTTCCAGATACCTTCTCTAGTAACCCTCTGATGTCCTGCTCTGATTATATTTATTATATATATTTCATGACATCACTTCCTAAAGTCTTGCAATAACGCATAGCAGGTTCCTAAAGTAACCAATCTGCGGCTCCACTGACTGCATTCTATGCATTGGCACATTATTAAATTACTCTCCTCTCCTTGGTATGTCCTCCTGAGCCCTAGAACTACATCTCCTTCTGCAGCACCTGTCAAAACATTTAGGGCGAGATGTACTAAGCTTGAAAAGTGATCAAATGGAGAGTGATAAACAACCAGCCAATCAGCTCCCACCTGCCATGTCACAGGCTGGGTTGGAAAAATGACAGGTAGGAGCTGATTGGTTGCTTGTTTATCACTCTCCATTTTTTCACTTTTCAAGGCTTAGTACATCTCGCCCCATATATGATCTCCTTTCATGTTGGAATAAAAATAAATACAAAATCCGTTCACTGCCTAGAACGGGATAACTGCTCCTATTTTGGCTGTTTACAACATATGCACTGGAAAGGCATTGGCAGGTGCAATAATGTGTTGTGTATGTTGCAAACTTTGTGTTTATTGCCCATGTTTTGAATGCTGTCCAGCCTCAGCTAAGCACATAGATTGGCTATACTGAAGTGCCAGCTGTAGGTCTTTTAAGGTACATACGCACTAGACAATATTCACAATAATATCGTTAACAATATCGTTATCGCACATATTAAAAAAGGACGCTTTTGTAAATCCCTGAATATACTTCTCATTTGTGGCTATATATATATATATATAGCCACAAATGAGAAGTATATATATATAATCCATGGTTGCAGGCACTCAAATCTTACATCCATGGAATGCTGGGGTGCCGTCTGGGAAAAAATGGACAAGGTACATAGTTTGTGGTCAACGTATCAGAAGAGCTTTGCTTCCTTTTTCAAGACATAAATTGGTGCAATACAGTATTGCACCAATTTATGTCTTGAAAAATGAAGTAAAGCTTTTCCGAAACGTTGACCACAAACTGTGTACGACTGGAGGAGTGCCATAAATCTCTGCTGCATATATATATATATATATATATATATATATATATATATATTTTTTCATTATTTATACCACAACAGTTCCGCAGCGCCTAACAATACATAAATGAGCAAGACAACCCCATTTCCATTGGATAATATATAAGGGGAATACTGTGTCCAGATTACATTGTATTATCTTCCTGCTGGTTTTGTTATTATGACCTTTGGATATGACCCTTATAACCTCAGGTCTATATACTGGATAAAATTGTATGTACACAGCGGATAAGCTGTGTTACTGATGGCAATGTAAACACACAAGGCTTGGCAGTATTGCTATCTGAAGAAGGGATTCCCCTATACCAGCTACAAAACAAAGGTACTATATTGTACACTGACATGTAGCTCTTAATATCAGTGTACTGTACTGCTGTGCAATTGGGAATAACATAATTGCTACTACTACCTACTTATGTTTAAGTTTCCCTTGTGTTAGTGTAGCAATTAAAAAAAGGCTACTGTCACCATTATATATTTGCACCTGCCTGATGCATGGTGGTCACAAATACCTGCAAATGATATGACAGCTGGTTATGCGTCTCTGTGCCAGTCTGCATCTGTTCGCAGTATGCCCTTACTTTGCCTGTGTCTCCTGGCGCATGCAAGCGTAAGTGTCAGATTCACATTAATCTTCATGGTCACATTTTGTGTATCCTCCGTGAATACTGCAGGAACAACAATATGTATATTTATTCACAACAACCACAGACAGAAATGTAGTTTAGCAGTAACATTTATCAATTGCATGCTATACAATTATACATAGAATCTAATTGGTTGCCACGGGCAACTTCTCTACTGGCTCATTTCTCCAATCTTTTCACTGCTTCATACATCTCTCCTAAAAATCTGGACAGTTATTTACAAGAAAGTCACATTTATTAATGCTATTTCTTATCTAAAATATACTTATACACAAAGGCCATTATTCTGGTTAACTCGCAAAGACAAATTCCTTCTCAAATGGACAAAACCATGTGCACTGCAGGTGGGGCAGATGTAACGGGATGCAGTCAAAATCCCGACGGTCAAAATCCCGACATGGTCAAAATCACGAATGGGTCATAATACCGACAAGGACAAAATCCCGACATTTAAAATCCCGACAAGGACAAAATCCCGATATTTGAAATCACGACAGGGTCAAAATACCGACATATAGAATGTACAGGTGAAACAGTCAACATGACTTTCCGTCGACAGGTCGCAAGGTCGACATGGGTTTTTTCACAGTTTTTTGACCCGACATGTGCCGAGAGGCGGTATTTCATGCCCTACCATCCACTAGGGCGTGGTGGGAGAACAAAATAATGTGCCGAGCACAGCGAGGCACCGTGCCCGAAGCATTGCGAGCGGCTGCGGTTCACTTCCAACTGTGTCCATGTCGACTGTGTCGACATTCGGGTAAAAAAACTGTGAAAAAACCCATGTCGACCTCGCGACCTGTCGACACAAAGTCATGTTGACTGTTTCACCTGTACATTCTATATGTCGGTATTTTGTCCCTGTCTGGATTTCAGATGTCGGGATTTTGTCCCTGTCGGGATTTTGTCCTTGTCGGGATTTTGACCTTGTCAGTATTCAGTATTTTGACCCTGTCGGGATTTTAACCGTCGGGATTTCATACCGAATCCGATGTAACCTGTGCAGAGAGAGAGAAATATTTGGGTGAGTTTCTGTGCAGGGTAAATATTGGCTCCTTTATTTTTACACTGCAATATAGATCTCACTTTAAAGTCAAACCCCACCCAAATCTAACTCTCACTACACATGTAACATTGCCCCCCCCCTGCAGTGCACATGGTTTTGTCCATTTGCCTTTGCCACTGAACTAGCATAAGGGCCAAAATGCGTCTCAGACACATGCGCAATAAGTACACATTGACTGATTTTGTACAATAGCGGCATCTGAATTTGGTCCAACAAAATTAATAACTAAGAAAAATCAAAATTATATTTTTGGGTATTGGTAAAAAAAAATTGCAGAAGAAACTGAACTGACGTCCCAGAGGAATTGCTCTTGTTCTCAGTGCTCTCGCCTCGTTCCATGACATTGCTGATGAGACGGTTATGCACATTCTCTTAAGTGCAGATTATTTCTTTTTTTAGTTTTTACAAAGTGGAAAAAAATTTAATTTAATTTTAAGTTCCACTTATTTATTGGTACCTTTTTCATTCAATTTCCTTGTATGGAGCCATATTTTCTTCCGTTTCCTGATTCTGGAAATATGTTTCCTAAAGCCCATATGAACTGGGTGTTCTCCGCAGCTGGCAAAATCGACAATCTGCAGCATGGCCCTCGACGGGGGCAGTTTATTCACGACCCCGGGTAGCGTGCATCTTGTGTCTTTGGAGGCATACACACTGGCTGATATTTCAAATGATATTGCTCAGAAGTGCCAAAATTAGCTACCAGGTTTAAGAATCCTTCTTTCTGTGCTTTGATTAGTATACTCCCAATTTTGTGCCATTCCGCCTATTAGTTACAGACAGCTCTGAACATGGAAACTTTAATTATAGACATATGTACTCCGAGACTGTTCTAAATGGACAAAAAGCACCAGGGACATTTGCCATGTATTGTTCCCTGGAATTTTAACAAATATTACAAATCTGATACAATAAATCAAAACTTTTGTCTTAACAAAGGAGATAATATGAAACATTTACAATCCTTACAATCAGGTGAACTCTGTGATCCATATTTGAAACACATACTGAGGATTTCTTTAAATAAAATTATTATTAAAGCTGGCCATACACCAGAATGACCTGCATAAATCCTGGTCGTATACAGGTCGAAAGTGCGTTCGAACGAGCGATCCTATGTGCTTTAAAAGCAAGTACGATCTGCTTACAACTGCAGTGAAAGTCGACAGATCAGACATGCAGCACATCTGATCTGAGGGCCAACCTCTCGGCCAACAGGACCGCGCATCGTACCGATATGACTCAAGATGTGCGCACAATCCGTTGCACGACCCGTCGATAATTATTATTTTTTTTGGTACTTGTGTATTATCAAGGCACCCCCGATTTCCAACGCAGGGCATTGTACAACCACAAAATCGTGTCGCATCGCATGCCATGCCATATGATGGCATGCGATGAGACGCGATTATACCCGATTTTTTCATTGTACAGGCACACAGATGCCTGATTCCTATGTTAAATGCCCCCCACCAGACCCGATTTTACATTGTACACCCACCCTGATGGGTAATGACTATGTTCAAATGCCCCCCCATTGTTAACGCCACCCCACCAAGCCCGAAGCGTGGCGAGCGGACGCGTAATACTTGTGAAGTAATGCGGGTATGAAAAGGTCGGAGGACGCGTACCGCCGCCCCTTGTGGGCTCGCTGCGCTCGCCGCGCTCGCCGCGCTTCGGGTTGGCATTGATAGTGGGGTGGCGTTAACAATGGGGGGGCATTTAACATTGTCATTACCCATCAGGGTGGGGATACAATTAAAAATCGGGTCTGGGTGAAATATAACATTGAAATCGTGTCGCATCGCATAGCATGCCATTATAATGGCATGCCATGCGACGCGATATTAAAATTGTACACTCATCCCGGGAAAAGCCTCAAATTGGGTCCATCGCATGCCATCGCATACCTTAATTAATGCGATGCGACGTGACGGGCGCCATGATAATACACAAGTACCTTTTAAAAAAAATATATATATTTATTGGGTTTTTCACCCGTCGAGATTTTATTAGTGTGGTTATTATTTGTATATTGTCTTGAAATCTACATGAATAAATACATAGATCTATATTTTTAAATATAGCGTGTCCTGATATCTTTCTTATATCATATTTTATTTGGGGATTTTATTTTTTTAAGCTTAGTTCTACATCAGGTATTTACACCTTTGAGTGATTGCGTAATTGCTTATTAGATCACTGATTCATCATTGTCTCATTCTTTTTTTTTTTTCTATATACAGATTTTATAATCTTTATTAGAGCCCGTGTAAAAAATAAAAAAGGTAGAGTTTCTACGCGAATGCAACGGCAACTCACCTCCTCTCGCAGCTAAATGAATTGACCACTTAGGCAGGGTACACACTTGAGATGACCACCCCGCCTACCAACAGACACCTCTGATCATTCGGACAATTTAGTAAGCTATACACACTTACCAGTCGGCCCGTCTAACAAGACATTAGAACTGGGTGGGCGTTTAAATTTGAACGTCCAGTTGTGATGTAATTTTCTGCTGTTCCTGCTGCGACATAACGGGTCAGTTGGTTGGTTGTCCATACACACATGCATTGGCTGTGCTGCATGTCCAATGCAATGTGTCTTTAAACTTCATCATTGACAGACATGTTAACTGTATACTCCCATTGATTACCTCTGTGATGTGTCATTTGTCGAGCCAACGTCCAGTCTGAGGAAGCCTTGGATGCGGCTCTCTGATCTTGCAGATGGATACAGGGGCCATCTATCTCCTGGGTGTGGATTATTAGATTAACAGTGTCTAGATAGATAGTCAATAGGTCGACCCCAAATGGTCAACATGCAATAGGTTGATAGAGTCAACAGGTTAAAAAGGTAGACACATTAATAGGTCAATATGAGTTTTACACCTTTTTTGGAGTCTATGTCGACAACTGTCAACTTGGACCCCCAATTAGTGTAACGAGTACCCTCGGGCTCAGGCACTATTATATTTTCCATCTACGCAGTCATGGATGGCGATTGTAAGAACAAGCCAGTTTAAAAAAAGATTCATGAAAAACTCATGTTGACCTTGTCGTGCGTCTACTTTTTTCATGTCAATCTGTTCACGCTGTCGACATTTTTCATGAATTGCCCCTATATAAGGAAAGACATTAATGAAATGTATAACACCACCCTAAGAATATATTTTTCCATGAGTTGAATTGCCTTGCAACAGAGAAGCTACCAAATATTAATGATATGTATATGAGAGGATGGCAAAGGAAGTCTTACTTTGATGGTAAAGTAATTAACGATGGAGACGATAATATCAGAATAGAGGAGACATCATTAGTTATACTGACCTGGAGCCAGTGTTCTATCAAAGTCTGCATTAGGGCTCTGAGACAATGGAAATGGATTCAATGTAGTCCCCCTAGATGCCTTTTACTCTCCGCATTCTATGCTATGTTGGCTTCCTTGTCATATTACCTTGCTGATTTTATTCAGCTTTTTGAAGCTTGCCAGAGACACTGCTATCACATTAACCCAGCCTGCGGTAAAGTGCTTCATTGTCAGTAGTTTGTACTTTAATAGCAAAGAGGCTGAATGATAGAGCACAAAGTTGTAAAGGTATGGCAGATTCGTTTGCTGACCCAGATCCAGCCAAACCGTTGCAGAATGTATTCTGTAATCTCCACTTTACTAGAAACTAGCCACATCACTTTTCTACCTCCGTGGGTTACTAATAATGAACCACTGGCTCCCAGTGAACTGATAGTCTGTCTTCTCATTAATATTAGAAGGGCCCACAAATTTATACCCCTTTCACACCACACAAATAACTAAGGTCCCTGCGCGGTGTGAAAGGGCCTTTTGAAAAATCCCATGTCCAGTAACCTGGCAATTTAACCCAGGTTGAAAGAAGGGTTGGACCTGGGTTGCTGGGCAGTGTAAAAGATAACCCGGGTCCAGCGACCCGGGTCCCGTTCACACTATAGAGAGGAGGCAGCATCATCTCCAAGTGCTGCATCTTCCAGTGATATACAGATGCTCCGACCTCCTGATGACATCAGCGTCCTAAACCCAGGGTGTGACCTGGCATTTGCGATGTGAAAGGGGTATTAGTAGGAAGAATGCTGGTGACATTATCCCGACTCAGTTCTAAGAAAAAATCTTACATTTGAATAAGTTCTGTTTATATGTTATCCTTAAACTGGGCATACATTAGGGCGACTTCTCAGATGGAAGAAGTCGCCTGCAATCCCCCTTTGACAGAAGGATCGCATGTGATATATTGTATCCGGTCCTTTTGTGTTGGAGATATCGCACAAGATTTTGTCTTGGCTCTGTTCCAACAGATCACTTCTGCAGACTCCAGTGCGATGCACATTGGACCATGCGCCACATTGGACCTGCTGTCAAATACATGGGATTTGGACACTTTTATGCGATTGATCGCTGCAATAGCTTAAAAAGTGACCAAATCGCATGTATATCGCCTAATGTATGGGCATCTTTAGTTTCAGTGATGTGGTAAAGGACAGTATTCACTTCTGTTTATATTTTATGAATGGTAACCACAAGCACTGGTTTTGCTTATTACAATCACCATACAAATTATATTTGAATTGGTCCTGGACCACCAACCCGAGGAGGCCCTGCAATTTCCACGGCATCCAGTTTGGAAATACTGGCTTAAGAAGTTTATTTACTAAGCCAGTGGTTCCCAAACTGTGCGCCTAGGCTCCCTGGGGTGCCTCGGGACACTTGCAGGGGTGCTTCGGGTTGGTCGTCCAGGACCAATTCAAATTATTTATGATCAATTATTTCTGAACAAAACCATTGCTGGTGGCTGCCAATCATAAAATGTGTACAATCAGAACCAAATCCTGCCCTTTACCACATAACTGAACCTAAAAAGCACATATAAACACAATCTACTTAATTTGATATATATTTTTTTGGGCCTAGGGTGCCTTGGAAAAATTCTGATACTCTAGGGTGCCGTGATTAGAAAAAGATTGGGAACCCCTGTACTAAGCCAATGCTTCCCAATATGTTGTAAAGCGCAACGGAATATGCTGCGCTATATAAGAAACAATAAATAAATATTAAATACTGGTACTTGTTTCCTATCTGGGCGCCCAGGTTTTCTACGTACGGCACCGTAATGAAATCGGATCGCATCGCATCGTACACATACACGATATTGAACGATGCGATGCGATGCGATGCGATCCGATTCGATTTCCCATAGGAAACAATGTGAAATGGCTCAATTTAGCCAAATTCTCATAGGAACAATAGTAAATGGGCCAAAAACACCCCTGAACATTGAAATGTCCCCCCAAAAGTAGTTGACGCCACCCCGCCATCAACGTGAACCCGAAGCGTGGCGAGCGCAGCGAGCCCGCGAGGGGCGGCGGTACGCGTCCTCCGACCTTTTCATGCCCTACTATCCACGTCGGCGTGGAGTGAGAATAGAATAGTGTGGCGAGCGCAGCGAGCCACCGAGCCCGAAGCGTGGCGAGCGCAGCGAGCCCCGCGAGGGGACGCGGATACCTTCACAGTTATACGCGTCCCCTCGCGGGCTTCCCAGGTGTCCATGGCGACGCGGACACCTGGGAAGCCCGCGAACGGACGCGTTTACCTGTGAAGGTATCCGCGTCCCCTCGCGGGGCTCGCTGCGCTCGCCACGCTTCGGGCTCGGTGGCTCGCTGCGCTCGCCACACTATTCTATTCTCACTCCACGCCGACGTGGATAGTAGGGCATGAAAAGGTCGGAGGACGCGTACCGCCGCCCCTCGCGGGCTCGCTGCGCTCGCCACGCTTCGGGTTCACGTTGATGGCGGGGTGGCATCAACTACTTTTGGGGGGACATTTCAATGTTCAGGGGTGTTTTTGGCCCATTTACTATTGTTCCTATGATAATTTGGCTAAATTGAGCCATTTAACATTGTTTCCTATGGGAAATCGAATCGGATCGCATCGCATCGCATCGCATCGTTCAATATCGTGTATGTGTACGATGCGATGCGATCCGATTTCTCTACGGAGAATAGCATGGTGCGCAATTAACTTAGCGGGCGCCCAGATAGGAAACAAGTACCTAAATACTTAATGCTTAAATACTAAATTTTAAATTGCAACAATTTTATCTTAAAACCATTGCCACTTTACATTTGGGACCTAAACATGCTGAGAAGCGGTGACCTTCATTGTATCGCATTTATACAGATTAATGTCAAATTAAAATAATATTTTTTTTGATTTTGACAGCATTGTATGGATATATCATTGAACATCAGTATGAAATAGGATGAGATAGAAGAAAGTAAAATAAAGGAGAGTGTGCACAAGTAACATTTAGGTTTTGCCTTGAGCTACTGCTGTGCTTTGCTGACAGAAGCAGTGTGCTGACCTTCTTTTCTCTCTCTGCATTACAGATCAGCATAATTGTCGGTGGAGTCTTTACTGGAGACAATGGGGACGAAAGAACTGCTGTCTGTGGTGGAACCGATGCTGTGAAAGATGATGGAGATTGCACAATGGCAGTGTACTGTATCACATGCTGAGGCCTCCTCTTTTCTAATGCCTCTTCTTTGTTGATGAACATCTTACCCGGATGGAACAGTTTACAGGGAATCTGCACAGGAACAGCTGCTCGGCTGTTTTTCTGTTAACAGAGGAGACATTTACATTAAAGACTATTAAGTTCATAGTAATACATTTATGGATAGTAGCAACACTTTGCAGAATCTCCGATGGTCTATAGACAGAAAAGGATCTGGCAAGATGGAAAGTAATTTGAAATGGATTCGATTATGACGTATGGTCGATTTATACATAGTTTGATATTTTATTGATATTTTATTTTAGCAAGGGATATTTTCTGACCATGGCTTTAGAAGACCCTGATATGGAGCTGTTTAGTGTCACTTATCACTGTGAGGACAGCCACCATGATGGTCAAAGAGAACTCATGGAAAAAAATGACAGGTCGCTCAGTTTGCCCGTCTTAAATGGTTGTTGTAAGGCAAACGTCCAAGAATTCCAACCACAAGTGGTGGATACATCTCAAACAGCAGTCATTGGAGCAAGAAGTTTTTTGCATAGTTGTCCGAGAGAATCGGGGTTGAAAATTGGCCATCACCGGAACCTGTCTTCTCAAAGCTGTGGACCTTCCACTAGGACAATCTTTCCTTTTGCAGTTTCTGGTTTTCAAGTTGCAGGAAATGTAGAAAACAGCCTCACAAACAGTAAAAAAAGCATTTCTCAATCAGTGACACTTTCTACAATAAAAAGCAGCCGCTGCCTTGGCATTGCATTAACAGATTCCCGGTGTTTCCTTGTCTGCATGAGCTTTTTGACTTTCATCCAGTCATTAATGGTGTCTGGTTATTTAAGCAGTGTCATTACCACTATTGAGAGGAGGTTTAGTTTAAAGAGTTCAGAGTCTGGTCTTCTGGTGAGTTGTTTCGACATTGGCAGCCTCTTAGTGGTGGTTTTCATCAGTTACTTTGGTGGACGAGGACGTAGACCACGTTGGCTTGCAATAGGAGGGTTGTTTATTGCCGTGGGAGCGGCTTTGTTCTCTTTACCTCATTTCATTTCTCCGCCATATCAAATTCAGGAGCTGAACTCATCTGTTTCAAATGAAGGGTTGTGCATGAATGGCAACTCTACTGCCAAAGATCCTTTAGAGTCATCAATGTGCCCCAGAGACTCAGGTGGGAAAGACCATTCCCTCTATGTAGCTTTGTTCATCTGTGCTCAGATTCTCATTGGCATGGGATCCACACCCATATACACCCTGGGTCCAACTTACTTAGATGACAATGTCAAGAAGGAAAATGCTTCCCTCTACCTTGGTAAGTGGCTTACAGTTGTTTGGTTTTGTGTTGATGTTTTTTTATGCTCATAAAAGATTTTAGGCCGGCTGTATGTGTGGGGAAATTCCTTAGTGTTCAATCTAGCACCCTGCATCTTTAAACACCTGTACAGTTCCTATTCACTGCCTGGGGTCTGGTCTGCATATCACTGCTGAAGTACAGACCACTCTATGGTATTTTAGTTGACTCGGACGGATGCGCATTTAGGACGGCCACCGAGTGTTCTTAGCCCTGCCTACCGTACGGATCACTCACACCGAATGCGGTAAGACGCTGAGCGAGTGGATGTTTCATGTGAACACCTTCTCCATTTGTGGGAACCTCCCCATTCTCCAATGGTTGCCGACCATCGAATGATAGACCGAGCGGTCAGGCAACCCAGAGTGCTCAAGACCACTCAGACATTTTTCCGTGTGAATGCAGGGATATGGGCGGGCAGCTCACATCCGTCTATGTCAGCTGTCCGCCCCCCACACGTGCATCAGGGCCGGATTACCATGCATACGCCCAGCGTTTCTTCTGTCTTAAAATACTATATACCCGACTGTTGGGAACAGCACCCCCTTCGCTTGATTAAATCATTTGGGGGTCTCTCTTCAAAACATTACAAATATTTGGTGTGCAGATGTGCAAAAATAGCTCCCTAGTGGAGCTAGTACCACTATACGCCCAGCGTTTTCACGGGAACACCCAAGAAACGCAGGGCGTGCGCATATGGTAATGAGCCCAAAACATCCCTTCACACCCCTCTCCACCACCTGCTCGGATGGTTCCGAACGATCCTTTTCTGCACGGAGTTCACGCCGTGTTTGGGCATGCGAGGCATTCGCACATGCGCAGAAACGCCTCTGCACATGCGCAATCACAATACATTCGCCGCCCCACCGAACACACAGCCGTCCGACTCAATCAGAATAAGGGCCATTGCTAGAAGCATCACAGCCAAGTGCAAGGAACTGCATGGGTTTTGGAAGATACAAGGTGCTAGAATGAACACTAATCATGTAATATCTGGTAAATTAAATATCAGTCTACACCTGGAAAGGGTTAAACCAGCTGGTAAGTCTCTACAAATAGAAAGTGCATGTTATTATGTGCCTTACAATTATTAAATGTATGTACGTATATAATTATTCCGGTTATAATCTAATGCTCAGTGTTAGGTACCTAACTTATTGATAATTATACTGTTTTCATCACCAAGATGTCATTTATATGTTACATCATATTTTAGAATGATAATGGTTGATGTCTGTAGAAAATTATTACTTTCTAAGGGTGGTACTCAAAGACTCCTGAAAAAACATTGGGATCAAAAAACTACATTTTTCACCTTTTTTTTCTGATGTTCCACCAATATTTATTACCAGGCTATCCAATTAGATCGCTCAATAAACACATTTTGTCCAGAAAACACACATTCGGTAAAATGTGTGTGTGTTTTCGGCCGCTTCAGCGTAAACGGGGCTACTTTCTGGATTTTTCCTTGCCGGCTAAGCTTATTGGATAGCCCTAGAGGAGGCTATCCAATCACCAATCATGGGAATCAGGCCGAAAGGCTTGCAAATGGCCCCTGTTCCACAAAGTGTTAGGGAACTGTCTGTACAAAGTAATTCTCTTTATACATTAATTTGGTGGTCTGATGCAGCAAATCCGAGAGTTTTCACCAACTCCCCTGGTTATCAGATTGCCATAGCATTTTAGTGTTAATATTATCATACACGTGGTAAAGACATGGAAGTGGCAAAGGTTAGTTTGTTTGCCCCTCACCCTGCTGAAATTATTCTGATAAAGTATTTACTTAATTCAAGTTGAAAATAATAATCATCATTACATTTGTTTCCTGCTAAATGTAATACCTGACCATATTGAATTTGCAAGCACTCTTCCAGTGGTATAATTTGTACAAATCGTATATTCTCTGCTACTTATTTTTATTTTTGGCACTAGTCTTAGGATGTAAAATATCAGATTTCTTATGCTCTTCCTTGACATCCATTTGTTATAACACATTATCTCTTAACCCCTTCCTGACAGAGCCTGTTTTTGCCTTCCTGACAGAGCCCTTTTTTTCAATTCTGACATGTCTCACTTAAGTGGGGATAACTTTTTTTTGCTTTTACTTATCCCAGTGATTTTGAGATTGTTTTTTCGTGACACATTGTACTTCAAGTTAGTGGTAAATTTTCGTCGATACAGTCTGTGTTTTTTTGTGAAAAATACCAAAATATCGTGAAAAAATGGAAAATTTAGCGATTTGCAAAATGTTAAATTTTCTGCTTGTGAGACAAATAATCTTACCACTCAAAATAGTGAATAACTAACATAGACCATATGTCTACTTTATGTTGACATCATTATTTCAACTTCCTTTTAATTTTTTGGGACACTAGGAGGCTTACAATATGAATAGCAAATTCTCAAATTTTCAAGAAAATTTCAAACACTGATTTTTTTAGGGACCAGTTCAGTTCTGATGTGACTTTGAGGGACTTGTATGTGAGACACCCCCATAAATTATGCCATTTCAAAAACTGCACCCCTCACAGTATTCAAAACAGCATTTTGGAAGTTTGTTAACCCTTTAGGTGTTTCACAGGAATTAAAACAAAGTGTAGGTGAAATTTCAAAATTTCTTTTTTTTTGCAGATTTGCAATTTTAATACATTTTTCTAAGGAACACAGTACATTTTACTAGAGAAATGTGACTAAAAATTGATTCCCCCAATTCTTTTGTTTTCATAAATATCCTATATGTGGCCCTAGTGTGCACGGTGACCAAACCACAGGCTTCATAATAGAAGGAGCACCTACTTGATTTTGGAGCCTCCTTTTTATGAGATTATTTTTTAGGCACCATGTAGGTTTCTAGGCACCATAACATGCTAAAAGTTAGGAACCCCCCCACAAGTGACCCCATTTTGCAAACTACACCCCTCAGGGAATTCAGCTAGGGGTATAGTGTACATTTCAAACCCGCAGGGGTTTCACCAATTGTGGTACAACTGGGCAGTGAAAATGAAAAATTATTTTTTTTACACAAAAATGCAGTTCTGGCTCCAAATTTGTCATTTTCAGAAGGTATGAAGGAGACAAAGCACCCCAAAATCTGTGCCCCAATTTCTCCCGAGTACAGCAATGCCTCACATGTGACCAAAAAATACCAGTTGGGTGCATGGCAGGACTCAAAAGGGAAGGAGTGATTTTTGGATTTTGCAGCTCAGATTCTGGTGGAATTTTGGTGGGTGCTATGTCGCATTAGCAAGACCCCCCAAGCACCAATACAGTGGAACCCCCCCACAAGTCACCCCATTTTGCAAACTACACCCCTCAGGGAATTCATCTAGGGGTATAGTGTACATTTCAAACCCCCAGGGGTTTCACCAATTTTGATACAAGTGGGCAGTGAAAATGAAAAATTACATTTTTTTACACAAAAATGCAGTTCTGGCTCAAAATTTTTCATTTTCAGAAGGTATGAAGGAGAAAAAGCACCCCAAAATCTGTGCCCCAATTTCTCCCGAGTACGGCAATGCCTCACATGTGACCAAAAAATACCAGTTGGGTGCATGGCAGGACTCAGAAGGGAAGGAGTGATTTTTGGATTTTGCAGCACAGATTCTGGTGGAATGAATGGTGGGTGCTATGTTGCACCAATACAGTGGAACCCCCCCACAAGTCACCCCATTTTGCAAAGTACACCCCTCAGGGAATTCATCTAGGGGTATAGTGTACATTTCAAACCCCCAGGGGTTTCACCAATTTTGATACAAGTGGGCAGTGAAAATGAAAAATTACATTTTTTTACACAAAAATGCAGTTCTGGCTCACAATTTTTCATTTTCAGAAGGTATGAAGGAGAAAAAGCACCCCAAAATATGTGCCCCAATTTCTTCCGAGTACGGCAATGCCTCACATGTGACCAAAAAATACCAGTTGGGTGCATGGCAGGACTCAGAACGGAAGGAGTGATTTTTGGATTTTGCGGCTCAGATTCTGGTGGAATTTTGGTGTGTGCTATGTCGCATTAGCAAGACCCCCCAAGCACCAATACAGTGGAACCCCCCCACAAGTCACCCCATTTTGAAAACTACACCCCTCAGGGAATTCATCTAGGGGTATAGTGTACATTTAAAACCCCCAGGGGTTTCACCAATTTTGATACAAGTGGGCAGTGAAAAAGAAAAATTACATTTTTTACACAAAAATGCAGTTCTGGCTCAAAATTTTTCATTTTCAGAAGGTATGAAGGAGAAAAAGCACCCCAAAATCTGTGCCCCAATTTCTCCCGAGTACGGCAATGCCTCACATGTGACCAAAAAATACCAGTTGGGTGCATGGCAGGACTCAGAAGGGAAGGAGTGATTTTTGGATTTTGCAGCTCAGATTCTGGTGGAATTTTGGTGGGTGCTATGTCGCATTAGCAAGACCCCCCAAGCACCAATACAGTGGAACCCCCCCACAAGTCACCCCATTTTGCAAAGTACACCCCTCAGGGAATTCATCTAGGGGTATAGTGTACATTTCAAACCCCCAGGGGTTTCACCAATTTTGATACAAGTGGGCAGTGAAAATGAAAAATTACATTTTTTTACACAAAAATGCAGTTCTGGCTCACAATTTTTCATTTTCAGAAGGTATGAAGGAGAAAAAGCACCCCAAAATATGTGCCCCAATTTCTTCCGAGTACGGCAATGCCTCACATGTGACCAAAAAATACCAGTTGGGTGCATGGCAGGACTCAGAACGGAAGGAGTGATTTTTGGATTTTGTGGCTCAGATTCTGGTGGAATTTTGGTGGGTGCTATGTCGCATTAGCAAGACCCCCCAAGCACCAATACAGTGGAACCCCCCCACAAGTCACCCCATTTTGCAAACTACACCCCTCAGGGAATTCATCTAGGGGTATAGTGTACATTTCAAACCCCCAGGGGTTTCACCAATTTTGATACAAGTGGGCAGTGAACATGAAAAATTACATTTTTTATACAAAAATGCAGTTCTGGCTCAAAATTTTTCATTTTCAGAAGGTATGAAGGAGAAAAAGCACCCCAAAATCTGTGCCCCAATTTCTCCCGAGTACGGCAATGCCTCACATGTGACCAAAAAATACCAGTTGGGTGCATGGCAGGACTCAAAAGGGAAGGAGTGATTTTTGGATTTTGCAGCTCAGATTCTGGTGGAATTTTGGTGGGTGCTATGTCGCATTAGCAAGACCCCCCAAGCACCAATACAGTAGAACCCCCCCACAAGTGACCCCATTTTGCAAACTACACCCCTCAGGGAATTCATCTAGGGGTATAGTGTACATTTAAAACCCCCAGGGGTTTCACCAATTTTGATACAAGTGGGCAGTGAAAAAGAAAAATTACATTTTTTACACAAAAATGCAGTTCTGGCTCAAAATTTTTCATTTTCAGAAGGTATGAAGGAGAAAAAGCACCCCAAAATCTGTGCCCCAATTTCTCCCGAGTACGGCAATGCCTCACATGTGACCAAAAAATACCAGTTGGGTGCATGGCAGGACTCAGAAGGGAAGGAGTGATTTTTGGATTTTGCAGCACAGATTCTGGTGGAATGAATGGTGGGTGCTATGTTGCACCAATACAGTGGAACCCCCCCACAAGTCACCCCATTTTGCAAACTACACCCCTCAGGGAATTCATCTAGGGGTATAGTGTACATTTCAAACCCCCAGGGGTTTCACCAATTTTGATACAAGTGGGCAGTGAAAATGAAAAATTACATTTTTTTACACAAAAATGCAGTTCTGGCTCAAAATATTTCATTTTCACAAGGAATGAAGGAGACAAAGCACCCCAAAATCTGTGCCCCAATTTCTCCCGAGTACGGCAATGCCTCATGTGTGACCAAAAAGTGGCAGGACTCAGAAGGGAAGGAGTGATATTTGGAGTTTGCAGCACAAATTCTGGTGGAATTTTGGTGGGTGCTATGTCGCATTAGCAAGACCCCCCAAGCACCAATACAGTGGAACCCCCCCACAAGTCACCCCATTTTGAAAACTACACCCCTCAGGGAATTCATCTAGGGGTATAGTGTACATTTAAAACCCCCAGGGGTTTCACCAATTTTGATACAAGTGGGCAGTGAAAAAGAAAAATTACATTTTTTACACAAAAATGCAGTTCTGGCTCAAAATTTTTCATTTTCAGAAGGTATGAAGGAGAAAAAGCACCCCAAAATCTGTGCCCCAATATCTCCCGAGTACGGCAATGCCTCACATGTGACCAAAAAATACCAGTTGGGTGCATGGCAGGACTCAGAAGGGAAGGAGTGATTTTTGGATTTTGCGGCTCAGATTCTGGTGGAATGAATGGTGGGTGCTATGTGGCATTAGCAAGACCCCCGAAGCACGGTGAAATTATGAACCTAATATTCCATAGATGTGTGGTATAATTTAAAACACTCCTTTATACATAGGCCGGGTTTGTCGGGGCAAGTGTCACACTGGAAAATAGTTTGCTTTCTTATTCCCTTTTTATAGCAAACTTTGCACCTTTTTTGTGTCCTGCCCTTTTTTCCAGTGGAGGGGATTTCATCAGGAAAATGCTGCCCTGGTACAATACGGGGGCCAGTACTAGAAGTACTGGGGCCCTCTGCCTGCTGGTTCCCAAATATTAGGCCCTTTATGACTTCCTCTTGAAAGTGCATAAATGTCCCCCTCTGGCCGGTAGAACGGAATAGCACGTAAGCGTTATACAGTGCCATCTGGATGATATACACGGCCACCTTCTTGTACCAGATTTTTGTTTTCCGCAGGGCACTGTACGGCTTCAGTACCTGATCTGAAAGATCCACTCCGCCCATGTACCTATTGTAATCCAGGATACAATTAGGTTTTGAGGTGTGGGTACTGGTACCTCGTACAGGGACGGAGGTGGTACTGTCTCCGTGAATTGTTGTCAGTATAAGGACATCCCTCTTGTCCTTATATTTGACCAACAACATATTTTCGGTGCATATTCCCCTGCTTTCACCCCTTCTCATTACTTGGGCAATGTGCGTTTTTGGGAGGCCTCTTTGGTTCTTGCGCACAGTACCGCAAGCTGCTGTACCTCTTGAACCAAGGGCCTTAAACAGGGGGATGCTAGTGTAAAAGTTATCCACATAGAGGTGATAACCTTTATCCAGGAAGGGGTGCACTAAATCCCAGACAATTTTCCCACTAACACCTACGAGGGAGGGGGGGCATTCTGGCGGTTGAATTCTTGAATCCTTCCCTTCATAAACCCTAAACCTGTGGGTGTACCCTGAGGTGCTTTCACACAGTTTATACATTTTTATGCCATACCTTGCCCTCTTACTGGGAAGGTACTGGCGGAATTTAACCCTTCCTTTAAAATGTATAAGGGACTCGTCGATACAAATAAATTTTTCAGGGATGTACACCTCTTCAAATTTGGCACTGAAATGATCAATGACCGGCCTGACTTTGAATAGCCGGTCAAAGGTGGGATCATCTCTGGGTGGGCACTGTGCATTATCGGTGTAATGTATGAATTTAAGAATTGTCTCAAATCGAGTCCGGGGCATGGCCATACGGTAAAATGGAGTACTGTACAGAACATCTGTACTCCAATATTGCCTAATTTCTGGCTTTTTTACTATGCCCATATGAAACACCAGACCCCAAAACGTCATCATCTCTACTGCATCTACAGGGGTCCACCTAGCAAATGATGACGTGGGGTTTTGAGCAATAAACTGCTGGGCATATAAATTAGTTTGGTCCACCATTAAATTTATAAAATCATCAGAGAAAAATAATTTGAAAAAGTCAATTTCTCTGAGACCTGTGGAATCAAATTGGATTCCTGGCATGGCCAAAAACTCAGGAACCTGGGGCTCAAAATTGTCTGGTGGTGGGGTCCATACTAGATCAATTATTGGGGGGGGAATCTCAGCTGATCTACGGGGGCGTCTTTGAGGGGGTCCCTCATCAGCAGAGGAGGAAGAGGAGCTTAAGGCAAATCCTTCAAATTCCCCGCTTGCATCACTGGCTGTGTCAGAGTCAGAAGCAAGCATGGCATATGCCTCCTCCACTGAATACATTCTCCTGGATGATTGGGAGGACATTTGGGAGGACATTTGGGAGGACATTTGGGATGCCATTTTTATTTTTGTGTTACCGGTAGTGAAATGTTTCAACACGTGTATAGTGTAGGGGGGGGCACAAACTTTATTTCAATCCGGGGGGTATGTAGTGTGTAGTGTGTATGTGGTGCAGAAAAAAAAAAAAATACTTTATACCAATAAAAAAAAAAAAAAATGAAGGGGTTAAAAAAAAAAAAAAGGAAGGGGTTAAAAAAAAAAAGGTCCTGCGCCAAAAATTGAGCACAGATGTTGGTCAGTAACGTCTGTCACTGAACAGCGCTCAAAGGCAACAGGAATTTGATCAAAAAAAAAAAAAAAAATAGATCAACCCTGTGCCGAAAGAGATGATCAGTGATGTACGTCACTGATCAGCGCACAGCGGCCACAGGACACCCACAAAATCACAGTGTGTGTAAAAAAAAAAATTTAAAAAATACCCCACAGCACACACACAAAAAAAAAAGGTGATCAGTGATGCGACACTGATTACCAGTGAGGTGCAGCAGGTGCACAACCTTTGGTGCAACTGACAGGTATATATAAAAAAAAAAAAACCTCTGTACCCCCAAAAAAGTTGCTGATCACCTCAGATATAGTGATCAGCACAAAAGGCGGGGACAGCAGACACAAAATTTAGCACTCTCTATCACTATCTCTCTCTATCTCTCTATCTCTCACTATCTAACACTATCTAACACTCTATGACACTGCAGCAGCAGCACTCACAGGTATATCTATATATAAAAAAAAACCTGCGCCCCCAAAAAGTTACTGATCAGTTAATTTATACTGATCAGCACAAAAGGAGGGGGCAGCAGTCAGTTATATAAAAAATATATAGCACAATCTGTCACTATCTCTCTCTATCTCTCTCTATCTCTCTCTCTCTATCTCTCTCTATCTCTCTATAACTATCACACTGCAGCAGCACAAAATATAGCACTCTGTCAGTAGGCCTCTCTCTCTATCTCTCTCTCTCTATCTCTCTCTCTCTATCTATAACTATATCACACTGCAGCAGCACAAAATATAGCACTCTCTGACACTATCTCTCTCTCTATCTCTCTCTATCTCTCTCTATCTCTCTCTATCTCTCTCTATCTCTCTCTCTCTATCTCTCTCTCTCTATCTCTCTCTATCTATCTCTATCTATCTCTCTATCTATCTAGCTAATACTAATACAGTGCAGCAGCACAATATCACAGTATGGCACAATTATTGCACAGGATCCAGGAAGCAATCAGCAGCGATCAGGTAAGTATTGCAGCAAGTATTTCTGGTCAGTATGGCGGCAGGGGGGTACGGTGACCGCACTGCACGCTTTCCAGACCGGAATGGCGTCTGCAGTGCAGTCACCGTTAGTTTAAATCTCCCTCCTTGGCTGTGATTGGTCCGTCGGTCCGACGGACCAATCACGGCCTTTGGGGGCGGGCGGGGTGAGGTGGGGTGACACCAGTGTCACCCTTACACCCCGCGGTGATTGGTGCTGTACTTTACAGCACCAATCACCTCTGATCCCGTGTCACCGGCGAACGTTATTCGCCGGTGACACAGGAAAACGCTGTGAATGGCTGTTCACACTGAACAGCCAATCACAGCGATCGCCGACGGGGGGGCGGCATCGCAGCCCCCCCGGGGCATGCACGGACATGTCTGCTGTCAGGGACAGCAGACATGTTGAAACTGTCACCGCGTCTATAGACGCGGTGACAGTTTAAATCCATGACGTACATTTACGCCATGTGTCGGGAAGTGCTTCCCGACCATGACGTAAATGTACGTCAAATGTCGGGAAGGGGTTAACATATC
The DNA here is from genome assembly GCF_055691185.1 of Crinia signifera. Lineage (NCBI taxonomy): Eukaryota > Metazoa > Chordata > Amphibia > Anura > Myobatrachidae > Crinia > Crinia signifera. The sequence continues at coordinate 53,615,752 of NC_139221.1, read as the reverse complement.
GATCTCCAATTCTTTAGAACCTGGCTTAAAAGACCAAACTGTAGGAAGGTCATATCTTGTGGCTGCAGGGAAAATAGCTCATTGGTAAACGTAAATGCAAAAAACATATTTAATAAAAGTACAAACATAATGGCCCACTGGCTGGATAAAATAATAACAATATCAACATACTGTAACTACAGTAAGGCCGGTCCTAGTTCACAAAATACGGGGGACAAAATGAGATGGGGTCCCCCGTATTTTAAGAACCTGCACCAGACCCAACCATCCAACAGGGTAATGCCACAGTCGGAGGGAGACGTTTTATACAAGTCCCCCCGGCCAAACAATAACCCCCTGACCGGTCAGCCTGGGCAGGGGTCCTGGGGGAGTGGGGACACCCACCAGTGAAAGGGACCCCCCTCCAGAATTTCCCTACCCAGGTTAAAGCCTGGGGCTGTCCCCGGTGGCCCTTGAGCGGTGGCCACAGGGCTGATTAAAGTGAAAAAAATAGATTAACACTGTTGTATATTGCTGTGGAACCATGAGTCCCAGCAAGCCTCCCCCACATGCAGGGACTTGCCCAAAAAATAAACCGATACCGGAATCAAGCCGGACTGTCAGATGAAGCCACACAGTGTCTGTGTTGACATCCTGTGGCTCCTCCTCCCGAATGCCACTATTCGCCGATGTATTTGTAGAAGGATGCAGTATTCAATGTATTGCTTTGCTACAAAATGTGTTTATGTGAAAACCAGCAGTTTAGGCATGTGTGGGCGAGATTCAGGAAATGTGCGTAGACAAATTCTATATTACAAAATACAAAAATAAAATGTGTTAAGAATGTGTACTATACTGTAGATCAGGGGGTCAGGGAACATTTAACCTTTTACCCCAAAATATATTTAGATATGCCAACGTTACCCCCTTGACCTGAAAGGAAAGAAATCATATAATTGTAATACATACTGTACCCCCAGAAATGTATGATATATCCTGCTAGCACGGTACACAGCCTGGCAGCCGATGATGATGATTACCATGTATGGCTGCGTGTGGTACACACATACAGCCATACATGGTAATCATCATCATCATCAATGGGCGCCAGGCTGTGTGTGGTATAGCCATCGATAATGTGATGTCCATATAACTATTAGTGTCAGTATTACAAGATGATATAGTGATGGTCTGTGCAAATGTTTTCCCCCTAGACTAGAGATGGGTATACCCTGACAGGAGCCTGTAACCAGGCAAAGAAACTGCCGAACAGACTGCGTGCTGCCGAGATGTCGCTGCAACTAGTCGACTCTACTAAAGAAGTGGGCGGACTTGGAGGCGGGGCCTGGGGCATCACGCAAGCGCATGTTACACACAAGGGTCTGACGCACTGCACTGCGTCACGGCCTTGTACAGTACTGTAACACACAAAGCCAGGCATGCATATAGAATCTATATATAGATTCTATATGTAGATTCCTATATATAGATTCTATATGCAATGAAATTAAATTGCTGGGGGTAATGGACAGTTGCACTGCCGAGACACAGCTGTCTCTCGGCAGCGTGACCATCTATTACCCCAGGAATTTCATTTGTACCCCCATTTGGGGTAATTTAGCCCTGTTCCCTGACCACTGCTGTAGATGATACTTAGAGACCTTTTTGCATGCTTTATGTAATCCGACTTGAGTTGAAGCAGCCGTGTGAGGTTTGTTGCATTTTGTCTTTAGATGGAACTGTCTCCCCTGTAAGTATTCTCAATCATTATCAAAATCTTTTTCCATTTAACACTCAACTCTTAAAAATATTTATACATCCATTTGTTTATAACTCGGTGCATACTTGCCTATTTTTCCGGGACATCCCTAGTAGTCAAGTCTTCTGAAGGCTGTTGGCACTTCACGAGTGTCGGTGACCCAGCGGTAATCATTGTGTCCAAGTCCGCCTGCTTTATAACTCTGGTACTGGGGAGACAGCCTAGAAGTCAGCTAGAATGACTTTGTGGTGAAAAGAGGTGAAAATGAAGTGAGAAGTTAGATCTTTATTTTCTTTTCATTGTTTTTGGATGTGGGAAAAGACGCACCGTGCATTATGTCCTGGGTAAAATTTCCTTACTCAATGTTTTTGGCTTTGACTTTTTTTTTTCTCCATTTCTTTATAATATGTACTCTGCATGGACAAGCCACGTCCCTAGGATAACCTGAAATACTGTAGTGTAGGCAACATTTGTACTTATTAGTAGAAATCCAAGTACTGTTTATATCAGAAATTGCCAACCTTAGTCCTAAAGGCACACAAACGGTTATAATACGATACATATTCATGTTCTGATTGTTCTGTATAATTTGGGAGACTATGGGGGCAATTCATGTGGACACAAGCTCATTAAGGGCCTTATTCTAGTTCACTCTTTCTGACAAAATCCTTCTTAGATGGACAAAACCATGTGCACTGCAGGGGGGCAGATGTAAAATGTGCAGAGAGAATTAGATTTGGGTGAGTTATTTTGTTTCTGTGCAGATTAAATACTGGCTGCTTTATTTTTACACTGCAATATAGATCTCACTTTGAAGTAAAACCCCACCCTAATCTAACTCTCTCTGCACATGTTACATCTGCCCCACCTGCAGTGCACATGGTTGTGTCCATCTAAGAAGGAATTTGTCAGAAAGAGTGAACTAGAATAACCCCCTAAGTCCCTTTATTTGCCACACATGTTTCAGATATTGGTATATTAAATGTTACCCGACTTAATCAAGTCAAGGTAGCAGAGGTAGTGTGGTCTAGGCTGGAACCCTTCCATGGACTCTGTGGAGTCGGGAGGAGGACCATAAACACGGGAGAATGGGATGTGACATATTTCTATAATATAGATTTTATTTTTCTATGAGCTTCACAAATTGTTACCATATTCTCTTAGCAGTGCCGAGCACTAATAGCAGACACTTACTTATTCAGGCTGATGAGAGCCAGTATAAAGCTCAGCCACTGGTGGTATTTTGAAAATGTCATTGTGACTGCTCCCGGGAATGCTGGAGAGAATGACAAACCCTTCTGGGGCAGATCACGTTTCATTCTCAGATGCCAAATCAAGTAGCTACACAAGTAGTCTGTAGTTATGAGAGCTCTGTGGTCATGGGATCTGTGCATTAGTACATGTGTCTAAGGGGACTCTAAAAGAAATGAGCTGATCTTCACTCTTGTAGATGTGAAAACAGTTTTAATGATATTTATAAGTGTTTGAATGGAATTAAACTTAATTCTTTAAAAAAACTAAGTTTCAAACTAATATATCAATCATGCGCTGGAAAGCAGCTGAGGGACAATTCAACAGATTATTGAAGGACCACTTCAATCACAGACATACAATACCACAAAAGATTCTGAGAAATCCATTGGAATCAGTGATGGTGAGAGTCCAATGACCCTATCTCTGTTGTCATTTTATCTTGTATTTTATTTTTTATTAAAGACGTATTGCACCATAATAACTCTCTCATCCCTTTGAGTGCTACCTTCACACTTTGGGCAAGCAAGGATAAGAGTGATCGATAGGTGAAAACTATATCAAAGGCTTGAGTCTATAATAAGAGTCTAATAAGAGTAAAATAAGAGTCTTAAAAACACCATACCTTGGTTATCTATGTTATAATGTGTTAATGGTATTACACTATATTTCTTTTCTCTCTGTTTTTGGGTTACATTGTATCCAATGAGAAAAGGAAAAATCATCGGTGATAGTGCTTTGGGATTTCTCAGAATCTTTTGTGGTATTGTAAACTTAATTCTTGCCTGTAGCATAAGCTGAACGTTCTTCATTCTAACCACCACCTGGAACATGGGCTAAATCGTCATCTGGTTTATTCCCATTTGGCGTTTCCTTATTCAGGCACATTTCTATATCATATTAGCTTTATATAAAATATATCTACCAAGAACAGATATAAAACTGCCCTTTTGGACATCAATGTTTTCTAGTTTCTCATTGGTGGGAAGTTGTCTACAAATGACCACAATGACTTGGTTTGAAAGCACAAATAGATTTATAATAGCCTGTCTATGGTTTATAATAACCTCTTTATGGTGCTGTGCTTCCTGTTGTTGTTGTTGTTGTTGTTGTTATTATTATTATTATTATAATCCTATATTTGAGAAGCATCATTATTTTGCACAGCACTGTACCTTACCTAATGCCTCAGTGATGTCTCTTGAAAATTGATGAAATTTGGATTTAAAATCCAAATACCAAACCTTGGGAAGCTCTAAACCGGGACTTGACTTGAATCGCATCTCTTCTGGGAATCCAGACCCAGTTTTGGATCACTTTGGATCCTCAAACTTCTGGTTAATTTGAATTTCTAGTGAACCCAACTACACATCTCTACTTATCGTAATATGCCTCAATAATTTTGGGAGAATGAACTGATAACATTTTAAAGTAAATAAATGGTCTGGTAAAAGTCACAGAAAAGCAAAATATTAGAAGAGTTGGTTTTATTTTCCCTAGAGGCCTGAGACGCCGAATGGATGCTCCCATTATAGATACACCAGTGCTTCCTGCAATATTCTAGAAATTGCTGGATCTGTCTGCATTCAGAATTAAGAGCAACAAAGATATTAAAGTAGTTAAGATCCAAGCAATAGGGCAGATTTATCAACAAGTGATATTTTTATTCTCACTATTTTTATAATTTTTAAATGGTGCTCCAAGCAATCAACCCCTAGCTGTCATTTTTCAAAAACACAAAAAAGGAGCTTATTGACTGGAACACCATTAAGGTTAGTAACGAGAATATCACTCTTTGTTAAATCTGGCCCAATGTCTTTTGTAGGAAATATTAAGGACCATACACACTGAGCAATTTTGTCCAGCGTTTATGTACAGCATTGATGGGGAGAATTACTGGGCTCAAAATCACACAGTGCATACACACTGAGCAAGTTTTCCCCTGGCCAGCGAATTTTCACAGGGGGTGGATGACTTTCCATAGCAGGACGCTATGGAAAGCCTCTACCCCATTGCTGGCCAGCGATGATGAGGCAGTGCACATCAGCGCTCACCGCTCGCCCGTACACACTGGGCGGCTTTTGAGCTGAAAGCAGCTCAAATGACAAAAGTGAGCTGCTTTTAACTCAAAATCACCCAGTGTGTATGGGCCTTTAGTTTTGTCTAGAGCACAGTTTTGTTCTGTGATGCTGCAAATTTACCCAACTAGTAATTATCTGGGCCTAGTGATTTCACTGCTCCCGAAGGACGTGGCATGTTGACACTGTTGATGTTCCACTGTAATAAAAAATATTCTTAGAGAATTTTCCATCAGTAATGTTAACAACATGGACTTCACACTAGACTTCAAACTATGCTGTTCTTATTTAGAAACAATTAGTTTGCTTATATTTTATGTAAAGTAGTCTGTGGCTGGTGTGAATTCATATGTGAAAGTCTACACCATTGAGATAGATAGGGTCCCCGGGATCTAGCAAGCGCCTGAGGGCTGTGGCGGGGTGGCGCAGTGGCATGCAGGGTCCTGGTTGTTGCCAGGCAATAGGCACGGCACGGCGCATCACTTTCACTGCCTGTCTTCCTGCAAGCTGGTTGCCTAGCAACCGGAAGACGCCGGGCAGCGAGGCTAGCGTACTGGATGTTGCTAGGCAAGCAAGACATCGCAACTAGCATGCCTAGCAGCAGGTGTTCGAATTAGGGACATGGGAGACTGGTCTGCTGGGCTTCTCTGGATTGGCCAGAGGCTTGTTTTTAAGGAAGCCTGGCCTGACACCAAACGCCGTTGATAGCTTTTGTTAGCTATTGCTGCATGCCTTCTTGTGCTGCTGCCACCAGTCATTTGCCTTACTATGTATTTTGGCGTGGTGTATTTGTCTTATGTATTATGGGGTTTATATCCCCTGAGGTTGTTCGAAGCACATTCTCGTGTCTGCAACGAGGTCGCTGGTTCTTTGGTTGTGTGCGACGAGGTCGCTGGTCATTTAGTTATTTGGTGAAGAGGTCACTTGTTATTTGGTTGTTTGCGGCGAGGTCGCTTGTTATTTAGTTATTTCTTTTTGCAGGGAGTCCTTTAGCTAGCTCTGCTCTTGCCTACCTCCAGGGAATTCCAGACCTTTGTACCACATAAGACCTGGTGGCACCAGAGTTGGGGTGGACCTTATTCACCCCCTCAGATGTGACTGTTATAGGTGAAGCCTAGCCTAGGTCTACACCTTCCAGAAAAACCTAATGTCATTTTTCATAGATAGTGTGATCATAATTCTTTGGTATACAATTAGGCCTTGTCCTCATCCTAACAAGCCTTTTCTGTAGTGATCTTACAATTAAAAAAAATTTTATGACAGGATTTCTGAAAACCAAACATTGAAATACTTTAAATTTAAAAAGCACCTTCTTTGTAATTCTTTAACATGCTTCTGTTTTCGGTATGTAACCCAATGTACTTACCTTTTGGATGTTTAGTGGTTCATCATTGGTACTCCTCCCCTTCTTTGTTTCTTCTTCCTTCAATTGTACCTCTTAGCCTTTCCTTAAATGTTCTTAATAGTCAACATTGTCACCCTACAATACAGTATGTTTCATTTTGCAATGTATGTCTCCAGCTAAATGGGTAAACCTCTATTGCATAGATAGTGTCCTAAGTACCGGTGTGTACATTTTATTTTTTTATTAACAGTTTCTTATATAGTGCACACATATTACGCAGCGCTTTACAGAGGTAAGCTGCTGGGCTGCCCCCAGCCCTCGTGCACTACCCCAGGCCACGTCCGCTAGGTGAATGAATGCCGCACATATGCATCTATTCACCTCCTCCCTACCTCTGCTGTCTGCAGAGTACAGCAGACAGCAGCGGAGGCTGTGTGCGACCCCCGCCCAGCCTCCATACTGACCGCAGGACGCTGCGGTCCGGAGGTTGGGCTTCCCCCATTGATGTAAACAGGAGGCGGGTCAGATGAATGTGACTGGTAGCAGGTGGGAAGAATGTAACATGTAGTGTGACATAGGGGTGCATGTCCCTGCGTCACTCCACCATCTCTGTCCCTGCATCACCCCGCTATCTCTGTCCCTGTGTCACACCACCGTCTCTGTCCATGTTTCGCCCTGCCATGTGGCATAATGTGAATTTTGGCTAAATCTGGGTGGCACAATGTGAATTTTGCTCAATCCGTGTGGCATAAAGTGAATTTTGTCTCTTTCAATGTGGCATAATGTGAATTTGGGCTCAATCTGGGAGGCATGATGTGAATTTGGGCTCAATACGGGTGGCACGATGTGAAATTGGGCTCAATCCGGGTGGCATGATGGGAATTTTGCCTCAATCCATGTTGCAGAACTTGAATTTTGGCTCAGTTTATGTAGCATAATGTGAATTTTGGCTCTTTCAGTTTGGCATAACATGAATTTTGGCTCAATCCGGGTGGTATAATGTGAATTTTGGCTCATTCCATGTGAACTTTTTTTTGCTCATTCTGTGTCGCATAAGGGGAAATTTGGCTCTTTCCACGTGGCATAGTGTTTAAGGGGCAAGTGTAAGGGGGTCTACTACTGTTTTGCATAATGTGTATAAGGGGCATATGTTATGGTACACTACACTCAGCCTTCAATTTCCCGTACCCCCACTTCTGAATTTCCACTTCGCCCACTGCACACACATATATACTGTATACATAGCGCACGTCACACACTTACACATTGGACAGATACACACAACACACCACACACAGTACACACACCCACATATACTACAACACACACAAAAACAGTACAACACACACAAACACACTCTCAGGAGTGGATGTGGAATTCATCAACACACACAAGCTATCAAGAGTGGTGCATTACAAACAACACCACACCTGATTTCATTGCTGGCATTGAGTATCAATGCAAACACATTCTAACATTATGGTGGCGGTTTTAATAAATTACAATCTTTGGCCTCTGGCACAGAATAAGATGACATTTTACAGCAATTTTGGAATAAAAAAAAACAATTCAAGGTTTTCCCGGGCAACGCCGGGCGGGTCAGCTAGTGTTAAATAAAGACCCTTAAAGGGCTATAAACTCCTTCCTTTGTGCAGCTGAATGTGCTAGGACTGATACGGTTTGCTTGTTTTTAGTGCCTGTGCACACTGCAATACTTATACCCTTTCACACCAGAAAATGCAGGTACTTACCCAGGAATACAGTCCAGGGATCAAGCAGGGATATTCCCGGGCTGGCTCCTTTCACAACAGCCTAGTCCCTGCATTTTCTGTTGTGAGGGGGGAGGGACAGCGCTGGGAGGGTGCCTGTGGCATTGTAGGGTCCGGGCAGCAGGTATCCGGGCAGCAGCGGCTGGGAGCTTGTAGCACTATTTGTGGCAGGGCAGGAAGCGCTGCCATATTTAAAAACATTTTGAAAAGACTGGCAGGACGCTGCTGCCTGGACCTCGCTGCCCGCCACCTGCCCTGAGATCCGGAGATGCTGCTGTTGCATCACTGGGCGGCCAGTGACAGGAAGCCGGGTCAGTAGCTTTCACACCAGCCAGTAACCCTAGCTGGTCGCGGAAGCAACCCTGCTAGCTAACAGGGTTGAAATCCCAGCTAATCTTCCAGGAAATTTGACCTGGGAACCTTTCACACCAGAGCTAGTCGCGGGTTGTTCCTGGGGCCAAGCCGGGAATTTTGGCTGGTGTGCAAAGGGTATAAGGGGTGAGTCTTTATATACGCCCATGGAAAATTGCACCAGACTACATGAAAATGGGCGTTGAATACAAATTGTGTACAACTGAGATTCAAGCGCAAGCACTGAGCCCACAAGTAACATGAGAGCGAATCAGTTCACATCTCATTATAATGCTTTATTTTCTGTTTTGCATTCTCTTACCCTGTGTATATGTCTTGCATTTTCACAGCAATCATGTACGTCATGGGAGCCCTGGGTCCTGCCGCAGGATATTTGTTAGGAGGAGTTCTTATTGGATTTTATGTTGATCCCCGAACCATTGTCAACATTGAACAGAGTGACCCCCGTTTTATCGGCAACTGGTAAGCTCACCTACGGTTAAATACTAAACCAACTGTAGCAGCAGTGCAGTTTGCTTTACTAGTATTATGGTTACTATAACTACACTAGTAGCAATGTTGTACACATGTGCATAAGCCATTACAGTATGTGTGCTGCTGGTGCTGACATAACTATTATATTGTTCCGTCACTTTGACGCGCTGGGAACTAGTTACATTATAATGCTTACAATTGTCCATTTATAATATATCCTACATTATATAGCAGCAGGGCCGGTGCAAGGCACCAGAGCGCCCCAGGCAAGTCGAGGTGAGGGCGCCCCGGTGTTTGCCGCCCGGGTACCTGTCCTGCGGCACTGTAAAGCTGGTGGCGGCGGTGGCAGCGGGGGGTCCCTGCAGTGAATAAGAAATAACAAGCGCTATCCGCCGGGCTATGCGGAAGCGCTTCTGTTTTGGAAACACTGGCCGCACGGCGCACGCTGATTGGCTGAATCTCAGCCTATCAGCGTGCGGCCAGTGTTTCCAAAACAGAAGCGCTTCCGCATAGCCCGGCGGATAGCGCTCGTTATTTCTTATTGACTGCAGGGACCCCCCCCCGCTGCCGCCGCCGCCAGCTTTTACGCACATATACCCGGGCGGCAAGGGGGGCGGGCGAAATACCGCCCTCCAGTGGCCGGCGCCCTAGGCAAATGCCTAGATTTGCCTAGTGGTGGCGCCGGCCCTGTATAGCAGGCATGCAACCAACAATTTTCCAGCATGTAACACCGCCCACATACAGCACTGCTTACCATTCCATGCGCCTGACCCGCGTGCTGCCTCTTAGCTCTTGCAAGCGATATCCTCTGTCAGACAGTGGAGAATATTGCTAATGACCCCCGGGAGCATTATCAACATGTGCATAGACATTAGACAGTATGCTCAAAAATATCCCATAGTTGCCTACCCTCCTGCATTCTGCAGGAGACTCCCTGAAATAGCAGCAATCTCCCTCTCTCCCTCATTAGTCTAGCAATCTCCCTCATTTCACCTAGCCCACATTACACTGTTTTCTGGAAAAAAGAGACATATACATTTACATTGAACCATCAGCGCCATTTCCTAGCACTTTACCAGGTATAGCAGCTCTTGCTAACTGCTTTGGGGCTCATCTACATTTGTATATAAGTCATTTACAAGATTCCTCTCAGATGTAGCAGTACACACCCACGCTTCTAGGTGCCACTTTCACTATCTCTTTTCGCAATCTCTCCATATATGGAACTAGACATGCCCTTTGGGTGGAGTATGACACGCCCTCTCAATGGGGCACTGTGCAAAATTCTATTTCCAACTATAATCTCCTTTTTTTTTTTTTAAGGAGCGCTTCCCACTGGGCAAGTTTTTTTTGAAAGCACTCCCTAAAAAAAACCCCACTGTTTTTCCCTGGGCCAGGCAGCACCGCCGACCACTCCATCAGCTGCTGCCCTGCCCCCGGCAACCCGGCTTTGTGCGGCATGACGTTAGCAAGGTCATGCCGCATACAGCGGGGAGAAGGAGGCAGGGCCGGGCAGCAGGTGCCAGGCAGCGGCTGAAGCTGATTCCAGCGCTGATGTCAGCGCTCAGCTCAAGGGCGCTGCCCGGCAAGAGGGAGAGCAGGCATTGGCAATCCCGAGAATTTTCCGGGTTTGCCAGTCTGCGCACTTTAGCACAGCCCGAAAAATTCTCGGGAGTGCCAGGGAAGGGGTTAATGCACATAATTAGATAATAGTGTGTTATTGGATGAGTTTTTATAGAAGGGTCCACAGCAGTTACCTGAGGGCTAGCCTCAGCCAAGGGTCCTTTGAGGTACTCAGCCTTGTGTGAAATACAAACAATGCAACCCCTGCTGTTCTGTCACTGATAACAGCTCATATGGTGCTTCAGCTGAGCATCGTTATATAAATAGTGACGAACTACTGGCAAGGGCACTATTGAGTTGCTGTAGCTAAGAATAAAAATCAGCTACTTAAAACCATCTCCTCTGGAACTTGTCATCTTATATTTGTGTAACACCAGCATCTCTTCAGGCAAGTAGAAAAAGGGGTACTTCTTTACTTTCACGGCGCCACTAGATAGGACAGATAGGACAGATAGGACAGATAGGACAGATAGGACAGATAGGACAGATAGGATAGGATACGATTTGTATGCGATTTGACATAAGATATCGCATAAGATATAGGATAAGATTTACTATCCATTTCATTACCCCACTATCCACTAGGGCGTGGAGTGAGAATAGAATAGTGTGGCGAGCGCAGCGAGCCACCGAGCCCGAAGCGTGGCGAGCGCAGCGAGCCCCGCGAGGGGACACGGAATGTATTTTATGGAATTGCATGCAAATGGCATGCGATATTGGGGACTTGCTTTCAAACAACATCCGTGTCCCCTCGCGGGGCTCGCTGCGCTCGCCACGCTTCGGGCTCGGTGGCTCGCTGCGCTCGCCACACTATTCTATTCTCACTCCACGCCCTAGTGGATAGTGGGGTAATGAAATGGATAGTAAATCTTATCCTATATCTTATGCGATATCTTATGTCAAATCGCATACAAATCGTATCCTATCTAGTATCCTATCTGTCCTATCCTATATCTTATGCGATATCTTATGTCAAATCGCATACAAATCGTATCCTATCTAGTATCCTATCTGTCCTATCTAGAGTGGCGCCGTGAAAGTAAAGAAGTACCGAAAAAGGCTGCATTATCTCTTCCCCTAGCAGTGAGTCAGCAGCTAGCATCATTGGCAGGAACCAACAATTTTAGGTCACATTGAGTCATCAAATTTAATTTCTAGTCAAACTTATTTTCGCAGCTAGCCATAAAATGTTCAAAGTCTAAAGTATATATTATTTAACATAAGTTCCATACAAAACATTGTTTTTTTTTTTATTTAAGATTTAACAAATAGGAGCAACACGATTGGCAAAGTGGTTATCATTGCTGCCTCACAGTCTTGAGGTCATGAGTCGAATGAGTCGAACCTGACAAAGACACTTGGGGGTTTTTCTGGTTGAGTAGCTCGGATGCGAATTTGCATCCTTGCGAGTGAACCAAACCCCGCCTTTGCGAATGGTGGGTACGCCAGCCCACCATTCGCAAGGCGCGTAGGTTCGCACTGGCTGAGAATTAATGTTTTACATAAGCAGCCATTCGCAGCCTGCGGGGGGAACACCCACAACATTCGATGGCCACGACCATCGAATGATGTGGAACATGCACGCACATGTAAGGTTGCTTAGAGCAACCTTAGATTTGTGTGCACATTCTGAGGGAAGTGGGCGGGCAGCTGACATCCGGTGATGTCAGCTGCCCGCCCACGCGTCATAGGCCCATTACCATGAGAACACCCAGCGTTCTCATGGGAACGCCCATGAAACGCTGGCCATTATCATATTCTGATGGACCACACTGCCGTCCAATAATCCACAGCCATGTGCACTATATAAATAACTTATAATAATGATTAAAACAATGGTGATAACAGGTAAAAAATAGTAATCTAATACACCTCTCTTAATTCTGCAGTGTGACCGCTGCCGTAATGTTGCAGTGGGCTGTTGAGCATATTGGCCCAGGCTAATTTCTATTTAATTTCTATTTACTTATGCTTAATATGTTTGTCTGCTGTGCGTATTTTGCAGCTTTGTGCTTCTGTTGCTCCCTTCCATTCAGCAGGGCCAGATTAACAATGGGGCAGATGGGACTTCAGCTCCAGGACCCCACATAAAAATTGGCCCAGAATTAGGATGGCAAAATGATGACCAGCAGCCCATAGATTATAGTATTAACATTTGTATTTTTCACTATTTACCTTATAAAATTTGCCTTTGTAAAGTTTTTCTGCTTTTATGTATGTGGCTGACAATGACATTGGCCACACCCACATATCACTGAGCACACCCACATGACACTGGCCATAACCACACCCACTGGCCATAAGCACACATCCCTGGTCACACCGCTTCTGCTTATTAACATAAGCCTTTGATCTGTTTTCAGCTCCAGGCCCATGCCCTTAATGTGGCCCTTCGTCTCCACATTAATGTGATCTCACCCTAACAAGCTTTGTTCTGCTCTGGTTCTTACTTGCAGGTGGAGCGGGTTTCTGCTCTGTGCTCTGGCGATGCTACTTGTCATTTTTCCAATGTTTACTTTCCCAAAAAAGCTACCCCCTCGACACAAGAAAAAAAAGAAGAAAAAAAAGAGTAACTCGTATGACGTTTCCAGTGACGACGATGTGATGAAGGAAAAATCCAGTAACAAAGTAACCGTAGATACTGGTGTTGGCCCATCCATAGGGTTTGGGAAGAATTTTAGAGGTAAAATAATATGTTCTGCTGTAATAGCTCAATGACAAATAGCAGGAACTAATAGGAACGTTTAGAGGTAAAGCGTAGTGGGCATTACATAGAAGCAGCAGCGATAGCACTCATATGATAATACAACAGGTGGCGTCTCTCCACCTGGCGCATTACTGATCCAAATTTGGTATTGAGGAATCAAGGCCCTCGGCTCCCCACACTCGCCCTCCAAGCAGTGACAGACAATGGGCCAGATGCACTTAGCTTCTAAAGTGATACAATGATAAACAACCAATCAGCTCCTGCCTGACATTTTTCAAACACGGTCTGTGAAATGGCAGGTAGGAGCTGGTTGTTTATCACTTTCCATTTGATCACTTTTGAAGCTTAGTGCATCTGGCCCAATAACTTACAGAAAGCTGCCATACTGCATCCTGTGTTGCAGGACATTTATTTATTTTTATTTGTTTATTAACAGTTTCTTATATAGCGCACACATATTGCTCAGCGCTGTACAGAGAATATTTGAACATTCACATCAGTCCCTGCCCCAGTGGAGCTTACAATCTATATTCCCTACCACATGTACACACACACAGAGACATTGCAGGGACATTTCCTCTGTGCGGACGCATGCAAGCGGATATGTAAGCACTTCCATGCACTTTGGCATGCATTCGGCGGGGCAGCGTTAACCTGCAGGTATGAATGGGGCCCTTTATCTCTTTCCAAGTTAGATAGGGACATACAGTAGAGAGTTATTTGAGTACATTTTTAAATCTTTAGTTTACTTGCAATGTACGAGTGCAGGGCAAACGATGGACATTTCATGGGTAACACATCTCTAGCAGGAAATCCATTACATGCTCTTCATTTCAAGGACCCAGCATATATTGTTTTCTTTTTTTCCATTCATTGTTTATAATTCATCTCTTGTCATTTTTAGACCTTCCAAGAGCAGCCATCAGAATTTTAAGCAACATGACATTCCTTTTTGTGAGTTTGTCATATACAGCTGAGAGTGCCATTGTCACCGCTTTTATTACCTTCATTCCCAAGTTCATCGAGTCACAGTTTGGCATCCCAGCTTCCAGTGCCAGCATCTACACTGGTAAGACCACCATGCTAATGGTAGATCTCCTTTACTGCAGGAAAAGGGCATTTGTCTTATATTGACTGGTTGGGGCAGACTCCACTAAAATGCTGTAAAGAACAGTGCTTGAAAAAGGTAAGTAACAAATGTCATTGGATTTGAAGGTCATTTCTGACAGTTGAATAAACCACCAACATGAACAGGCTGATCAATATGAAGGTGCTTATAGAGCTGCAGGTGTTTCCAGGCACTCGCGTGTGATAAGTAAACAAGAAGGAACTACACAAATCTGCCAGTAAAGATACAGAGAAACTTACCGGTTTTATCGCCTGATGCAGAGTTTATCGCTATCGTGCGAAATCGCAATCCATTTGATTGGAGAATTATTGCACATGTGTATGGATTGTAGCACGCATTCACAAGCCAAAATAGTGCAAAAATAGCTATTGGATCTAAGTGCAATCTCCTCGCAATGTGACTGACAGGAAGTCAGTGTTTGGGGGTGGACACCAGCCCCACAGTGACACACATGCAGTCAGACCCACAGTGGCACACGTGCATCCAGCCCCACCAGGGCCGGTGCAAGGCACCGGAGCGCCCCAGGCGAGTCGGGGTGGGGGCGCCCCGGTGCCGGGGGAGGGGGGGGTACCTGTCCTGCGGCGCTGTGTATTTAAAGCTGGCGGCGGTGGCAGAGAGGGGTTCCTGCAGTCAACGAGCGCTATCCGCCGGGCTATGCGGAAGCGCTTCTGTTGTGAAAACACTGGCCGCATGGCGCACGCTGATTGGCTGAATCTCAGCCAATCAGCGTGCGGACAGTGTTTTCACAACAGAAGCGCTTCCGCATAGCCCGTCGGATAGCGCTCGTTATTTATTGACTGCAGGGACCCCACGCTGCCTCCGCCGCCAGCTTTAAATACACAGCGCCGCAGGACAGGTACCCCCGCGGCACAGGGGGGCAAAATGCCGCCCTCCAGTGGCCGGCGCCCTAGGCAAATGCCTAGATTTGCCTAGTGGTGGCGCCGGCCCTGAGCCCCACATTGACACACAAGCATTTAGCCCCACAGTGACACACGTGCAGTCAGACCCACAGTGGCACACATGCAGTCAGACCCACAGTGGCACACGTGCATCCAGCCCCACAGTGACACACAAGCATTTAGCCCCACAGTGACACACGTGCAGTCAGACCCACAGTGGCATACATGCAGTCAGACCCACAGTGGCACACGTGCATCCAGCCCCACAGTGACACACAAGCATTTAGCCCCACAGTGACACACGTGCATCCAGCCCCACAATGACACATGTGCAATCATGGAAAGTACTATAGGAAAAGATTGCGCATGTGAATTTGAACCAGTGGATTCAGAAAAATACCAATATATTCATATTGTTAGAATAGGATGATTTAATATCATATAATGTAATCAATATACAACAGAAAGAAATAATAAAAAATAAAAAACAATAGGTTATTATTAGAAGACTCGGTAAACAATACATTTGTGTCCTGAAGACATTCGGACTAAAAATCCACTTAAGTGGTAGGTCAACGTCCGCATTATTTAGTGACCAGGGCATTACGCACTATTTAGTGGTAAATGTGCATTCAATTCCACAGTGTCGCACGTGCATTTAGACCCACAGTGTCACTGCGCATTTAGGCCCAAAAGTGACACATGCATTTAGTTATTTTGCGTCATGCGTGCACTCAGCCTGGTGACACACGTGTGCACTCCATGGTGGAACTAAACAAGTAGCTTTTGGGTGTTTAATGAGCAGATAATCCTGCTTTGATTATCCTATAGATTCCGAACTGTGAGTTTTTTTAAAAGGGCAATCTCTTACAAGGCGTGGCTTTGCCTTATAAATGTGCCCGTTCAAAAAATTCCTTCAAGTTCACCCCGCACCCGCACGCCTGCCGGACTTGGAGGCTGTTACATTTGTCCAGTGCTGTTTGTTTTACAGAATAAACAAGAAAGAGAAAGTGTGTCTTGGTGTGGTGCACCATAAGAATTAAATGCCAGTAAAAATTAACTTTTAATTATTTGTTCTAAAAACTTGCGAAATATAAAAATGAACACATAATTGACAAACAAAGTGAAGATAAGTGCGTGTTTAAAAACAGCACGTGTGGGGACTAATTGTGTGCTCTATACGTCTCTTTTTATGAATGTGTGCAGTGTTGCGTCTATCATAAATGGTATCAGATTCAAGTGTGGGACAACTTCCTCTTCTTACACTTGTAGCGATTAATTATAGATGGACTGCTAGCACTTGTAGGAGTCTGTGTCTTCAATTGCCAATTCAATCACAGTGTCGACATTCGTGTGTCGTGCGGTGGATTACTCCACTCTGTTTCCTGTTTGTTTTACATCCTGCCTGGAGAAGTTTGCTCCCATTTTCTCTCTGCCTGTGGCAGGTATGGAAATCCTTCCAATTCTCCCTACTCAGTATTCTCAGTACACTGATGTGGTTTCTAAGGGGTAGATTTATTTTAGCGGCGCTTATCACGCCGCTATAACACTTCCTACTTCACCTCATTAATGAGGCGGAGCAGGAGGGGAGACTGACAAGATGCATGAACATCTTGCCTGCAAACTCCCCCCTTCAGCGATGCCTCCTCCTGCTGACAGTGCATCAGTTAACTTTGACACACTGTCTCCTCCCCCCCGGCCGGCCGGCTACTCACGCGAGATCTCCAGCACAGTCAGAAGCAGGGACAGCGCTATCCCTTCTGTGGGTATAGGGCATCTCAGCCTGCTGTCAAAGTCGATAGTTGCAGGGGGCGGAAAGGTCAGTGCTGCTGACCTTTCATACATTAGGTAGGAGCCCGGCACACAATATAAAATATCGTAGCTGCACAAAGCCTCCACCCCCATAGTGCCGCCCTTTCAACACCCGCATCGTGGCTGTCATACATCAGGGGAAGCACAATCCACTGCCATATCTGACAGGGATAGCGCATATTCCCATGATCGACAGTTATTAAATCTACCCCTTAGTGTTGTGCTGAGACCCTGTACCCTGAGGTGCATACCACCTGCCTGCCTGCCTTTGCTATTGCTAAAAACCCGAGTTGCATCGCAGCTCTAGAGGCACATTGTGGTCATCAGTCATCGATGTTTCTCTGCGATTGCAGCTTGACCTTCCTCAGACTTGCATTCGCAGGGTGGCATGGCCTGGACATGCCGGCATCGGTGTTCTGACCAACAGCATCCTAAATGCCCATCATCCTCGGACTAAGATTCTTTCCTGCCTTAAGGACTGAAGAACTAGTCATAATACAGTATAACTGGATGGTGCAAGTCATATCTTGAAAGTAGAACGTTGCGCTTAGCATGAGATTGAGTTCCAGCAGTACTTTAACCCCAGGGGGCGGCCACTTGCCTTCCTGTGACGGGCAGCTAACTTCCCCGGATATCAGCTGCCCGCCCTGTCCTTGGAGCGGGGTGCTGCTAATCTAAGTCAGCAGAGACTGAGTTAAATTTGCGAGCGCTACAGCAATCATTCGATGTTCGGCTACCATCGAATATTTTTCGGGCCCGCACGCAAGCCTGCGAATGGATGTTTATTCAAAACATCCACTCGCATTGCTGCGGGGAAATTCGCAGAGTAGCAGAGGTCGGGCATTTGTATGAACGGCGTTACATTGTTCGCAAAGCAGCGAACTAACACCGCTAACAAGCCAACCAGAATCGGGCCAAGCTCTACAACGCATTGTGGTGGTTACCTTTATGCGCATTAAATGCAGATGTATAAGAACCAGATCGAATGTGGAATTATTTTGTATTGCTAATGGGATTGAGATTGCAATAAATCGATTGGCTGAGAAATGATGACAATCTCTTTGCGCCTCTGTTTTGGCAGCTACTGACCACTGAGCGCCTGCATGTCTATGATAAATCACTGAAGGCATTACATATAATGTGCAGGGTTGGATGAATGTGCTGCCGCTGCATATGCTCTGGCCATACTTTATCTGCTCAAATATCCTACACATTAATATTTTACTCCTGACAAAAGTAGGATAGTGCCCAAGAAGTGTCAATTATTAAATAACAGTGCTGGTTATTTTTTCGCTCTTGCTGTTGGTAATAATGTAACAATAGATCCATTGTTCCGCACATGTCAGTGACTTATGGTAAATCAATGATTTTTTATTTTACTTTGCGGTTTCCGTGCCAGGGACGACTGTAAGCTCCTTAATGCAGTGCTTTAAAAGACTAATGCACAATGAAAGCTTTTAGCGAATTTCATATTACAGCTATAAATAAACGGAGACGTAGATATCGAGTTATAGAATGACGCACTAAATAACCTATTGTTTATTGACATGTATTATTTTTGGCAGAATGTGACTTTTCTGAGTTGATGTAGTTATAGTATCAGAAGCAGAGACTGGGCGGCCTGGGGATTTTGTCGTCTCCTTCAGATGGGAAAGATTTGTCCTTGAAAAATATTTCTGCATAATCCAAGTGTATTATCATGTCCTGGTGTAGTGGGTGTTCTATTTATACATGAAGTATGTCTGTGAGACTAGGAGTTACATAACGCCTGCTCGCTACCAGGAGTACAAAGATGCCATGGGATTTATTTACTGAGATGGGAGTTCTGTTTCAGTTGGGATGTTGCTATGGGCAACCAATCAGATTATATCTGTTATCTTCTAGATTGGGAAATTATACTGAATAAGTACTTATTGTACAGTAGATGTATGAGCGCTAAGGTTGCTGTCACTTTCTAATTTATACACAGATGTGGCTTGCACAACTGGACTGACAGGGCTATTTGTTAATGCAGAGCTTCCAAAACTTTGCCATTACAAAGGCACTGGCTAAGGCAGGGATGGGGGAACATTCAGCCCTCCAGCTGTTGTCGAAGTACATATCCCAGCATGCCCAGCCTCAGTTTTAGAATGGCTAAATAGCAAAACTGTAGCAGGGCATGCTGGGATGTGTAGTTCAACAACAGCCAGAGGGCTGAAGGTTCTTCATCCCAGTATCCCATGGGCTAAGCTTCAAAAGTGATAAAATGGAGAGTGATAAACAGCCAGCCAATCAGCTCCTACCTGCCATGTCACAGACTGTGTTTGAAAAATGTCAGACAGGAGCTGATTGGCTGGTTGTTTATCACTCTCCATTTTATCACTTTTGAAGCTTAGTGCATCTGGTCCATGGTTGACACCACTAGCTCTATATGCATGAAGGTCAACATGACTGAAGGTCGACATGTGGCTAGGTCGAAAGGGTCATTCAGTCGACACAAGCATTAAGTTGACATGGGGAAAGTCAACAGTCAAAAGGTCGGCATGGGGTTTTGCACTTTTTTTTGTTTTTGAGCCGACATGCGCCGACTGGCGGTATTTCATGCCCCATCATCCACTAGGGTGTGGTGGGAGAATAAAATAGTGTGCTGAGTGTAGCATGTCCATGTTAACTGTGTCGACATTTGGGTAAAAAAAGTGAAAAACCCCATGTCGACCTTCTCCATGTCGACCTAATGCACGTGTCAACCTAAACATATGTCGACCTGCAGTTAAGTTGACCTTCATGCATATTGACCTAGTGGCGTCGACCTAATGCTTGTCGACCTAGTTGCTGTCTATATGCAATGATCCATACCCATGACTAGTAAAAGAGCCAGATCTACACATACATACAAAAACCAACCCCACTTGCATTGATTACTCCCCACCACCACTCCACCACAACAGTATCTTCATAGCACAATATTAATAATATTATTTATTAGTATAAATTAGTATTTATATAGCGTTCTTCCTCCAAGAGGACTCAAGGCACTTTATAGACATTAAAAGCAATGCACATAATACAGCAGTAGACAAGCTGCACAGGGTGTGGTATGACACACCGACAGTCGGGACTCCGACAGTCATTTCTCCGACGTTGGAATCCCGACTGCACAGCGGGGGGAGTGCAATGAAGCCCCTTGTGGGCTCGCTGCACTCGCCATGCTGCGGGCACGGTGGTGAGCTGCGCTCGCCATCTATTTTATTCTTCCTCTATGGGGGTCATGGACCCCCACGAGGGAGCAGTCGGGATTCCGACGTCGGAATAATGACTGTCGGAATCCCGACTGTCGGGGAGCCATCTGGCACCCGCTGCACAGACTTTAAAAAGTAAGAGCGAGATAAGCACAAAGCAGGATTGAGGCAAGCATTTTGGGTACCAGGTGAAGTAGCCACATCATAATTAGAGAGGTGCTCCGGACCATTTTGACAGGATTTGCATTTGGCCCTGATTAATTTTTCATTGGTTTTGGATTTGGATTCCCATTTTTTCACAAAAATTAACAAACAAAAAAGCTACAATCACATAATTTTAGATTGTTTTCATTGTTAGAGTATTATTCACCTCAATAACATTCATGTCCAGTCAATTTTGACCACCTCACAATCACAATATTGTTTACAAAAATAGGCCAAAAGCCGGGTGGCTAAACTTATACCCCTTTCACAGCGCACTAGTTAAACGGTATATTGCCGTTTTTTCCCCCATTTTAAAACGTTTAAGGCTGCAATGGTAAAGCGCCAGAGTTGATTTACCGGTTAAAGATAACCGGTATTTCAAAACGTTTCAGAGCAGTGAGAATGGCTCTGAAACGGTATTTAGTAAAAACAACAAATTACACACCTGTGATAGGCTGTCCCCTGCAATTCGCCTTGAAACGTGTTCAGGGGATTAAACGGGTTGACTGATGTGAATGGTATTTAAAACGGTAATCTACTGCAATGTGAAGGCTCAGTTTTAAATACTGTTTAAAAATACTGGTTTTTGAAACGTTTTGGCAGTGTGAAAGCGGTAGCACAAAAACACGGCAGTTATTTTTATTTAAATATGTTTTGCAAATTAGTAAAATGTTCGCAATGACCAAATGAACTAACTCTAAAGTACTTTCCGTAGAAAATAATAGAACACCGAAATATGGGTAGGACACAGTGTGAGTAGGATACAGTGTGAGTTGGATATCTTACAGGTTATATACAGTGTGGATTGGATACACTGCCGGTCCCATACAGTGCAGGTCAGATACAGTGCGGGATACAGTGCCACCACAAGTGCACTTACTGTGACAGGGGGTGCTAGCAGTGTTCTCCGTTCGGGGGTGCCAGCTGTGTTGGTAGCGAAGGGGTGTCGGAAGAGCGGGAGTGCTAGCTGTGTCCTCAGTGCTGGGGGCCCTGCGTTGTCCTTTGTGCATCTTCTGTGAGTCTGCCCCATTGAAGTCTACGGTGAGCCGCTTATTGGCTGAGAGAGATGACAGACTGATATCTCAGCGGTTACCCATTGATTTCAATAGGAATTTTGAAAGTGGTGGCCAAGGCAAAACCTTGAATCCGACAGCGGGATCTCAAGGTTTTGCTTCAGATCTGGTGCAGACAGGATAATCTGCTGCTCGTAAACCCTAAATTTGGGCAGGTGGAATTTCTAAAAACTCGAAATGCTCGTCTCTAACCTTCATCAATGTGATTTGACAAGTATGCAGGAAGAGATTATAGCACTTTGTATACAGATTCTGAGACTAAAGGGGGTTTCCCAAAGGAAATGGGTTCCCAGATATTAACCTATTACTACGCCACCCATCTCAGCCAAGCAATCGCATGGTTTGCAACATCTTACGCTCCTAGATGGGTTACAATAGAGGCTAAAATTTTACATGTCTCCTCAATGTCCACTATATTAGGGCTAGCTCCCTCAGATAGACCAGTATCTATTAGATCCCACCCTATAATTGCCTTTACATGCTCTATATGGGATTTCTGTAAATCCCATTGGGATACTACTACCTCCTATCCCTCCCCTATTACTCCCCTATGGGACAACCCCGCTTTCTCCCCAGGATATAATATTAAACGCTTCGCAACCTAGGCAAAGGGAGGTATCAGAGTAATCGCTGACCTTCTGGACACCAATAAGTGTGCATCTGTCACGCGCCGCCGCGGCGGTACACGGCGGGTCCTGTACTCACCCGTCCGTGTCCGCAGTCGGCTGGCGTGTGTCGGCCTCCATGTCAGGTGAGGCGGCAGGCAAAGGTCCGGCAGTGTTGGAGGGCAGCATGGAAGTCTGCAGCGTGGTCTCACTCTAGGCTATGGGTGCCGTGAGACCAGCGCCGCCATCTTGCTTAAGGGCAAACAGGGGATTGGGCCAGGTCAGAGCTGCACACCTGTTCCACTGTGATAGCCAATGGCAGCCGCCTTCTATGCATATAGAGGATCTGCCCAGGTAACTCAGTGTCAGTGCAAAGAGTCTTCTGTGCCGTGCACTTCCTGGAAGGCTCCTGACTCATTGTGTCCTTGCTATCCCAGCTGTGTCCGTCAGCTCGCTTTGGCTTCAGATCCAGTGCTCCTTTCCAGTCACGCTGGTCGCCAGCTTCTCTCTGGTACCCTTGGGTGCTTCCTCCGGGATTTCCCAAAGACCTCCTCTTCAGCTACCTCCAGCCGCAGTCACCTCCCATCTTCTTCCAGTTCCGGATCCTCTATTTGCCACCATCTTTTCATCTCTTCATCAGGATTTTCTTCTTCATTGTCTTCTGGGCATTCATCCTCATTGTCTTCTGGACATTCATCCTCATTGTCTTCTGGACATTTATCGTTTGCCATTTACTTTGATTCCTATTACAGTTGTTCTCAAAGAAGTATTTGAGTCCTGTATGACAGCCTTTATTAAACCTGCTCGTTTTAACCCTACTACTGCCTCCTCCTCAGTCCCTGAGCACCACACGACCTCATCAGAATCTTCGGCCGTGACAGTTTGCACTGACCCGATGGAGTCGGGTGAAAATCAGGGATCTCTGGCAAACGTATTGCAAGGCATTATGGGCCGCCTGGAAAAAGTGGAGTCTTCACAGCGGCAAGTGGCGCAATTTTTACAATCACTGACTTCCTCACAAACCACCCCTCCAGCGGCTACAGCAACATCTTCAGTATCCTCGGGAGGAGTTTCCGCCACGCCACCAGTCGGGTCCATTATTCCCCCTCGGTTACATTTGCCAACCCCCAGCAAGTACGATGGGTCTCCTAAAGGATGTCGCGGGTTTTTGAATCAGTGCGATGTGCACTTCACTCTCCAAGCCTCCAACTTTCCAACTGACAAGGCGCGTGTAGCCTACATTGTCTCCCTCCTCTCGGGATCTGCCCTAGAGTGGGTTTCGCCTCTGTGGGAGAGAGCAGATCCTCTACTAAACAACTACGATGATTTCATTGCCTCCTTCCGACGAATCTTTGACGAACCAGGTCGAGTGTCATCAGCCGCTGCAGAGATTCTGAGAATTCGACAAGGTAGCAGATCGGTGGGCCAATATGTGGTGCAGTTCCAGACACTAGCATCGGAGTTGGAGTGGAATGAAGAGGCTCTCGTCGCCGCGTTCTGGAATGGTCTTTCCAACCGTCTCAAGGACGAACTAACTACCCTATTGGAGAACAGGAGCTGCTCGCTGTTAAGTTAGCCTTCGAGGAGTGGCGGTATCTGTTAGAGGGGGCTCGTCACCAGATCACAGTTTTTTCCGACCACAAAAATCTTTCTTTCTTAAGACAAGCACAATGTCTCACTTCACGCCAGGCTCGTTGGGCTATGTTCTTCGAACGCTTCAATTTCCAAATCAAGTATCGTCCAGGTGTTTTAAACAATAAAGCTGATGCCTTGTCTCGGTCCTTCAATCCCAGCTCAGATTCTGAACCACTTAAACAGTCCATCCTGAACCCTGTCGTTTTTGCTCATATCTCTCCTCACCCTACACCACCTGCAGGCAAGTCCTTTGTGCCGCCCAATTTACGCAAGAAGCTGTTGACGTGGGGCCACGCCTCCCGCTTTGCTGGACATTCCGGGGTACAAAAAACTTTACAATTTCTCCTACGATCATATTGGTGGCCAACCATTCGACAGGATGTAAAACACTTTGTATCTTCATGTGTCAAGTGCGCCCAACACAAGACGTCTCGGACTCCCCCAGCTGGGGCTTTGCTACCACTGTCCATCCCAACGGAACCATGGACTCATCTGTCGATGGACTTCATTTCTGAATTACCCTCCTCTAGCGGTTACACTGTTATCTGGGTGATAGTCGACCGATTTTCCAAAATGGCCCACTTCGTGCCCCTAAAATCATTACCTTCGGCTCCAGTACTAGCCCAACTCTTCATATCCACCATCTTCAGGCTTCATGGGTTGCCCAAAGAGATCATATCCGATAGGGGTGTGCAGTTTGTCGCCAAGTTCTGGAGAGCTCTGTGTACTGCCGTTCAGGTGAAATTAAAATTCTCCACCGCCTTCCATCCTCAGACTAACGGGCAAACCGAACGTGTCAACCAAGACCTAGAGACATTTATTCGACTTTTTGTGTCCTCCTCTCAAGATGAATGGAAGGATCTATTACCCTGGGCGGAGTATGCACACAACAACTCTTATCACTCCTCTTCAGGTACTACACCCTTCTTCACAGTCTACGGCAAACATCCACGGTCCCCTGATTTCTCAAGTTTGCCGTCTCCGGAGGTTCCGGCAGCTTCCATGTCTCTTCATCGTTTCAAAAAGATATGGGCTGAAGTTCACAAAGCTCTTCTTCAAGCTTCTGCCAGATATAAGAAAGCAGCTGATAAGCGAAGAAAGGCAGTTCCACCATTTAAAGTAGGGGATCGAGTGTGGCTGTCTACCCGCAATCTTCGACTTCGCGTACCCTCGATGAAACTTGCCCCTCGTTTTATTGGTCCATTCCCCATCACCCAAGTCATCAACCCGGTGTCCTACAGATTGCAGCTTCCATCTTCTATGAAGGTATCTAATTCGTTTCATATATCTCTTCTCAAACCATTGAAATTAAGCATCTTCCAAAAGAAAGTACCCCGACCCTCAAAGGTCAATACCGAGAAGGATGCTGAGTTTGAGGTCAGACGAATCATAGACTCTCGTTATCGCAACTCTCGACATCAATTTCTGGTGGAGTGGGCTGGTTTCGGACCGGAGGAGAACTCCTGGGTGGATCAAGCTGATTTACATGCCCCAAGTCTCGTTAAGCGCTTTTTTCAGAAGAATCCTCACAAGAAGCGCAAATGTCCTGAGGTTACCCGAAAAGGGGGGGGTACTGTCACGCGCCGCCGCGGCGGTACACGGCGGGTCCTGTACTCACCCGTCCGTGTCCGCAGTCGGCTGGCGTGTGTCGGCCTCCATGTCAGGTGAGGCGGCAGGCAAAGGTCCGGCAGTGTTGGAGGGCAGCATGGAAGTCTGCAGCGTGGTCTCACTCTAGGCTATGGGTGCCGTGAGACCAGCGCCGCCATCTTGCTTAAGGGCAAACAGGGGATTGGGCCAGGTCAGAGCTGCACACCTGTTCCACTGTGATAGCCAATGGCAGCCGCCTTCTATGCATATAGAGGATCTGCCCAGGTAACTCAGTGTCAGTGCAAAGAGTCTTCTGTGCCGTGCACTTCCTGGAAGGCTCCTGACTCATTGTGTCCTTGCTATCCCAGCTGTGTCCGTCAGCTCGCTTTGGCTTCAGATCCAGTGCTCCTTTCCAGTCACGCTGGTCGCCAGCTTCTCTCTGGTACCCTTGGGTGCTTCCTCCGGGATTTCCCAAAGACCTCCTCTTCAGCTACCTCCAGCCGCAGTCACCTCCCATCTTCTTCCAGTTCCGGATCCTCTATTTGCCACCATCTTTTCATCTCTTCATCAGGATTTTCTTCTTCATTGTCTTCTGGGCATTCATCCTCATTGTCTTCTGGACATTCATCCTCATTGTCTTCTGGACATTTATCGTTTGCCATTTACTTTGATTCCTATTACAGTTGTTCTCAAAGAAGTATTTGAGTCCTGTATGACAGCCTTTATTAAACCTGCTCGTTTTAACCCTACTACTGCCTCCTCCTCAGTCCCTGAGCACCACACGACCTCATCAGAATCTTCGGCCGTGACAGCATCCTTAGAGGTTCTTCGTGCTAAGTACAACCTGTCAACTGTAAACAGCTTTACATATATCCAACTACGCCATTTTTTTAACTCCTTACCCATTGCAACAATCACCAGACCTCTTACTCTGGTTGAATCCCTTAGCCTCCAGTGTCCTGTGCAAAAAGGGATAATCTCAGACCTATACTCTAGTTTACTACTAACTAAACTCCCTGATCTCTTAAACAGGGCCGAAACTAGAGTTTCCGGCGCCCGAGGCAAGGCAGTCTTTTGGTGCCCCCCCCCCCCCCCCAGCGATGCTGCTGCGTGCCGGAGGCGCGTCGAAATTTTTCGGGGCGTGGCCTAATTTGGGGGCGTGGTCTATAATCGCTGCTCTCCCGCGAGGCCACGCCCCCATTTTGCCGCTATGGGGGCATGACCCAGAGGCTCTGTGAGCCTCTAGCCATGCCCCCAGCCCCCTGGCTGCGGGAATAGACGCTGTGCGCATGCGCACAGCGTTTATTCCCCGCTGCTTAGTTAGCAGCTGACAGGGGGACCGACCAAATGACGCCTTGTCCCTGGCGCCGGAGACCCCCCCCTCCCCGCACAGCTGGAGACCCCCCCCCTCCCCGCACGGCTCTCACCGTCCATCTCCTTCTAGCGCGGCTGCAGGAAGCGCTGATGACTTCAAAAAGACTTGCCGGACGCTGATTGGCTGAATTCAGCCAATCAGCGTCCGGCAAGTCTTTTCGAAGTCATCAGAGCTTCCTGCAGCCGCGCTAGAAGGAGATGGACGGACTCCGACGGAGTCAAAGTAACATGCCCGCCGCTACACTACAGCAGCGTCCACATACACCGGACCTCACAGCGCCCCTCACCTCCAGCGCCCGGTGCGCGTGACCCCCCAGCCCCCCCCTAGTTACGGCCCTGTCTTAAAACATGAAATCCAATGGATTAGAGACTTGGGAGACCCACCAAATGAGAACTCATGGTTGACTATCCGTAAGATGGTCTCTAAAGCTTCTATTTCTTCAGCAATCAAGGAAAATGCATACAAAATCTATTATAGGTGGTGTTTGGTTCCATCTCGGTTACGCAAAATGTATAGCTCAGCCTCAGATCGATGCTGGAGAGGATGCGGGGAGGAAGGGACTTTTATCCACATTTGGTGGACATGCCCCAAGATTGCCCGGTTTTGGGACACAGTAGTACAACTACTATCCCAGGTCTTTTCAACAGAGGTTATAAAGTCCCCATGGTCCTTTCTCCTTGGCTGCCACATAGATGGACTAGATAAAATCTCAGACAAACTGGCGATCCATATTCTAAATGCGGCAAGATGCTTAATCGCCAATCACTGGAAAGATGAAGATCCGCCATCATTTCAACAATTACTGAATAAAATCTGGTATGTGGCAGCCATGGAGCGAATATCAGCATATCTCCATGATACATCCTATAAATTCCTACCTATATGGGGTCCCTGGTTTATATTTAACAACTCGACCCCCAACAGATTAACACCAAATGGTTTTTCAGACCTTTTAAATTTGTCAATTTATGTATTATGACCATCTGAAAGGAGCCATTGTTTGGCTTTCATATACTTATAATCAATCCATTCTTACCCGTACTCGTTCTCTCTTAGAGTATCATTGTTATTTATTTTTATTTTTTTTTCTTCTTGCTTTTCCTTTTCTCTTCCTCTTTTTCTTCTTATCTGTCTTTCTTTATTAAATATTGAAGTATTTTCATATGGGCTAGTACGCATACAAATGTCCTATTTATAGATTTATTCTGGTCGGTTGGTTGTTTTTTTTTTTTTGTTTTTTTTTCCCTCTCTATGAGAGGCTTTGATTAGTTATCTGTAGGCCATACTTCGGTTACTGGCACCTCTAAGCTCAGTGTAGAGCTGGGATATTACAGTAGCAAACTCCTAGATACAGCATGACACTGATTTATTTTCTTTTTACTATCAGAGCCAGATATCTGATAAACACAAATGCCTGTGTAAACCGCAGCCTAGAGATACCATTAACCCCTTCCTGACAGAGCCAGTTTTTGCGTTCCTGACAGAGCCCTTTTTTTCAAATCTGACATGTATCACTTAAGTGGGGATAACTTTTTTTTGCTTTTACTTATCCCAGTGATTTTGAGATTGTTTTTTCGTGACACATTGTACTTCAAATTAGTGGTAAATTTGGGTCGATACAGTCTGTGTTTTTTTGTGAAAAATACCAAAATGTCGTAAAAAAATGGAAAATTTAGCAATTTGCAAAATGTTAAATTTTCTGCTTGTGAGACAAATAATCATACCACTCAAAATAGTTAATAACTAACATAGACCATATGTCTACTTTATGTTTCCATCATTATTTCAACTTCCTTTTCATTTTTTTGGACACTAGGAGGCTTACAATATGAATAGCAAATTCTCAAATTTTCAAGAAAATTTCAAACACTGATTTTTTTAGGGACCAGTTCAGTTCTGATGTGACTTTGAGGGACTTGTATGTGAGACACCCCCATAAATGATACCATTTCAAAAACTGCACCCCTCACAGTATTCAAAACAGCATTTTGGAAGTTTGTTAACCCTTTAGGTGTTTCACAGGAATTAAAACAAAGTGTAGGTGAAATTTCAAAATTTCATTTTTTTTGCAGATTTGCAATTTTAATACATTTTTCTAAGGAACACAGTACATTTTACTAGAGAAATGTGACTAAAAATTGATTCCCCCAATTCTTTTGTTTTCATAAATATCCTATATGTGGCCCTAGTGTGCACGTTGACCAAACCACAGGCTTCATAATAGAAGGAGCACCTACTTGATTTTGGAGCCTCCTTTTTATGAGATTATTTTTTAGGCACCATGTAGGTTTCTAGGCACCATAAGATGCTAAAATTTAGGAACCCCCCCACAAGTGACCCCATTTTGCAAACTACACCCCTCAGGGAATTCATCTAGGGGTATAGTGTACATTTCAAACCCCCAGGGGTTTCACCAATTTTGATACAACTGTGCAGTGAAAATGAAAAAATAATTTTTTTTACACAAAAATGCAGTTCTGGCTCAAAATTTTTCATTTTCAGAAGGTATGAAGGAGAAAAAGCACCCCAAAATATGTGCCCCAATTTCTCCCGAGTACGGCAATGCCTCACATGTGACCAAAAAATACCATTTGGGTGCATGGCAGGACTCAGAAAGGAAGGAGTGATTTTTGGATTTTGCAGCTCAGATTCTGGTGGAATTTTGGTGGGTGCTATGTCGCATTAGCAAGACCCCCCAAGCACCAATACAGTGGAACCCCCCCACAAGTGACCCCATTTTGCAAACTACACCCCTCAGGGAATTCATCTAGGGGTATAGTGTACATTTCAAACCCCCAGGGGTTTCACCAATTTTGATACAACTGGGCTGTGCAAATGCAAAATTACATTTTTTACACAAAAATGCAGTTCTGGCTCAAAATTTTTCATTTTCACAAGGAATGAAGGAGACAAAGCACCCCAAAATCTGTGCCCCAATTTCTCCCGAGTACGGCAATGCCTCACATGTGACCAAAAAATACCATTTGGGTGCATGGCAGGACTCAGAAGGGAAGGAGTGATTTTTGGATTTTGCAGCTCAGATTCTGGTGGAATTTTGGTGGGTGCTATGTCGCATTACCAAGACCCCCCAAGCACCAATACAGTGGAACCCCCCCACAAGTGACCCCATTTTGCAAACTACACCCCTCAGGGAATTCATCTAGGGGTATAGTGTACATTTCAAACCCCCAGGGGTTTCACCAATTTTGATACAACTGGGCAGTGAAAATGAAAAATTACATTTTTTTACACAAAAATGCAGTTCTGGCTCAAAATTTTTCATTTTCAGAAGGTATGAAGGAGAAAAAGCACCCCAAAATCTGTGCCCCAATTTCTCCCGAGTACGGCAATGCCTCACATGTGACCAAAAAATACCATTTGGGTGCATGGCAGGACTCAGAAGGGAAGGAGTGATTTTTGGATTTTGCAGCTCAGATTCTGGTGGAATTTTGGTGGGTGCTATGTCGCATTACCAAGACCCCCCAAGCACCAATACAGTGGAACCCCCCCACAAGTGACCCCATTTTGCAAACTACACCCCTCAGGGAATTCATCTAGGGGTATAGTGTACATTTCAAACCCCCAGGGGTTTCACCAATTTTGATACAACTGGGCAGTGAAAATGAAAAATTACATTTTTTTACACATAAATGCAGTTCTGGCTCAAAATTTTTCATTTTCAGAAGGTATGAAGGAGAAAAAGCACCCCAAAATCTGTGCCCCAATTTCTCCCGAGTACGGCAATGCCTCACATGTGACCAAAAAATACCAGTTGGGTGCATGGCAGGACTCAGAAAGGAAGGAGTGATTTTTGGATTTTGCGGCTCAGATTCTGGTGGAATGAATGGTGGGTGCTATGTGGCATTAGCAAGACCCCCGAAGCACGGTGAAATTATGAACCTAATAATCCATAGATGTGTGGTATAATTTAAAACACTCCTTTATACATAGGCCGGGTTTGTCGGGGCAAGTGTCACACTGGAAAATAGTTTGCTTTCTTATTCCCTTTTTATAGCAAACTTTGCACCTTTTTTGTGTCCTGCCCTTTTTTCCAGTGGAGGGGATTTCATCAGGAAAATGCTGCCCTGGTACAATACGGGGGCCAGTACTAGAAGTACTGGGGCCCTCTGCCTGCTGGTTCCCAAATATTAGGCCCTTTATGACTTCCTCTTGAAAGTGCATAAATGTCCCCCTCTGGCCGGTAGAACGGAATAGCACGTAAGCGTTATACAGTGCCATCTGGATGATATACACGGCCAGCTTCTTGTACCAGATTTTTGTTTTCCGCAGGGCACTGTACGGCTTCAGTACCTGATCTGAAAGATCCACTCCGCCCATGTACCTATTGTAATCCAGGATACAATTAGGTTTTGAGGTGTGGGTACTGGTACCTCGTACAGGGACGGAGGTGGTACTGTCTCCGTGAATTGTTGTCAGTATAAGGACATCCCTCTTGTCCTTATATTTGACCAACAACATATTTTCGGTGGATTGTGCCCTGCTTTCACCCCTTCTCATTACTTGGGCAATGTGCGTTTTTGGGAGGCCTCTTTGGTTCTTGCGCACAGTACCGCAAGCTGCTGTACCTCTTGAACCAAGGGCCTTAAACAGGGGGATGCTAGTGTAAAAGTTATCCACATAGAGGTGATAACCTTTATCCAGGAAGGGGTGCACTAAATCCCAGACAATTTTTCCACTAACACCTACGAGGGAGGGGGGGCATTCTGGCGGTTCAATTCTTGAATCCTTCCCTTCATATACCCTAAACCTGTGAGTGTACCCTGAGGTGCTTTCACACAGCTTATACATTTTTATGCCATACCTTGCCCTCTTACTGGGAAGGTACTGGCGGAATTTAACCCTTCCTTTAAAATGTATAAGGGACTCGTCTATGCAAATGAATTTATCTGGGATGTACATCTCTTCAAATTTGGCACTGAAATGATCAATGACCGGCCTGACTTTGAATAGCCGGTCAAAGGTGGGATCATCTCTGGGTGGGCACTGTGCATTATCGTTGTAATGCAAAAATTTAAGGATCGTCTCAAATCGAGCCCGGGGCATGGCCATACGGTAAAATGGGGTGCTGTACAGAACATCTGTACTCCAATATTGCCTAATTTCTGGCTTTTTTACTATGCCCATATGAAACACCAGACCCCAAAACGTCATCATCTCTACTGCATCTACAGGGGTCCACCTAGCAAATGATGACGTGGGGTTTTGAGCAATAAACTGCTGGGCATATAAATTAGTTTGGTCCACCATTAAATTTATAAAATCATCAGAGAAAAATAATTTGAAAAAGTCAATTTCTCTGAGACCTGTGGAATCAAATTGGATTCCTGGCATGGCCAAAAACTCAGGAACCTGGGGCTCAAAATTGTCTGGTGGTGGGGTCCATACGAGATCAATTATTGGGGGGGGGGTCTCAGCTGCTCTACGGGGGCGTCTTTGAGGGGGTCCCTCATCACCAGAGGAGGAAGAGGAGCTTAAGACGAATCCTTCAAATTCCCCGCTTGCATCACTGGCTGTGTCAGAGTCAGAGGCAAGCATGGCATATGCCTCCTCCACTGAATACATTCTTCTGGATGACTGGGATGACATTTGGGATGACATTTGGGATGACATTTTTATTTTTGTGTTACTGGTAGTAAAATGTTTCAACACGTGTATAGTGTAGGGGGGGGTACAAACTTTATTTCAACCCGGGGGGTATGTAGTGTGTAGTGTGTATGTAGTGCAGAAAAAAAAAATACTTTATACAAAAAAAAAAATTGAAGGGGTTAAAAAAAAAAAAAAATTGAAGGGGTTAAAAAAAAAAAAATTGAAGGGGTTAAAAAAAAATTGAAGGGGTTAAAAAAAAAAAAAAAGGTCCTGCGCCAAAAATTGAGCACAGATGTTGGTCAGTAACGTCCATCACTGAACAGCGCTCAAAGGCAACAGGAATTTGATCAAAAAAAAAAAAATAGATCAACCCTGTGCCGAAAAAGCTGATCAGTGATGTACGTCACTGATCAGCGCACAGTGGCCACAGGACACCCACAAAATCACAGTGTGTGTAAAAAAAAAAATAAAAAAAAGACCCCACAGCACCCACAAAAAAAAAAAAGGTGATCAGTGATGCGACACTGATTACCAGTGAGGGGCAGCAGGTGCACAACCTTTGGTGCAACTGACAGTGCAACTGGCAGCAACTGACAGGTATATATAAAAAAAAAAAACCTCTGCACCCCCAAAAAGTTGCTGATCACCTCAGATATAGTGATCAGCACAAAAGGCGGGGTCAGCAGACACAAAATTTAGCACTCTCTGTCACTATCTCTCTCTATCTCTCTATCTCTCACTATCTATCACTCTATGACACTGCAGCAGCAGCACTGACAGTTATATATATGAAAAATAACCCCTGCACCCCCAAAAAGTTGCTGGGGGTGCACAAAAGGGGGGCAGCAGACACAAAATATAGCAGTCTCTATCACTCTCTGTCACTATCTCTCTCTATCTCTCACTATCTATCACTCTATGACACTGCAGCAGCAGCACTGACAGGTATATATATATATATAAAAAAAACCTGCGCCCCCAAAAAGTTGCTGATCAGTTAATTTATACTGATCAGCACAAAAGGGGGGCAGCAGTCAGTTATATAAAAAATATATAGCACAATCTGTCACTATCTCTCTATCTCTCTCTCTCTCTATCTCTCTATCTATAACTATATCACACTGCAGCAGCACAAAATATAGCACTCTCTGTCACTATCTCTCTCTATCTCTCTATCTCTCACTATCTATCACTCTATGACACTGCAGCAGCAGCACTGACAGTTATATATATGAAAAATAACCCCTGCACCCCCAAAAAGTTGCTGGGGGTGCACAAAAGGGGGGCAGCAGACACAAAATATAGCAGTCTCTATCACTCTCTGTCACTATCTCTCTCTATCTCTCACTATCTATCACTCTATGACACTGCAGCAGCAGCACTGACAGGTATATATATATATAAAAAAAAACCTGCGCCCCCAAAAAGTTGCTGATCAGTTAATTTATACTGATCAGCACAAAAGGGGGGCAGCAGTCAGTTATATAAAAAATATATAGCACAATCTGTCACTATCTCTCTATCTCTCTCTCTCTCTATCTCTCTATCTATAACTATATCACACTGCAGCAGCACAAAATATAGCACTCTCTGACACTATCTCTCTCTATCTCTCTATCTCTCTCTATCTATCTCTCTCTATCTAACGCTATTACACTGCAGCAGCACAAGTTCACAACACAGGAAGTCACAAGTAGTAACAGGATCCAGGAAGCATCCAGCACACTACAAGCAGTGATGAAGCAGTGATCAGGTAAGTATTTTGCTCGGTTCAGGTCAGTATACTGCGGCAGCTAGGCACGGTGACCGCACTGCATGCAATTCCAGACCGGAATGGCGTCTGCAGTGCAGTCACCGTTAGTTTAAATCCCCCTCCTTGGCTGTGATTGGTCCGTCGGTCCGACGAACCAATCACGGCCTTTGGGGGCGGGCGGGGTGAGGTGGGGTGACACCAGTGTCACCCTTACACCCCGCGGTGATTGGTGCTGTACTTTACAGCACCAATCACCTCCGATCGCGTGTCACCGGCGAACGTTATTCGCCGGTGACACAGAAAACGCTGTGAATGGCTGTTCACACTGAACAGCCAATCACAGCGATCGCCGACGGGGGGGCGGCATCGCAGCCCCCCCTGGGCATGCAGGGACATGTCTGCTGTCAGGGACAGCAGACATGTTGAAACTGTCACCGCGTCTATAGACGCGGTGACAGTTACAAGCCATGACGTACATTTACGCCATGTGTCGGGAAGTACTTCCCGACCATGACGTAAATGTACGTCAAATGTCGGGAAGGGGTTAAGGCTTTGGTTGATTTTTTGTTTAATACCAATTATTATATTTGGATATACAGGTCGAGTATCCCGTATCCGAGTATCCGTTATCCGAATTATTCCGAAATACGGACATTCCAGAAAGTGAAAAAAAAATTTTTTTTTGCTAAAAACTCACTGGGGACATTTGTAACAGCATCACTGGGGACATGATATGTAACTGGCACTATATATGTGCAAGACAATGATTGCTTGGCATTCAAATTCAGTGCTGAGATAGTACACACATTTTGTTTCACGTTTTGAAACCTTGTTTTTTGAACAATTAAAATATATTTGTGTGTATTTTATGTGGTAATAAAATATATTTGTGTGTATATTATGTGTTTATACAGCATAAATGCAAGATACTTCAAAATACATCATTGAAATATTAAAATATTCCGAAATACGGAATAATCCGTTATCCAAAATTCTCCTGGTCCCAAGCATTTTGGATACGGGATACTCAACCTGTATGTGTACTGTGTATTTTAGAAATTCATATAAAAATTATAAATAAAATACATAAAAAAAGGGGGTATTCAATTAAAGTGCCTATTTTTCACCTAGGTGAAAAATAAAGCACTGGTAAAACAAACACTTGGATTGGCAAATTAGCCACTAATCCATGTGTTTTCACCCAATTTCGCTGAAATTGTGGGCCTTTTCACCCATTTTTTTGTCATTTTCACCCATGCTTTTTTCCTCCCCCCAAAATGTGAAAAGGCATGGGCGAAAAATGACTAAAAAACTGTAGCGTAGAAATAATTGCATGCCCCCTCAGTCACACACAGATATGCAAGTGTCATATATCAGATGCATTTTCTGCAAAAAAAAAGAAGCAAAACAAGTGACCGGGCATGCCAAGAGCGGCTATCTTACATGACTGCAGAAAATAGATATGGGGACACATCTGTAGCTCACATTGTTTTCCACTATAAGTGCTGACAAAGAGGGGTATTTTACAATAGCAACCAATCAGATTATAGCTAATTTATAGAAGGTGCTAGATAAATAATAAGGGCAGTATTCAATGAGACTGATTCGTCATGTTCTATGGAGAATGTGTGCTATTTTCATGCTCTAAGGTGAATCTTTTTACTGAAAAAGTGAATCACCCTATTCAAGGTACAATATTCGCCAACGGCGAACAGTGAATGATGGACAATTCGCCGGCGAATTGCTTTCTAAGTGATTTTCGCTGTGTGTCACCATGTAGCAATCGCCATCTTTTTATGGTGAACTGGAATGTGAACTTTTAAAATAAAGGTGTGTTTTTTTTAAAAATCAGTGTAAAAAAAACAGGAATTTTATTATGTGAAGGGGCATGTTATTTTTATTCATGTGCTTACAGCACATGAATATATATTTAATTACACATAACAGCCAGCAGGGGGCAGAGAGCCGAGAGCCGCTCATTACATATTCATATATTCACTGCTCCCGATTATTACATATGCACGATCGGGAGCAGTGCAAGCGGCTACCCCTGCTAGCTCTCTCGGGGGGCAGCTTGTGCTGCCTGGGTCCCGGGGAGCCCTCCTCCCCCCCACATATATTCTGGCTATTGGTAAATCTGGAAGCGTTACACCTCTCTTTCATACATGCACGTGATACCTAATAGTTGTGGCTGATCACAACCAGGTATTTTGTAACCAATACCTAATATTTTGCGGGAAAAGCCACAAATACAGTAACGCTTGAAAAATGGGCCCACGATCTCTTTCATTTCAGACTCCACTGTCCAGATTCTTTATCACTGGCACTAATCAGTGACACAGACTCCAGCAGCAATGATGTACATCAGACTCTCTATAGCTCTTGGAACCACAGTGGTTTTGTGGGTGACGATGGACCAGTTTCCATCAAAAAATCAAATAATTTTTGTCTGGAACAAACCATGGTGCCATGCAAGGGGAACAAATATTGTTTCTCTGCAGGGTAAATACTGGCTGCTTTTGCATGTAGTACACAAATGTATTACAGCTCCATTTTTACACTGCAATTAAGATTTCAGTTTGAACACACCCCACCCAAATCTAACTCTTCTTTCTGCACATGTTACATCTGCCCCACCTGCGGCGCAACATGGCTTTGCCAGTTTGAGTGCTTTTTAGCTAACAAAACTGAATCAGGCCCTATGTTCATGTTGTCTTCAGTCATTTCATATACAATTTACCAAGTATTTGTACATCTTTACTTTATTTTCACATGAATATAGTACTTTATGTTACAAAAATGTATTTGTTTTATGTTTTGCAATTTGCTCATTATTGTTCCGAACTTGTATTGTCATAAAATAATCAAGCGCTGATTTATTTGTCTTGAGTAATCTGCTACTGTACATGTTAAGATGTAATATTAAACTGTTCTATTTGCTATATTTTTAGGGCTGGTTATTGTCCCGAGTGCAGGTGTTGGCATTGTTCTAGGAGGTTACATCATCAAGAAGCTGAAGTTGAGTGCCAGGGAATCCGCTAAGTTGGCCATGATCTGTTGCGGAGTGTCCTTGCTTTGCTTCTCCACCCTCTTCATCGTGGGATGTGAAAGTATTAATCTTGGTGGGATTAATATACCCTACACTACTGGGTATGTATCACAGACCCTGACTCACATCCTTGTGTCTGTTTACTTAAAGTACCCATTACATATTGTTTAACTCAATCTAAAGGCCCATACACACTTGACGATTTTCAGCTGAAAATCGCTCAAAACAGCCGTTTTGAGCGATTTTCCGCTCAAAATCGCCTATTGTGTATGGCCCAGAGATTGCCCACTAGCGATGATGCGCGCTCCCGCATCATCGCTAGGAAAGTGGTTCATCTGCTGGTTTTACCAGCAGATGAGGCGATGATGGATGGTTTTTCATCCATCATCGCCATGTGTGTACGCCTGCCGGGCTGAAAGATTAACCACTTTCAGCCCGGCGGACGGCCCGCTGCCCCCCCGCCCCCTCGCCTGTCATAATCACGGCACCCTGCGCTCTCCCTCTCGCTGCCCTGCTGCTGCTGCTCCCCGGCCAGGTTAAACACCCGGCTGGCCCCGCCCTCCTCCCTGCACAACACGGAGCAGACAGCACAGAAGTGCTGTCTGCCCAGCTAAACACACTGACCACCAATGTTTATATATTTCTGCCCACTGCCACCAATGTATTAATTTAAAGGCAGCAAATATTATTATTATTAATATTATATATATATGTTTATAATATATATATTTATAATATAAATATATATGTATTATAATATAACAACGACGAAGACAGAATAGGCGGCACTCCGAGGATTTTCAAATGACTTGTATTAAAGTATGACACCAACGTTTCGGGGCATATGCTCCTTTGTCAAGGTGATAAACAGTGAATGAAAAATACATACAAAATCTTACCTTAAGTAAGGTGAGAATCACCGCCCCTCCTTCTATGCAGTCAGCGCGGGCTTCCCTGGTGCCTTCCGTGTCGCATAGCGCCGGAAATGACGTACGGTCTCTTCCTGGAGACAGCTGAAACGCAAGCCAGGATACTGGCTGGAAGATGTGGAACGCATAACAAATGCGGTAATGAGCGGACACATCCAGCTCCACGGGATAGACCGGCTGCTGTAGGGAGAAGGAGCGTTTACATATAAGTGCAAGGAATAACACATGAAAAAACCGTGAATGCATGATGACATGATAGCTATAATCATGATATGAACTGTGACATAATACGTGAAAGAAAAAGACTTATATGTGAACGTAATAAAGATGAGGTATAAAATATTATTTTATAAAAACAGAAGGGGAAGGTGCAAGTACTGTACTTGACTGTACCAACGTCTAAGTCCCGTTATATTAAACAAAACTGGCTGATAATAAATATCGGCTGCTGGAATGTGGGATGTGTACCTACGCCAGGTGTATAATAAACTACACTCTCAATCTATATGTAGGTTCCCATAGAATACCATGAAGCTGTATAACATGCAAGGTTACGGGGAAAAAAATTTAGACAAATTACTAGAATAAGAAAAATAAGAGAACAGCAGGATTTATAGAACAAGAGAACAGCAGGATTTATAGAAAAACTGAAAGAGGCAGTTTATCATTGAGTCCAAAAGGTTTTGTTGAATTCAATCGATGGATCCAAGTCGCTTCCAAACGTAGTAACTTTCCATCTCTGTCTCCACGGCGTATAGATGTAGGCACATGATCTATAGCCATATGTTGTAAATCAGATAATTTATGCTGAGCTGTAACAAAATGTTTGGCCACTGATAAATCTGTGTTCTTTGAATTGCCGGATAAAGCTTTTTTAATCGATGACCGATGGTTTGCCATGCGTTCCCTCATGGGTCTGTTAGTTTTGCCCACATATATAAGTCCACACGGACATTGGAGGATATACACAATGTATGGGGACATGCAATTTAAGATGTGATGAATAGGGTATTCCTTTTTAGTAATAGGGTGTATGAAAGCCGGACCTGTAATCATATCTGTACAGGTGGTACATTTTATGCACTTGTAGCATCCATTTGATTTAGTTAAGATGTTGATATGAAGATCTTTCTTGTGTTGGTCGTGTCCGGTAATGTCCGTATGTACAATCACATCTTTAATATTGCGGCCCCGTTGGTAACATAGCATGGGACGTTTACTACGGAAACACTTTAACTGTTTGTCCGTTTTGACTATGGGCCAAAGAGCCCGAGTGGCCCTTGGAAGGATCTTGCTAGTTGGAGTGAGTTTGGTGACAAATGGCATAGGTTCATCTTGATCCTTGTGGGAGACTTTGGAGGACTGGGTTAGTAACGTGGCTCTGTTCATGTTTAATATTTCTGCCTTTTGTGCTTGCAGTTGTTTTGGAGGATATCCTCTCTGTCTGAACTTAGTTACAAAGGTGTCAATTACTGAAGGTAGTTGGTCAGTTTGACTGGTAATCCTAGCTGCCCGGATCATTTGTGATTTGGCCAGGGATTTTCTGAGGGCCATCGGATGGAAGCTGTTTGATTTCAAGGTGGTGTTTCTGTCTGTGGGTTTTACATAGAGTTCAGTCTGGATGGAGTTGTTGACGATCTTGACACACACGTCTAGGTAGTTGATGACACTGGTTGACTGTTGATATGTCAATTTGATAGTAGACGTATTGTTGTTTATGTCCACAATGAGTTGTTGAAGTTCATTCTCAGTCCCTGTCCAAATCATAAACAGGTCGTGTATGTATCTATTAAAAGTCAATATTTTGCTGGAAATGGTCACATCACTGAAAAACATCTTGTGTTCCTGTTGGAACATGTAAATGTTGGCAAATGATGGCGATATTGGACTTCCCATGGCACACCCTGTCTTCTGGCGAAAAAATTTGCCGTCAAATAAAAAATAATTTTTAGTGAGGGTTACCTCCATTAATTTCATGAACAGTTCCAATTGTATATCCTGCATGTTATGTTCTGTTAGGAACAATTTCATCACTGTTAAGCCATGTTCTTGTGGAATGCTGGTATATAGACTGGCCACATCCATGGTGACCAGTCTAGCATTGTCAGGTATCTGTGTGATGGTAGACAGAGAATTAAGGAATGCTGTTGTGTCCTTAATGTAAGATGATTGTTTGGTGATGATTGGCTGAACAATGGAATCAAGGAACTGAGATATCGGGTGGCAGATGGCGTCTGGGGCACTGATGATGGGACGACCTGGGGGATTTTGGAGGGATTTGTGTATTTTAGGGACCGTATAAAAAATAGGGACCATGGGGGATTTTTGAGAAAGAGCTTTACACAATTTTTCAGAGATTAAGCCGTCTGTGGTGGCTTTAGTCAGGATGGCATCAACCTCCCTTTTGTAGTTGTCAGTGGGATCATGACTCAATGGTTCATAGGTAGCATCATCCAACAGCTGTCTATAGGCTTCTGCCTTATAGTCTGCGAGATTCTGGATTATGAGGCCACCCCCCTTATCCGCCGGACGGAATGTGACATCTTTATATTCACCCAATTGTTTGAGAGCCATCTGTTGGGATTTGCTCAGATTGTGATGTTTTGGACGAGGCGCTTGTTGGTATCTGGTCATATTATATTATATGGCCAGGTAGCGCCTAAGGCGGGGGGGGGGGGGAACTCCTGCACTACTCGCTCCACTGGGGAAGGGGGTGTGATGCGGGTGCCGCGTTGCTCCACGAGGTATCGCTCCGAGGGAGGGAAGGGGCTGCGGGTGATGCGGCTGGCACTGCATGGCTCCATGGGGGGGAAGTCGGCGGGTAATGTGGTGAGGGCTGCTGCGTCGGAACCCTTGGAATTCAAACCTAGCCCATTTATAATGAAAGATTTTCAGCAAAGTCTTTCGCCTTCTGAAAATCTCTTGCTCTTTGGGGACAATAGCTCAGTGTGTACGCACTACTTTGGTGAAAGATATAGCTATCAAAGATTTTGGCAAAGTCTTTTGAAATGAAAATCTTCAAGTGTGTATGGGCCTTAACAGTTTTGCTGTGTACATATCTATAATACTGTATATTGTCCAATTGTGTTGTTCAAAAAAATACATCATTTGTAAGGTGGTACCAAAGTGCAGTTTCAAATAATCAAAATACAAATCTTACCACAGACCAGCGGTTTCCTAACTTTTTGGAATCATGGCGTCCTAGATTATCAGAATTTTTTTGTGGCACCCTAAAAGCCAAAAGTTTCTTATTTTGTAATTTAGAAAACAATATTAACCCTCCAAGTAAATTTGTCAAAAAAGGTGTGAAAATTTTGTCAAGCAAACTTTTTTATTCATCATAATGACCTGTAATGTTTACCTTTTATATAAGAAATATAATGTTTATTAACACATTTTTTATTTGAATTTATATAACAAATGTGAGCGACGCTGGTATTCTTAACAAATATTTTGCACATATCTCAGTGAGATGTTGGCACTCAAAGGGTTACATTGATTAAATTGTGTTTATATGTCATCCTTAGGTTCAGTTATGTGGTGACGGGCAGGATTTGCTTCACAAACACTGGTTTTGCCTATTACACCCAGGCCATTAAATATATACTTATTTTATCATTCTAGAGCAAAGAAGTTAATAGGCCAGGCATGATCAATGTCTGATTTTAATAGAGGCATTTTAGCAGATAGAGCCACACGTTGCCCTGATGTAAATACAAATTATATGATTTATTTATTTTGTGCTGAGGTTTTTTTTTAACACTATTCTGCTTCCCCTTCTCCCCCCAGCCCCACGCTGACGATGGCGCACAGGAATCTAACAGGTGGCTGTAATGTTAATTGTGGTTGTAAAATTCATGAATACGAGCCAGTGTGTGGATCAGATGGAATTACCTACTTTAATCCTTGTCTTGCTGGATGCATCAATGTGGGAAATCAGAGCATTGCAGTAAGTACAACATTTGCCTCCTCCTGGCTGTAGAGTAAGGAGCACGTTTCCCTCAGTGTGACCAGTGCTCATACTTCCATTGTACATCTGCAAGAAGAGTCAGTAAATGGTATTTTACACCGCACCGATCAGTAAATACGTCCAAATAAATATAAATGCTGTTATCTTCTTGTTTTATGTACTGAATACAGATCTATACTATGAATAGATTGCAGCAGCCAGAATAATAATAGTAACAATAATAATAATAATAATAATTGATGCCATCAGCCCCATCTCTACTGTCTACACTGTAAGAAGTCCAAAGTACCCAATGTGACCAAACCTACATACAGATGGAAGCGCGATCGTTTACAGTATTGTGCGCATGATAAAGGTGCCCATACACGTAACAATTATTGTATATAATATTGTATACAATATTGCATCTTGGTTTTGCGATGAGATGAGATCTAGTACAAAAAGTATGTGCTGCACATACTTTTTCTACGAGATCTCATCTTGTCTCATCGCAAATCCGAGATGCGATGAGATGCGATATCTGACGTTGCTCTTTAGATGTGCTTCAGTATTACCATGGAAACGTGCATCAGCCCTATGGCTGGCACAGTTTCTTCATCTGACTGTTATGCCCTGTGTAAGTGGGTCTTTAGCTACAGCCACTGTCTGCCACCCCCTTGTTACCTCCCAGGAGCGCCCACAAGTGTTAACCATAAAGCAGTAGCCATATTGTGTTCAGTAATGTGGTGACTGCTGCTGATGCGCCATCGACAGTTGCAAGGATGTGTCTAATGCGCTTTGGAAGTGGCTCATTCTGATCTGTTAGCACATAATAACTACAGATGGCGCGCACTTTATTCAGCGCCGGGGCTCGCCAGACCGCCCTCTCTGGTGAACTGGCGCTCCATCTGACTGGGAGGCGAAGCACTCGGGACCGGTGGGGAGCTCTGTAATAAGGGGACGCACACGTTAATCTACCACCAGCCCCAGCAAAAATGACAGGCGCTACGTCTGTAAGTTCAGCAATAGCGTGCATATATAATCATGATTTGCTATGGTTACTATGCAGGGCAGATCTCTGTGTATGTGCAGAAATTACAGCAAGTTGGTAATGGCTCCGATTGACAGCTCTACGGTGTCTAAATAGACAGTCAATAGGTCTACCCCAAAGGTCCAAATGCAATAGGTCGACAGGGTCAAAATGCAATAGGTCGACAGGATCAAAATGTCGACAGGGTCAAAACGTAGACATAAAAAAGGTAGACACATGACATGAGTTTTTCATGATATTTTTTTTTCTTTTAACCACCTTGTCCTTACTTTACCATTCATGTCCGCATAGAGGGAGGGATAACAGTGTGCCAAGCCCAAAGCATGGCCAGCGTATGCGTTAAACTAATTGGTGGCCCATACCGACAGTTGTCATCACTGACACCAAAAATATAGTGAAAAAATGTCTACCTTTTCATGTGTCTACCTTTCTCAAATCAAAATTTTACCCCTGTCTACCTCTTGGGATAGAGCTATTGACTGTCTAAACGCTGTCTATCTAATAATCTGCACCCGTTGTTACTTGGGTTCTTGGTTTCTTCTGTGATAAATCTGCTTTTATACGCACAATAACCGCCCCTCATCTGTACATATGAACACACTGCACAATTCCATGTATAGCTGCTGGAGAATTCCATGGAACCTGAAAGCAGGCCAGGGACAAGAAGCTGCTCAGACTAGAATGTGATCTCAGTTTGCAGGATGCAAATCCATGGCATGTTGGCATTCCAGCCTCTCAAAGCTGCGCCAATGCAATGTGAGAGCCCTGCGTGCCACCATGGTATTGTGTCTCCCTACGTCTGAAGGTCACTGCGGAGACTCATGAGAACTGTGCTCTCCGCTCAGCTTCTTTTTTCCCCATGGTTGTGATTATTTCATTTAAATGACGCTCTCTGTCATAATAGAGTGTGTCAGTTGCCCTTATCTGAACGATGTATCTCCTTCGTGTGTTTGGGACCTAACTCGCTTTTGGGTATTGACATTTTTAAATTGGTTAATCTGTTATCTTAAAATCTGCTGTTCCGTATTCTTTACAGTAATTCTGTTCAGCTGGCCTGACTTTAATATTGAACAGTGGAATGGGGATCTTGTTTCCAATTAGTTACTGGCATTTATTTATATGGATGGAACTCCTCAGGGCCATAGGCTGTATGACAAATTGAAGCCAGAGACATGACCTCCCATCAACTTGTATAACCTCAGACACACTGACTACCGGTTGGACTGCTTATTTCTGTAGGGAATGTGAGAAGGACATTTTTAAGCTGGATACACACCTAAAGATTTATCTGTCCAATCGATTTGGTAGGAACAAAAATGTGGAAATGTTTGGGCGCAAATAAGAATAAAAATTTGCCTCCAAAGGCTGGAAAGCAGACAATGGTGAGTCAGACAAATGGGTTAAATCAAATTTACCCAAGCAATAGTTTTCGTTTGTTTTCCAGCATTTGGGAGCAAATGTTTGATTGTCATTTGCTCGTA
Source organism: Crinia signifera (assembly GCF_055691185.1). Taxonomy (NCBI): domain Eukaryota; kingdom Metazoa; phylum Chordata; class Amphibia; order Anura; family Myobatrachidae; genus Crinia; species Crinia signifera. Next base: position 53,571,039 of record NC_139221.1, on the reverse strand, counting down.
TTCATTTCCAGAATTTTGTTCCCGCTAGACATATTGGACAGATAAATCTTTAGGTGTATTTAGGCCAGATTCCGACGGATCGTGCTGAGAAATCAAGTGAAATAGGCCCAGATTGCAAATGCATTGCATCCGATCCACATAGCACCGGAGTCGGAGGTTGGACCTCCAGAACATAAGATGGCACACATCAATTTGCAGGTCCGACCTCCAAGCAGCGGGTAGCAGGCGGGAGAGCAGATTAAAAAAAAAAACATTCAAAAGAATGGGCGGCTGCTGATTGGCTGAGAGAGAGAGCTCTCTCAGCCATTCAGCAGCTGCCCATTCTTTTGAAAGATTATGTGAGCCTTAAGTTTCTGCTGTAGAATATATCACTTGATGTTGTAATTACCCCCAGCTGTTACACTTTTACAGGCTACTGTTTTACTGCAAACATAAATAGACTGTATATCCTCCTTAGTTCACTGTGATTCAATTGTAGCAACAGGAATCCACTTCATATAGTTACCAGTTGGTAGCAAGCAGAGAAATGGTTGTTTTGTTGTGTCTTAAGATGCCTACACAAGGTGAGATTTGTGCTCGATGCGAAGATCGCATTGCATATAGGTCAAATCGAATGTGATACGCTAAAACACTGCGATCTGAATTAGATGCAATGCAATCTAATACAAAAAGAACTGCCTGCACATACTTTTTTGACTCGGGATATGCGATGCACGGGAGCACGCATCGCAGATCAAGCCAAAAGAAACACGGTGTAATGTGAACTGCAGACAATGTGTTTTGAACTAAAAAGTTCAAACCGCATCCGAACATCGAACCGCATGTGGGCCCCTTTAAAAAGCAGGGTAGACGTGGAGAGAGATAAAGTGCAGTACCTGTCAACGGTAGCCAATCCAATTCTAACTATCCTTTCAGATACTGTGCTAGATAAAGGAGTTAGAACTTCCCCACTGTATCTCTCTCCAATGCTTCTCTCTCTCCCAATCCCTTCTAATATAACCGCAGATCTTTGTTTCTGTTGCAGGGGAGAAATTATACTGAATGTGCCTGTGTCCAAAGTCGACAGGTTATAACTCCACCCACAGTCGGCCAGCGCAGCCAGCTCAGAGTGGTCATTGTTAAGACATATCTGCATGAAAATGGCTATGCTGTGTCAGGGAAATGCGACCGAACCTGCAACACGCTCATCCCATTCTTGATATTTCTTTTCATTGTTACTCTCATCACAGCATGCGCACAGCCCTCTGCAATCATAGTGACTCTCAGGTGAGGAAATGCCGCTTTGTACATATCCTCTTGGAGCAGTGATCTCTGTCTAGTAAAAGCACAATATTCAGATTCTGTGTGATATATTTTAGATTACAGCCTAGAACCCATTGCTTTATCCATTTATTGCTATCTTTTCTTTTCTTTAGTGTGCTTTATGTGTATAATATACTAGTAACAAGAATACATCAACAATATCCTTTAAAATATATCTAATAGATGCTTATATTTGGAGAGCTGCGTCAACAGTCCTGTTCAGCATAAAGTATATTTGCACTTCTGTCACATGACTTACTAAAACTAATTATAGATGGAATCCAAATTTGTGATTGAAAACTAAGGCCCTTATTCAGGTTCACTCGCAAAGGCAAATTCCTTCTCAAATGGACAAAACCACGTGCACTGTGGGTGGGGCAGATGTAACATGTGCAGAGAGAATTAGATTTGGGTGGGGTTTTACTTCAAACTGATATCTATAGTGCAGTGTAAAAATAAAGCAGTCAGTATTTACCCTGCACAGAAACAAAATAACTTACCCAAATCTAACTCTCTCTGCACATGTTACATCTGCCCCACCTGCAGCGCACATGGTTTTGTCCATTTGAGAAGGAATTTGCCTTTGCGAGTGAACCAGAATGAGGGTAAAAATTTATTTAGATCTGAGAATCACACCTTACAAGCAACTCTTTATGTATGTATAATACATAGTAGAGATGTGCAGGCTCTGATTTACTCTGATTTCAAAGCAGGATCTTATTGGCTATCCCAAATCACATGACAGTTGCTGACAGTTGATAGCCAATAAGATCCTGCTTTGAAATCAGAGTAAATTAGAGCCTGCACATCTCTAATACATAGTCGCATAACTCCTTGGTGGCTTTATTTTACATGTGCGTAGATAGATAGATGGATAGATAGATGTAAATGTACGTATACATTGGGCGTACACACTGAAACGCATCAGTCATACCTGTGCATACGTAAAGCAGAAAGAGACCCATCTTCACATTTACTGTTAACACACAACACAGTGATGCAGATGTATTTAACATATCAGATGTTAAAGTTAAACAGAATTTAGCTTTTGGACTAAACAATTACCTTTTTTTTATTATATTGTAGTTACAGAATATTTATATTTTGTATTTGATTCGTTACTTTAAAAGCATGTTTATATTTGTGTTATTAAGAGTGCAGTCTGAGCAATTGCTTACAGCATGAGAAATGCCTGGAACATGACATGTGTAGAGGCGCATAGCGATCCTTGCCTTTAGCTACAGAAGATACAAGTTACATAGCCCGCATACACAGTACATTGCCATTCTGCATCATTTGTTTCATCACCAGTGTCCTCGGATGAACTTTACTAAATATCTGGCTTTGTGTACAGTAACTGCAGCCGGAGGTTCTTTATGCACCGATATCTATACTTTAAATAACACATAAAACCAAAGGACATTTATATTTTCATATATTGTATGTATAGATGTATATATATATATATAGATAGATAGATAGATAGATAGATAGATAGATAATGGATAGAGAAAGGTGCTTCATGGTGCATTAAACTGAGAATGTTTGATTTTTCATTGGAATAAAAGGACAAATTTTCCTGGTGCAAACAAAAATTGCTTGTAACAAAGAGACAGACACTGACGGCTGGCTACCACAAGGCGTGTTTAAAAAAACACCAAGGCAATAGCAGCAACACCAGATTAGTGTACTCCTACCACAGGTCCTGGAGACGGGTACTCGCTGGTTTGTCCTTATATCCTGAAGGGTCCCAACAATGACGACTCCAAATGGTGATGGGTATCTTATGTACTTTCTGTTTTAGAAGAAATGTTTCATATGGATTCATTGCCAAGTGTAAAATCCACCAGTGTTTCTCCTCAAACAGCAAGTGTAGCAGAACAACAGAAAAACCGTACACTCTTATTGGGGTGCTGCAATCACATACTGATAAATATAATCCAATCAATGCAAGGGCAGAAATAGAGACCAGCTTTATGATAAAGGTGGTCACCACCGAAACAGCTGTCAAGCTATGGGGTCTATGGACTAAAAGTGATGTCTGTCCCTGGACTATGACATTAAGTACTGTGATAGCCTTTATAATATGCTGCTGTTTTTTCACTAAAAAACTTTTTTGCATATGGTGTTTTGCTAGTATCTATTTCTGCCCTTAAAGTAAATAACCAGGAAAAAAACTTTTCAACCAGGGAAATTGCGGAAAAACCTGGGTTTTTCTTTGGTGTTAAAGGGTTAACACGGGCCTTAAATCCTGGCACTCCGACCCTGCTCTTGACCAGGGTCTGAGATTTAGGACCCGTCTTGACCCTTTAACACCACAGAAAAACCTGGGTTTTCCAGCAAATTCCCTGGTTGAAAAGCTTTAACCCGGTAATTTGTGGGTGCTGTGAATTGACCCGGCACTCAAAAGTGCCAGGTAGCGGCCGAGTGGCTTGTGTGAAAGGGGTATAACAGTCATGGCTTATTTATATATAGGATCTCAAAGGCCACAATTTTGAGACCAGAAGTATGAAGTCAAAATACATAATTTAGTGTTATTTGGACTTTACATTAAAACTCAGTTTAAAATTAAAAAGTTTAAAAGAGAATTGGATCCCCATTTAATTATGGACTGGCCAAAAGGTATAAAGTGCACAGGGTTTATTGATTGCATTCGTTTTGCAAGTGTAATAAATTCACTATGTGTAAGAGTGGGACCGTGATTGTTCTCAAAGCATATGCCGTATCACAAGAGTGATTATAGTTAGCAATATGCCATGTAAATGACTAGATTTGCCATTGATTGCCTGTGACCCCGCTTTTGCCATGTCTTCCAGGTCAGTGGAAGAAGGAGAGAGACCTTTTGCATTAGGAATGCAGTTTGTTTTATTGAGGACTCTTGGTAAGTAACTTACACTCAGGTAGTCAGGGCTGGTGTAAGGTTTCTCAGCATCCTAGGCAAAACCTCAATCTACTGACCCCACCCCCCAAAACCCAACACTGCTACCAATACCCACTTTGCAGTCCCTCAAATGAAAGTGTGAAGGTGACATCTTAGACTTTCCTCAGTCGCTACCTGAATCAAGTACAACAAAGCTGTCTTCATCATAGACATCTATACTATTGTGATAGGCAGACTCTGTGGTGCCTGAAGCTGCCTTATGGTAGAGCTGGTCCTGCAGGTAGAAGATTAATTGATTTTCATGATAAGTGTATGATGTTCTGGTACTCTTTACTTAGAAGGGCGCCCACGATTTTGATCGTGGGCATCGTTAGTAAAAAATCTCGGGCATTGAATGCACTAAAAAATCGGGTGCGATCAACCGACGAGATGCCCGAGATTTCCCATAGGGAACAATGTTAAATGTCTCAATTGACCCAATTTTCCTGTTCAATGCCTCAATTGACCCGATTTTTCCATAGGAAACAATGTTAAATGGGCCACAGAGGCCAAATAGGCACCCTGAAGTGTATAATGGCCACCCGAATTGTTAACGCCACCCCACGATCAACGTCAACCCGATGCGTGGCGAGCGCAGCGAGCCCGCGAGGGGCGGTGGTACGCGTCCTACGACCTTTTCATACCCCCACTATCCACGTCGGCGTGGAGTTGAGAATAGAAAGTGTGGCGAGCGCAGCGAGCCACCGAGCCCGAAGCGTGGCGAGCGCAGCGAGCCCCGCGAGGGTACGCGGACAGCTGTGAAGCCCGCGAGGGAACGCGGATACCTGTGAAGGTATCCGCGTCCCCTCGCGGGGCGCGCTGCGCTCGCCACGCTTCGGGCTCGGTGGCTCGCTGCGCTCGCCACACTTTCTATTCTCAACTCCACGCCGACGTGGATAGTGGGGGTATGAAAAGGTCGTAGGACGCGTACCGCCGCCCCTCGCGGGCTCGCTGCGCTCGCCACGCTTCGGGTTGACGTTGATCGTGGGGTGGCGTTAACAATTCGGGTGGCCATTATTCACTTCAGGGTGCCTATTTGGCCTCTGTGGCCCATTTAACATTGTTTCCTATGGAAAAATTGGGTCAATTGAGGCATTGAACAGGAAAATCGGGTCAATTGAGACATTTAACATTGTTCCCTATGGGAAATCTCGGGCATCTCGTCTGTCGCATCGCACCTGATTTTTTAGTGCATTCAATGCCCGAGATGGCCAAGATGGGCGCCCTTCTAAGTAAAGAGTACCGATGTTCTAGTAATATGATTAAATTCTACTTTTGCTTCACCATACCGCTAGGTATTTGTAATTTAGCATTTATGTCAAAGTAAAGGCGCCGCCTGCTGGCTTCTGTGATCTACTGGATCAGCTGCTTAAACATTGGGCATTTCAGTAATCCCCTCTTGTTTACCCCGGTAAAATCACGCTGTCGGGCCAGTGACGCTAAACCCAAGGACGCATCCACTGTCTTCAGCACTCCCAGAAAATGAGGCCGGCACGTCCCATTTTCTGAGATGCTGCTTGCAAACGCCAGCAGCATGTCAATCATTCTGTATGTTTTGGGGCACTGTAAGCAATGACACAGGGCCAGGTCTGCATGTGCACAGCGTGGCCTGCGCAGATATTTGAACATCAGTGACTCCTAAAAATAGAACACTAGCAAATTATTGCTCAGCTTTGCAAGCACTGGTATCAGGCGCATTGAGTGGATCTCGACTGTTTGCGTACCCTGAAACCTCTCTGGGATGCAATATGGAAAATACATAGTGCCGGATTAGATGCTGCGGTGAGCACAGGGGCAGTGTACGCTGTCATAGTTTCGCCTGTGCTTCCCCCGTCAGCTGGATTCGCTGACAGCCCACCGGTCACCGTATTCAATGCCTCAGGGGCTTGCTGCCCCTGATGGTGAAAATAGCACAATACGGCAACACAGCGGTGGCAGTATGGAGGACTCCCGGCGCTGCACAGGCAGAAGGGAGACAGGGTGGCTGCTGCGGAGAGGAACGGAGGGCTGCAGCTTACATTTATCCACAGAAGGGAGGGCCGGGTGACCCAGGCAGTAGTGTGCGCCGAGCTGGTCCCGCTCCATGCATAGCTAATGAGCGGGACCCAGCGCAGTGCATATTTAATGAGCGGGAAAAATAATAATAATGATGGGGAAAAAAATCTAAATCTATTAATGTGTTGCTTGTAAAGAGATAAAATTAGCAAGATCCTTCAAATAATAAATAAACTGACTTGTAGACACCAAAAAAAAAAAAAATGAATAAAAAACATTTATTTTATAAGTACAAATTTAAGTTCACCTAAAAAAAATGTCGTAAGCAGAACGAAGAAATTCACCGAAAAAAAAACAGTGAACACTGTTCTCCATTTTGGCATTGAATACACTTTCGGCAAACTACGGCGAACTATGCAAAGAAAACCCATAGAAAACCAACAGTGAAAAGCAGTGACTATGAAATGGGGAATTGGCCAGCATTCGCTGTTCGCTTTCGCCGAACAGAGATCATTGAATACGGCGAATATAATTTTTTGTGTCAAAATTCAAGAAGTTTTGCCAAAAAACAGCCCTGTTCACAGCAAAAAAAAAAGGCGAATCAAGAGCATTGAATAGGAGATGCAATGCAGGCATATGAAGCTTTAGAATAATGTATGCCCAAAACTGCATTCTCAGGCTTCACCACTAAAGGGGATATCCTGTTATTCCCAGAGCTGGTTCGACAGCTAAAAGTGACCGATGGTCATTATCTTGACATCCATTTAGCAGCAAATTATATCAGCTGGAAATAGACCTGTGATCAGGCGAAAACACATGGGATCGGGGATAATTCCCTGATTGCATGTGTTATCGTGGGTCCCACAAAGCATAATAAGATAGCCCCGGCCTCACCTATTTGCAGCGGTGAATCACCACTGCTAATAGGATATTCCCTTAAGTGTGCTCGGAAGGGAGAAGACTGTGAGCAGGATGTGCAGAGCTGTGTGTAGTCTAGAAGCAGACTGCCCATGGATGTTGCCATGAGGCTTACACATTTCTAGTTCAGCCCTCATTTATGGGGTTCCAGAGTTGTTTTTAAACTTTCTGACTTTCTGAAAATCATGTAAATCAATGTTTACTACATTTGTGCACAATTGATTATTATTGTGAAAACGTAAATGTAAAAATGTCATTAATTTAGTCATTTTGAATATTAATAATATTAAAACAATAGTAATAATATATCTTATTATGACACATGTTTTAGTTTATGACCCATAGTTCAAAATCCCCCATTAGTCTGTATATGAAATTAAATAAATCTATATATGTCTTAGGTAATAAAGTATCTTGAAAATGGCAATGCTGGTCTCTGTCAGACTATTTAATGACACTGGCAACCTACAGTATAAGTTATTTGTAGTGTCAGAATATGTAGTTGGTAAAGTATGCAATGTTTCTTTGTTTTTGCAGCTTACATTCCTACACCAATCTACTTTGGGGCTGTTATTGATACAACTTGCATGCTTTGGCAACAGGACTGCGGAGTACAAGGGTCTTGCTGGGAATACAACGTGACATCATTTCGTTTCGTTTATTTTGGACTGGCAGCTGGTCTGAAATTCTTAGGATTCATTTTCATATTTTTGGCTTGGTATTCCATAAAACACAAAGAAGATCAATTGCAGAAGAGTAGGCGTCAGGCATCGCCAATAAGCACAGTCAGTGAGATGGTCGGCAGCACTAGAGTTGATCCAAATTATGCACGAACCAGATCCTGCCCAGCCTTTGGTGCCAAGGAAGAACCAAATGAAGACAGCAATATGGATAAAATAATCCAACACTCAGCACAAACCTACCCTGGGCCTTTTATAGAAGCAATAAATTCATCCTTTGAGAATTCTCATGAAGAGACCCCGGCTGACACATAGAGCAGATGATCAAAGTTATTAAGTTGGCTGAGTTCAAAATGGCGCCTTTTTCAACACGTGCCTTTTTTTTTTTTGAGCTACGTACATATGGAAAAAAAATCACAACACATTTTAATCAGTAGCTACAGGGTTATTGAGGGCTGGTTACCTCAAAAATATTTTATCCTCTATCATAAGTGGAGTTTTTTTTAATTGATATTAATAGACCTGTTCTCCAAACACATATGCATTGGTGCAACATTGAATGGCTTCTTAACGGAACATCAAAGCCCAAAAAAATTAAGTAAGTTACTTGGTGCTCCTTGACCTGTAAATAATAGCCCCAGGTCCTGGTTGTCCTCTGACTGGTTCTTTATATAGCTCCACATTGTGTCTGGTAACCTACCTCTGCATTGCACTAGTTGCTTGAGTTGACAGTGAATGTATACTGGAAAGAATTATCTCTTGTGCAAGAAGTGACCTTAGGTCATTAATGGTAATGGAACAAGTGAGCAGCTGGTTGCTGGAGGGGAAATGCTGAGAGTTAGAAATGGGTGCAATATCTTCCCTATAAACACTCACTGTCAACCATTGGTGCCATCGTTGGCCATAACACAATATGGATCTCTACAGAGAAGGCGTATGTAATTCATTAAGAGCTAGAATTGACAGGGAAAGGACTGTGAGCATCTTCAGCATCAGTCTTTACTTCCTTTAACCCTTTCAAGTCCAACGTCTAGTCAGACTCAACAGCCCTAGCACTAGTAGCAGATCCAATGGTAAACCACTTTAGAATAAAGTTCAACATTCAATGTAGACCATTTAAAAAAAATGACAATTAATTTAAACCAGACTGTTTGAATTGCAAAATAAAATTTGGACTACAAAAGGTTAAGTTCAAGGAGCATTCAGGTAATTATAACCAAGTAGTAGTCAATCGATCTTGGAGATTGGCAATTTGCATCTTACCAGTTATTTGTGAACTACACATTCCTGCATGACCACCAAATGGTATGGAATCCTGAATCTTGTAGTTCCACAATACCTGAAGAGCCACATGATGCTTACACCTTATCTAACTAATCATGTGCTTTTGACTTGCGACTAACTATCTGTCATTAGAGCATACATTGTACACTTTAAACTATGATACATGTAAAAGCACAACTAAATTAGCCTAAACTATGCAATTTCATTGGACGCATGGTAGATAACTTAGCAAAGCAAGAAAATAATTATGCAAGCCATACTAAATGTACTTATTGGTTAAGGATATAGGATGTGTAAAACAAATACATTTTTTTCTTAGGTGCATTGATACATTAAGCACATACACAGTATTTAACTTGTAAATATTATCAGCTAAGTAATAAATAATCTTCTAAAGTCTATACAGTATAGGAAAAAAGGTTTATCAAAGAAATAATGTATTCGGCAATTGTACTGGTCACAGAAATGTTAGTTTGATCAACTTTGTGTCTTTACATAGGAGCAAGTTTGTTTCCTTAACTTACCAGTACAAATGTGTCTTTGTGATGCGTTTTATATGTTTGTCCTTAAAAATCATGGAAAAGTCATGTTCTCTTCTGTTAAACATCTGATTTACCACAGGGGAAAAAACATGGACAATACACTCTTTGCTTCTCTAAACCATCTAGAACCCTTTAATAATGTTATTTAAAAAAAAAAAAATTAAAACTAACAAGCAACTAGAATGCAAACCAGAGTATAGCTCTCAGGGAAGATGTTAAATGTTTTTCTGTAGGTTCATTTTAAACTTTTGACACATGGGAGCTTGTTTATTAATAATAATAATAATAATAATAATAATGCAAGTAGTGCAAACAAATACTACTATGGCTACACTAATGATTAATAGGTGATATTTGATTTGTTAGTTATTAATAGGTTATAACTTGTCATGTACTTTATGGTGTTAGAAGTGGGATGAATGTTCATTGCCATATAAAAACCAACAGACCTGTCCACATACTATGGACCTTATTCTGGTTGAGTCGCAAGGCTGCGAGTTCGCACCCTTGCAAGTCCACCAGATGCCGCCCTGCGAATGCCGATACGCACGCCATGTTCGTACGCCTGGGCTGTGATGGATGTTTAACATAAACATCCATTTGCAGGCTGTGGTCGCCAACCATTGAATGATGTAGAAGGCACACGCACGTCTAGGGTTACTCTAAGGTAACTTTAGATGTGCGTGGGCATTCAGAAAGTAGTGGGCGGGCAGCTGACATCCGGTGATGTCAGCTGCCTGCCCCCTGGCGTCCACGTCACCTGGCGATTTCCATGAGAACTCCCAGCGTTTTCGTGGTAATGCCCATGAAATGCTGCCATTCCCACGAAATGGTGTGAATGTAAATCCATTGGGGTGTGGGGTGTGAATGTAAATCCATTGCTAAATCAATCAATGTTTTTCATTCATGCAAATAGTGTTGACGCTGTTGTGCAAATTATGATGTGAATCATTTGCCTCTAAGATTTAGTTGTTGCTCATTTCCTAACTGAAAAAAAATTCCCTAACCTCTACCTCGTACTGTAGTATACAGTGCCTCACAGTGGTGTAGCTTGGTTCCACGGTGCCCGGAGCACCCCACCCCCCTCCCCTCCCCTCTGCTAGTGAAACGCACAGAGGGGGGTTAAGGATTAGTCCTGCCTGTTCCATACCTCCCAACATGACCCTCTCCAGGAGGGACACATTGCTCTGTTTCTGCACTTCCCTCTTCATTTATGATTGCCATCACCTGTTTCACACAGGTTAATTGATTAGAAAGGTGCTTCAACACAGGTGATGGCAATCATTAATTAAGGGAGAAGTCCAGAAATAGAGCAATATGTCCCTCCTGTAGAGGGTCATGTTGGGAGGTATGCTGTTCCTCTGGGTACCTTTGGAGATAGGGCCACACTGGCCAACTCACGTGCCCTGGGCTGGTGTCTGGGGTGGTCTGAGACCTTCCTATTCTGTGCCAACGGATGCTGGGGGCCATCACTGGTCGCTGCCTGATGTGGGGTGCTGCTGTGGGGGTCAGTTGCTGTGGCCAGGTAGGTGCTGGCTCCCTGCCGCTCTGGCTGTTGCCCAGGCGACACTGGGTACTGCGGCTAGGTGCTGGGTGCGAGGCCTGGGCTCTCCTTCACTCCTGTGGCCACCAGGACTTGCGGCCACCAGGACTTGCGGATCAAGGAGGCCACATTGGCCGTGGAGAGGAGAAGTGCCTGGTCCCTGGAGAGGAAGAGGAAGCCCGGGGTCAGTGCGACGAGGAGGAGAAGAGTGAAGCTGCATGGCGAGGGACAGGAGGAGGAAGAGCAGCAGCGTGGCCAGCAGTGCATGGGAGCAGAGCAGAGAGAGGACGGAGCGGAGATTGACAGCTCCAGTCCCCGGCACCTGACAGCAGCGCCCGATGCCCGGCAGCCGCATCACCGCACCAGTCCACAGCACCTGGCGGCTGGGTATCGGGAGCTGCTGTCGGGTGCCGGGGACTGGAGCTGTCAATCTCCCCTCCGTCCTCTCTCTGCTCTGCTCCCACGCGCTGCTGGCCACGCTACTGGCTGCTCTTCCTCCTCCTGCCCCAATGCCACACAGCTTCACTCTCCTTCTCCTCCTCCTCGTCGCGCTGACCCCCGACCCCGGGCTTCCTCTTCCTCTCCAGGGACCAGGCACATCTCTCCACGGCTAATGTGGGCTCCTTGTTCCGCGCCCCCCCCCCCTACACAGGCACAACGGGGATCCACGGCACAGAGGGGAGCGAGCGAGCAGGGCGGGGGAGCCGGCGGCAGAGCTCCGGCGCCCGGTGACATGTTGGCGCCTGGAGCTGGTGCTCCTCCGGCTCCACCCTAGCTACGCCTCTGGTGTCTCATATAATATTATTACTTCTCTGGCGCAAAGCTTAACTGGAATTGTTTCCACTGTCCTGAGCTGAGATTGTGCTGTACAAGAGCTTTATGTTACCATTGTCTGTATGTGTGGATATCCCCTAAGTTAGAATGAGTATTGATTTAACTCTTCAAGCTATATGAAATTCTGTGGTTTACTTACTATTGGGTGTCCTATCCCCATTGTCTCCTATTATCTATTTTTTACTTGTGAATGATTTAAACAGATCTGAATGATATGAGATAATTTATTTGACTGGTGTATTAGCAATATTGCAATCCTATCCAGGGTCATGTTGGGAGGTATGCTATCTAGTGTTAATGTGCATACACACTGTACAATGTTTTTGACCAATTTCGTTGAAAGACATTTCCCTTGAACCCAGTGTCCTGGACGAAAGATGTTAACAAAAGACATTGACGACAGACGAAAGATATAGAGCTACAGTTTATTGGCTCTTTTTGAAAGATATCCAAATTGCTGCATGTTGACGAACAACCTTGATGAACATCTGGCGGGTATGTGCATCATCATTCGTCATTCGTCGCAAACGCACTGAAAGATATTTTGACCAATTTTGTTCAGAATGGCCGAGATGAACTAAATTAGTCAAAAACGTTGGGGGAAAAAATTGTGCAGTGTGTATGATCCTTTTGTTGAATCCATCTAGCAAGTGAGTTTTTGAGTGAATGGCCTGTTGTAAAGTAAACTTTGAACTTTGTGGAAATATTTTCCATTAGTCTCATAATCTGATCTGATAGTCAGATCAGATTATTACAACCTGTGCAGCTTTTTGTGGGTCAAAGGGCCACTTGTCAGGTTGATAAAAAAGAAAAAACTCAGTGTCCCTAATTGTGCTGGATTATAATTGTTACTTGTTACTGGCTTATAATTGTACTATATTTTTATGATTTACGTTTTACAGGGCCGTTCTGATGGCTGTGTGAAACTTTTTTTTATTTCTGAAAAAAACTTTTTTCTTAATATTCAGACAGTGGACGAAGAGGTTACATTTGCAGCTGTTTGATATATGTATATTATGTCCTCATTTACCACCTTGTTGGGCAGAAAATCAGTTATTGTAATATGGGGCCTGGCATTACGTTGTAGTGTGCCGTATGCGCTTACACAATCCCTTACTTGCTTTCAATATTATATCTATATCATTCAATATATATAATTTATGCACAGTGCCATCTTCTGTTACTTCCCCATAACACTCATATCTACAAAGGTAAAATGATCACCTAATACTGCTTTCACATTGCAAAAACCTGCTTTCAACCCGTTTTTCTAAACGTGTCTTAAAACTGGTCAAAAGCCAGTTAAACCCCTTTCATATTGCATGATGTAAAGGTATATTGCAGTTTAAATACCGTTTTGTACCTTTCAGATTCAACCCATTTCACCCATAGAAAGCCATACAAAGTCATTTTAAATGTTTTTTTCCTGCTTGTGGGCGGGGATCAAGTGTGGTTATCATTTGTAGCAAATACCGTTTCTGAGCTGTTCAGACTGCAGGGAAAACGGCTCAGAAACGTGTAGGATCCTGCTTTTAACACGTGTCAAAATACCGGTTTTCTGTAACCGGTAAATTGATTGTGGAGCTTTCACATTGCAGCTGGAACCGTTTTAAAGCACTAAAAAAACGGCAATATGCCATGTTACAGCTGCAATGTGAAAGGGGTATAAGCTAGAGGTGCACAACCTATTTTCTGGGACCTGTGACCTTTTTGGGTAATACATTCCATTGGGAACTGCCTCATTTGGGGACATAGAATAACTTTATTTATCACTTTATCTTCTGAAATGTCCCTATGTACATGGTTCACGCAAGGTCTGTGTGTAAAGGCATGCAGTGTGTTTGTCAGCAAAGGAGGCAGGCGTCGGCAAGTGTGAAATGCTGCTTACAGCGAATTACACATGCCAGCATTACAACTGTAATCATGATGAATTGCCTCTGAGTTTACGAGTGTACTGCTAGGGCGCGTACAATTGCTGTGCCTGCTTTACTGGGTCCCTGCAGAACGTGTCAGAACTTTGGCTTTCACAAGCTAAATGTATCTCCTTGAAAACAATGCCTATGATGTAGTTCGCATCACTCCCACTGAAACTGGAGGACCTACTTGTTCATTAAACACATCAGTTGTAATTTGTGCATAATGTAGCTAGCCCCCATTATCAATACATAGCATGTATCATGTCTGGCAATATGCTTCAGTCATGAGGAGCAGAAATGTGCTCCTCCCAAAGCTAGTACCATACATCTGTATAGTCACAAGTTCCATATATAATCACTGAGTGGCCAATGGCTGTATACTGATTCTACTGAGTAGAGGCTGCTTCTGTCTGTAGACACTGGTTCCATCTGTAAGCACCCATTCCACTGAGTAGCCCTTGGTTCCGTATATATGCACCGATTCCACTAAGTTGACCCTGGTTCCGTATATAAGCACTGATTCTACTGAGTAGCCAAAGCTTCCATCTATAAGCACTCATTCAACTAATGCCTCTTTCTCCACCAACCTAAAAATCCCGGGTTTTTGCACATGAACGTGCACCAACCCGGGATTGTTGTCAGTGGAAATGGTGACAAGGTAAAAATCCTGGGTAAAATTACCCAGATTTTTTTACTCTGGTCACTAGCAGGGTTTTGAGGGGCTCTTTCCCGGGTATCGATCTGTGGAAACAGCTCTTATCCTGGATTTTCCATATATAAGCACTGATTCCACTGAGTATCCACTGGTTCCATATATGAGCACTGATTCTACAGAGTAGTCACTGGTTCTATTTATAAACAGTGATTCCACTGAGTAGCCACTAGTTCCGTATATAAGCACTGATTCCACTGAGTAGCCACTGGTTCCATATATAAGCACTGATTCCACTGAGTAGCCACTAGTTCCGTATATAAGCACTGATTCCACTGAGTAGCCACTGGTTCCATATATAAGCACTGATTCCACTGAGTAGCACTGATACCACTGAGTAGCCACTGATTCCGTATATAAGCACTCATTCCACTGAGTAGCACTAATACCACTGAGTAGCCACTGATTCCGTATATAAGCACTCATTCCACTGAGTAGCACTGATACCACTGAGTAGCCACTGATTCTGTATATAAGCACTCATTCCACTGAGTAGCACTGATACCATTGAGTAGCCACTGGCTTCATATATACTGTAATGACACTACTTCTGCTATATCAAGCTGCAAGTGTACTGTACAAGAGCATTTTGTTACATATTCATTGTGCATAATAGGAGTATAACAAGATGCGGCCTAGTGATTTGTACATTATCCAATCGGTAAAATGTCCACAAGAATCTGAACAATACACAAGATAAAAACATCTGTTAAGTATAAACTGGAGCATAGGAATAATACAATAGGAGACATCTTTATCATATGAACAGATGTTTATAATTATCTAGCTTTTGTTTGCCTGTTTTTCGGAAGAGACTGGTTACCCGTGTGGTGTGTAAACACTGCATTTAATTTGCATTTTTAATACAAGTGCAGAGCATGTAAATACATGTAAAAAAAATTCTGTTTTATGTGTATACCAATTTGCATTAATAAATGCGGCTGCTGTGGAAAATGGTATTTGAAAAAATATATATATATATACAGCTAATTCCATTCAGTTTGTATAAAGCATGTGCAAAAAGAATTGAGTAGACACTAGTGTGTATACTCTTAGGAGCGCTTGATGGAGTTGTGACCTCAATTTAAAGCAGCTGCTTGAATGGGGAGGGTCGGTCCCCAAAAATATCAAAAAAGCAAAAACAACACAAAAAGCAGCGCTGTCAATCAAAGATGAGTGAATCAGATTTCAAAAAGGATATAACAATTTATTAAAAAAACAATAATTTAAAATTTCATATATAGCAGCATTTTTTCCATAGCATATGAATCATATATAGGTGCAAGTTGAATATGTGCACATAAACATTTGAGTTTAAAAACAGTAAAAAGATGGCCAGATCTCACGTGTTTGTGAATAACCCCGTCCGGGGTGGAGGATTAAAGTACCCGCACTGTCCACACTAGGTAGTCCCAAATGTAGTAACGGAGTCCAAATAACGGCGATTTGTATTCCTGTGGGCTCACCGAGGGAGTGGCTGATGTTGTGTAAGCCTACCTTCAACCTCGTGGCCAGATATCCAGGTAGTGTCCAGGTTTGATGGTAAGATTAAGCCGTGGACTTCCAAGTATTGTTGGGGAAGATGGTGGTCAGATGACTAAGCAGGAGCCTCCAAAGTGTTGATCTGGGATCTGGTATCAAAGGGCCAACGCATTTCGCTGTCCAAACGTCAGCTTTGTCAAGACAAGACGTTGCCTTGACAAAGCTGACGTTTGGACAGCGAAACGCGTTGGCCCTTTGATACCAGATCAACACTTTGGAGGCTCCTGCTTAATCGTCTGACCACCATCTTCCCCAACAATACTTGGAAGTCCACGGCTTAATCTTACCATCAAACCTGGACACTACCTGGATATCTGGCCACGAGGTTGAAGGTAGGCTTACACAACATCAGCCATCCCCTCGGTGAGCCCACAGGAATACAAATCGCTGTTATTTGGACTCCGTTACTACATTTGGGACTACCTAGTGTGGACAGTGCGGGTACTTTAATCCTCCACCCCGGACGGGGTTATTCACAAACACGTGAGATCTGGCCATCTTTTTACTGTTTTCAAACTCAAATGTTTATGTGCACATATTCAACTTGCACCTATATATGATTCATATGCTATGGAAAAAATGCTGCTATATATGAAATTTTAAATTATTGTTTTTTTAATAAATTGTTATATCCTTTTTGAAATCTGATTCACTCATCTTTGATTGACAGCGCTGCTTTTTGTGTTGTTTTTGCTTTTTTGTATAAAGCATGTCGCTGCTCTTGAAAAAGTCCATTCATATAAATGTAAAAACAATACACACCATAGTGTAATGAGGCCCACACATGTATAGATTTGTGCCAGAGATTTGGCGTGGGACATTCCCCTTGAGCTTCCCTGAATCTAGATTGCTCAGAAAGTGCCAGCGATGTGCACCAGTGATTAAGCATAGCGATTAAGCATGGGAGATTTAAGTTAAGCAAGTAAGTTATTGCAGATCGCTATCACCCACTATACAAACCACGGGAAGTGCAGTCTCTTGCTAAGCGATCTGACTATATTAATCCAGCAGTCCCTACAAACACACAGAGATGTGTGTTCAATTTCTGAGCGATCTAGTCAAATGTAAGTCAGATCGATTAGGCAATAGCCCTTTATAGCTACGTGTGTAGGCTTCACAAAAGTAATATGTAGTCTGACATTTCTGGGTGGTCGCTTAACCTTTAAAAGGCCAACACATCAAACCTAATCATAGGATAAACAATTGTTCCATTCTAAAATACATCTGATGATAATGCAGGAAATATTGGGGGACCACAGTGAAGACTAGACTGGCGGACTGCAGACTGAAGACTAAGTAGATGTACACATTGTATATGCAACATAGGATTTACATTTTGCAAAGATGTGGCTGAAATAAATGCAATTCCCATAATTTCCCAGCTGCCACTTGGTGCTTCCTTTCATACCCAGTGCTCACGTTGTGGTAGGTAAGATCTCTCCAGTATTGTCTGCTCTCTCCTAGTTTTGATATCTATAAGACATCTTGATTTGGGGGGTAGACAAAATTATTGTTACATTACAGGTCTTAATTCGGAGTCAGGAGCAAATATTATAAAAAGGAGGAATATGCCCCTTGGAAAAACCAGATGAGGAAGATTTGAAATGTACAGAGAATTGTGGTTGGGAGGGGCGTTTCTTATATAGCGCAGCATATTCCGTTGCGCTTTACAAAAGGAGACAGTGATACAACAAACAGGGTATTTACAGACAGTCAAAAGGTAGGAGGGCCCTGCTCGCAAGCTTACATAACATTACATTGTTAATAAAATCTGAACTACTCTCAAAAGTTTAGTAATAAAATCAGAACATTTAGAATGCTTTTCACACATCACATATTCAAAACCATAAGATAAGTATGGTTACTTGGGAATGTTGCATGGAAAAAATATGTATTGCACTCATTTAAAATTAATTACATTTATATCATCATAATCTTAAATTTGAATGAAATGTAATTTTAGCAGATAGTTGGTTTATATCATTCTATTGTATTTCTCATGTTCCAGTATTAAGCAATTAATAATTTATACTTTATATTGTATACAATAAGATAATAATCTCAGAAACATAGAATTCACCACTCAACAAATACGTAAGTTAATAAATAAAATATTCAGTATAGAACTTTAGCAATGGTAATACATACAAAACTGAGTTTATAACTGAAATTAAGGGTTATTTACATAATAAGGATTCAGAATTAGGACTGCTCATTGGGCACAAGTAACTTTAAAAGCTGATTGTTTAATTATTCTGATTGGTCATGAGTTCTGGCAGTGAGTGGACTTTGTCATAATGTCATAAGAGATCAGTGTTTAAGATAGACACCGGAAAAAAGATATGACCGTATTACGTATTTTTATATGTACTCAATTTAGAGTGTAGCTGTGTGTGTGTGTGTGTGTGTGTGTGGAGGGGGGGGGGTGTCCTAATTATTGGTTTATTTTACATCATGTACATCATTTTGGGGTTTTAGTACTATTTTTCACAGTGATGTAAGGTAATGTACATGTAAGAATATTATCAAATTTAAAAGTGCCACACCTAATATCTACTAGCTGAATAAGTGCAAAGCCCTTGACTCCCGTGCGCCACTACCTGTAGTATAATAAATCTTTAGGTTAGCGGTTTAACTTTGGAGTAGAATTAGCGTTATATTAATTTAATAGGGTTTAGATTTCATGACCGTATGTATTTTCTCTGATGTGTTTGTCGCAGGTAGTAGTGAATGATAATATGTTAGAGGGTGAAAAATTGTATCTGTAACATTTAACTATCAGTAATGCTTCATTACAATCAAAATACCTTCGAGAAACCTTTCCCTGACTATAGCTATATATATATATATATATATATATATATATATATATATATACAATAGTGGAGTGGCGCCCTGAACATAAGAAAGTCCTTTAGATGATTCTGTAAATGTCACAAATAATTGACCAAAAGTCCGTATAGATGGTTTTTCTCTTTATTAAAAGTCTTTCAGCTGGATAAAACGTATTCAAGTTGTTTTTGTTGTACATTCATGAATGTGTTGTAAACGTGTTATAAAAATAAATTTCTAATTAACTGAGGCTGAAACACATTATGCAACTCTTATCTGTCCAGTTTTTCGGGTCAGAGCAAAAAACTGGTAATGTACGGGGACAAATGTCAACCAACCGTTTCCTTCCAAATGCTGAAAAATGGGAAATAATGTTGTTTGGATAAATTGGTTAATCAAAATGGATTTAACCAATTTGCCTGAGTGTCCTTCTTTGTCTGTTTTCCCGTGTTTATGAGCAAATGGTCAATTGTAATTTACTCCTATACATTACCAGATTTTTGTTCCAACCAAAAAGATTGGACAGATAATCTTATAGTGTGTTTCTAGCTTAACGCTGATCCATACAGAGGCCAAAGAACATACCATTGTGGTCATTACTTGCTTCCAAAGGTAATTTTCTTTGCAGAAACAGGTGTCTCAACAGTGGGCATGGCCATATATAAAATACTAAACATCTACCAAAATCAATTGTATACATTTAAGTTAAAGATATAATTAAGATCTTGTGGCTAATGCAGAGAGTGAGTTTTAGAATTGTACATATATACTTAGGCATGTATGTTGTATGCACATTTTAGTTTACTGTGTGTATGGCTGGATGCTTTTGTCAATGCTATATAAAGGCACAGTACATAATTGCTGATGCAATTCGGTTTAATGCCATTATTTTGATTGTAGAACAATCCAAAAATATGTTGGCGCTGATCGGTAATGAAGGATAAGTATTATCACGTTAGGGTATGGCCTGAGAGACTGTTTCCATTTACATATTTAACTTGTAGTGCAAATCTTGTTTTTGCCTAAGTTGAGTTTGTTTTTACTTGATATTTATTTCTATGATGACTTTTATAAAAGGTCTCAGTGGTGTGTTCAATTTTATCTTTTTGAAAATGTTTGTTTACAAGCCTTTCGATAATTGGTAGATGATGACAATAAAGGAAAAACTCTTTATACTGTGTGTGTTTTACTTGTATCTTTCAATATTATGCATTCAATTCAATGAGATTAAGCAGTCTTCTCACAGTACTGATGACTTTGGCTCAATTCCCGACATTGCCCTAAGTGTGCGGAACTGGTATGTTCTCGTGTGCTTGCATGAGTTTCTCTGAGTAGTTTAGATTCCTCCCAAACTCCAAAAATATGCTGGTAGCGCAGTTGGCTCCTATTAACACTTTGAGTGCCAGCCTTGTTGTATGAAATCCTCAAAATATCTGCTAAATATGCCAGCTTTTGGGTGCAATATGTAACTAAACTTCACTTAATTGACTTGGCTGTATTTGTATTTATTTATACTAGAAGAACAGTCGCTGTGAGCGACGCTGGCATTTTTAGTGGATATTTTGAGGACCTCTCACAGCAACGTTGGCGCTCAAAGGGTAAAAATGTCTGTGTATATTTGTGGTATTTGAGCATGGATTTTAAAATATTCTCTGGAAAACGCTATGTAATATGTGTGCGCTACATTAATATAGTAATAAACTAGAAGTCTCAGCATGACTTGACAGCCTTATCCTGGAAAAAAAAATTGTTCACAATGAGATACCTAAAGAAGACATGAAAGCCAGATATAAACTAGGCGATACACACGGCAAGCGATATCATGAACGATATTGGCCAAGCTTCCGGGCAAATAATATAGTGCATACACACTGAACGACATTGTTAACTATATAATTTAGAGACACCTCCTGCTTGAACATGCAGTCATAAAAATATAGTCATCATTGACCCGCATGTACAGACGACAGAAGATATCGTTAGCAACCCAAGGGAGTGACATCAATAATGATATCATCCATTCAGTGGCGTAACTATAAATTTTGCTTCCCCCTGCCAAAAAAGTTCCTGTATACGCTTAATATGAACAATATAACGTTATAATTCATATAATTAATAAAATATAATTCAGTATGTATGGGGTTTAAATGTATGGGGTTTAACCCCTTCAGTGGTGGGGGTTTTTTTTGGGAGCGCTCCCCACTGGGCGAGTTTTTTATGGGGAGCGCTCCCTTTAAAAAAAACCCACCACTACCCCCCTGGGTCCGGGCAGCGCCGCTGAACTGTCAATCAGCGGCTGCCCGGACCTGCTCCCACCCCCCCCCCCACCGCATCGTTGTCCCCGGCAGCCGGATTGTCATAAGCTGGCGCCGGGGACTTCTATTGAAAACCCGGAGGGGAGGGTGGAGGAGGAGGGAGGAGGAGGCGACGCCGCAGAGGGGAGGGAGCCGGGTAGCGCGACGCTGCCTGAGATCAGAGTGAACTCAGCAGCGCTGCCCGACTCCAAACAGTGGCAATCCCGAGAATTTTCCGGGCTTGCCAGACTGGGCACTGAGGCACAGCCCGGAAAATTCTCGGGATTGCCACTGAAGAGGTTAAGGTGGTCCTGCACAGAGAATGGTAGATTGGATTACTTAATCTCAGCTATTTAATAGATTAGTTTGATAACTCTTCCTCCCTTTTACAGATGCACTAGCAATTTATTCTCCACTGTAGTCAGTTTGTTGATGGTCTGTTTCCCCTTTTTATTATCCATGAGTGTGGAAATACCCTTATAAAAAGGAAATGAGGAAGTAAATGTTAATCCAGTGTTTATACATATGATATGGGGGTGAAGAAATTTTTTTCAAGGTATGTCACCAGTATGGCGGCCATATTAAAGTCGTACATCTTGGATGCAACTCTCATTTTTTAATTGGGAAAGTAGTCAATTGTCATCAAACAGATGCAGTGAGGGGTAAATTTACTAAGATGGGAGTTCTATATAAGATGTGATGTTGCCTATAGCAAGATTCTACTTTTTTATTTAGCAAGTTCTAGAAGATAATAGATCATATCTGATTGGTTGCTATGCGCAACATATTATCTTCAAAAGAACTGCCATATTAGTACATTTACCCCTGAATTACTGTTTTCTTACTAATTTCATTTTTAGGAGGGTGTTTCCACACTTATGGGCCAAAGTTTTGCTTGGTGGGTTATAGCATTGCTATATATTTCACTAATATTTCAAGGGTGCAACCAAAATGAAATAAACATAGGAAAAAGAGGGGGGAAGGTAAAGAAAAATAAGTGAAAAAGATAGTTTAAAACAAGGGCCCTTATTCTGGTTGGTGCGGTTATATCCGCGTGCGTTCGTGCCGCCGATGTTTTGTGTCTGCGCATGTGCAGAGGCGTCTCTGCGCATGTGGGAGCGGGGCGTACGGTCAAATCCCGCATTATATGTGAACACTCCGAACAGGGGGTGGAGAGGGGCGTGAAGGGCTATTTGGGCTCATTACCATATGCATACGCCCCGCGTTTCATGGGCGTTCCCATGCAAACGCTGGGCGTACGTATGGTAATGCGGCCGTGACGCACGTGTAGGGGGCGGATATATGACATTGCTGGATGTCAGCTGCCCGCCCAGATCCCTGCTTTTGCACGGAAAAATGTCCGTGTGGTCTGAGGTTGCGGGAGCTGGTGGACCACTCGGTCCTGCATTCGATGGTCTGCGACCATCGAATGATGGGGGAGGTTCCCTGAGATGGAGGAGGCGTATTCCATGAAAAATACACGTGCGGTCCGTTCGGCCAGCTTCTTACCGCGTACGGACGGAGTTGGCGATCCGTATGGAAGGCGGGGTTTCGCACGTACGGTCCTGACCGCATATTCGGATCCGGCCGCACCGATCAGAATAAGGGCCATGGTTCTCTGCATTATCTGTGCATTTTTTATTTTATTTGTAGTAATGTTATAGCCTATAGCAGGGGTTCCCAATCTTTTTTTAATCAAGGCACCCCTAGAGTATCAGAATTTGTTCACAGCACCCCTAGGCCAATTTTTTTTTTATTAGATTGGGTTTATATGCGAATCTTAGGGTCAGTTATGTGGTAAATGGCAGGATTTGCTTCTGTTTGTACATATTTTATGATTGGCAGCCACCAGCGCTGGTTTTTCTCATAAATAATTAACCATTAATAATTTTAGTTGGTCCTGGACCACCAACCCAGGGCACCCCTGCAATTGCCCTGAGGCACCCCAGGGAGCCATGGCACACAGTTTGGGAACCACTGGCCTATAGTTAGACACTGGTGGAAATTTACTAAGGTACGAGTTCTATTTGAGGTTGGAGGCGAGTTCTATTTGAGGTATGGTCAACCAATCAGATACAATCCACCAGATGGAAATAGCGTCGGACAGTATTCAATCTCGGCCAGGACTTACCTGCAAGTCTATGGAGGTGAATCTATTTTTGGAAACGGACGCTGGATTGTCCAATCTGTGGCCGTTTCAGACTACGTTTTTGCCGATGCCGGGATTTTCTGACTATCGGAATATATTCCACCAGTCAGAACAACGGACCCCACAATGAAAAGGTCGAATGACGTAATGCCGGAAATGGCTGTTATTTCCGCCAATCGTAAATAACGGCCCGGATTGAATAACCTCCACTATCTATTATCTTCTAGAAGGTGCTAAATAAGAAGTCGATTCTGATTGGTTGCCCATAGCAACATCCCATATGAAATAGAACTCCCATCTTAGTAAATTTCCCTTCCCCAACTGTTTTTTATTCTTCACACTAGAGTTGAATGTTTTTAACTGATCTCAATGCATGCTCTTAATTCAAGATAAAGTACTGGGACCAGGTGATTGATGTTGGAAAATAATTGTAAAAAGCAGAAGTCAAGAATGATCTCACTGTGAAAAGGAAAAAAAGACATGCAATCCTTTTGTAAAGGCTGATCCTTTGTAAATCTTTTGTAAGCTGTAAAAACACAGTTGGCATAGAAGTTAGCACTGCTGCCTCACAGCTTTGATGTCATACATTCAGTCCTGACCAGGGTACCCATGACGCATAAGTAGATAGGTCTCCTGGGTCATAAAACGGGATGTCCTATAATCGCAAAAGACCATTCTTAAGGGGAGAGCTGTCCTTTTTGAGTGTATACAAGCAAATGGCGTTATAAAATGCCGCTATGCTTGTGATTCGTGGTGGGATGCATTGCAGGCAAAATGCAACGTTTGATGCTTCGGTACTTGTGTAGTTTGGCGCGGTGCTACTTCCGGGTTCTACGCTCGCCACAAAGTATGTAAAATAAAGTAACTTAACTCCATGCCAACATGGATAGTTCATACCCCCACTATCCATGTTGGCATGGAGTTGATTTTAGATAGCGAAGCGAGCCACCGAGCCCGCAGCGTTGGGCGAGCAAAGCAAGCCCCACAAGGGGACTCAGACGCACGGCGCCATGGTGGCACCGTGAAACTACACAAGTACCGATGCTTCATGCCCCCAATCACAATCGCACTTTGGTGCATACACACAAATGACGAATGCGTCAAAGAGTTTTCAGATTTTTTCCACACATGGAAAGTAGCAAAGAAACACGAATATACAGTATGTGTACATCAGCATTATGTGCATCGGTGAATCAGCTCTCAATCTAGCTGCAGAAAGTCAATCTAGATGAAAAAAATGGTGTAGCAATGTGTTTGAAATTTATTTCTTTTTGATCAAAATGATGGTTCTGCAATTAAAAAAGTGTAAATAGCAGGACACTTACACTGATGCAATAATGTTGTAGATGGTCACCTAGGGATAAGCATAAATGGAATGTCTCTCGCGGAAGTGTCTTCCTCTTGCCAAACAGAGCGGAGATTAACGTCATGGTAATTAGCACCTGGCAGTGTAAAGGTGTTACTTGTGGTCGGCGACAGATTACTTAATACCATTCCAACCAGCGCTGATCAAGAATGCACTTTCAGGTTGCAGAGGGGTTTCTCAGAGAATCTCGGCAATACCATACTGTTTATAACAAAAATGTGTGTGTCTAAAAATGCAATTTGAAAAATAAAAACACAATAAAGCCACTTAAATAAAGTTTTGAAATTGTAAAATTAAAGCCCATTTTTTTATTTGAAGAAATGTTGCTTCGTAACTTTCCTGAAGTCAGAGTTGTTCTATAAAAGTATAACAGAATACTATACATGATTAAAAAAAAAAAAAAACACACAAAACAAATCCTATTAATCTGAAATCTATTTACAAAATAACGAAAAAAATACTTTCATGACCATAAATACTGTCGTCACATACATGACGTGTACAACAACAAGTAACTTTAGCATATGTACATAGACCACGTCGGGACGATTGTGTTGAAGATCTAACTGCATTGGAAAGACACAGTTTGACCAAAACCCCCCAAAAAAATTCTCCTGTAAGCGTTAGTAAATAATTTTTTGAGGTATTTGATAAATGTTTATATTTATTCAGGTCAATTAATGAAGTAAAACAGTATAGTCTACCTGTAATTACTGCCAAGTTTTATTTTATTTAAATATGTGCCACATATGCTACTGAAAAAAAACCTAACTAACAGGTCAATATTAACAGGTAGTTAATTAGATGGTATTTGTTACCATTTAACTTAAGCATCAATGTGTATATATATATATATATATATATATATATATATATATAATTATAAAAAATATACAGTGGAAGAAGGTGCTGCTCTCAAAGCTCGAAATAAATTCACATGGTTGCCAAAAAGTTGCATTTTAACATTAAGCAATGAATAAATGATCAGATGATGATTGCGACTTTTTGGCTATTGTGTGTTTATTTCGAACTTTGGCCCTTATTCAGATCTGACCGCAGTACAAATTTGTTTGGAAAATGGGCAAAACCATGAGCACTGCAGGTGGGGCAGATGTAACATGTGCAGAGAGAGTTAGATTTGTGTGAGTTATTTTGTTTCTGTGCAGGGTAAATACTGTCTGCATTATTTTTACACTGCAATATAGATTTCAGTTTCAACACACCACACCCAAATTTAACTCTCTCTGCACATTTTACATCTGCCCCACCTGCAGTGCACATGATTTTGCCAATTTTCCAAAGAATTTTGTACTGCAATCAGATCTGAATAAGGGCCTTTGAGTGCCACAACTTCTACCACTATGTTGATTTTATGTGTGATTACCGGCTGCAGTTACAGTATACTTGGATTGCCAGACCTGTGTATGTTTGTGCGTGTGTGTGTGTTTATATATATATATATATATATATATATATATATATATATATATATATATACACACACATGTATATTTTATATATTTATTTATTTCAAATTGCAGATTTATAAGGCACATTTTATTGGCACAAATTGCTTATTTTTCTGTGCGCAACACCAGCAGGTTTTAGAGATGAAATTAAAGGGAAATACATGGTGGTCACGCTTAAGTTTTAAGTTTTCTTAAAAAGTGCAATATTAGTTTACTTAAGAAATTCCAGTGGTTAGAAAATAAAATAACAAAAAATAGTGGGGATATAATCATCTGTTGTGTTTAAAGAAACAAAAGCGTATGAGCCCAAACAGTGAAGCAAAGGAAATTTAAAACGGAAATAAAAGAACATTATCTTAGCACCCAGCCAAACTTTGTGATGTGTTAATGTAATCAACAAGTATTATATGGTAAAAGATATGCAAAGACCATCAGAATAAACTCTGATCAGCTGACGAGAAGGTTTAACTGCGCCAAATCTGGAATGTCAAGTGCCACAGTTATGGTTTGTTTGTTTTTATTTTATTGCAATGTGTATCGGTTTATTCAGAAGAGATCAGGAACGAGCCACTGCCTTCTACATCAAAGTCTGTGTTAGTCTCGCCTGGAGAATCCTCTGTAGATATGACTTTTGTGCTTTCTTGGTCAGCAGAGTCATATGACTCATCTGAAACGGAGACTTTTTTCTGGCGAGTCATGGAGTCTATGGGAAGGTAAAGCTGATCTTCAAAAATATCTTTGCTTGTCTGGCTACTATGATGTTTTTGAGTTTCTTTAGGGACATAGCTAATATGAATATTGAAAGTATTCTTCGATTCCAATTCCATGAACCCATTTCCACTGAAATCCATATCGTAGGTATCTAAAGTGACACGGTCAGTCAGTTTTTCTGTATTTCTGTAGTTCCAGTGTGCCTGGTTAATTTTTTTTCCCTCGGGAATATCGTTATTTGTTTCAAGTGTTTTCTTGTGATTAAATATTACTGTGCTCAAATTCAAGACACCAAAGTTTGCTGCCATTTTAGGTTCCCTTTCTTCTGCAACTACACCGCTAAATTCATCTTCAGAGTCACCAGAGGATATTCCCGTCAGAGCTGGAGTATCGGAAGACTCAGAAGTTCTTGCAACTGCAATTGTATTTCCGGAAACTTTTTTAGGGATACTGTTCAGCAGTGCAAAAGCTCTATCTACATCCTTCAAGTAATTAGCCCAGTCATCCGGACTAAGCCTATAGTTGTCTCTGTAGCCATAAAAACTTTCATTTACGCTGTACAAATCTTCCAGTCTTTTAAAGTCTACATCCTCTGTGAAATTTGGCAGGTTAACCTTCCCATCCGTCCCATAGTTGTCCTCTGTAACAACACAAATTGTATAAGTGAGTTTCTGTTATGTTTTTATTTCCATGGCAAAAAAAATTATCATTACGGAAGTGAGGAAAAAAACATGCTAAAAATGAAAAGACAAAATGAAATGTAACGTAGTAATTACATTTTTATTTGACCTAAATTATGGATTTGTCACTAACCAATCAATAGAATAAAACCTGGTGCAATCTTGATCCACACTAATAAGAACCCAACCTCCTAAAAAATATTAAATACAATTAAGTCAAGAATAACGCTGCACTACAATGTTGAATAAGGGGTATATTTACTAAAATGTGGGTTTTTATAAGTGGCAGGGTTTCCCATACCAACCAATTAGATTCTACCTATTTATCTAACTAACATCTTCTAGAATATATTATATAGAATTTTATTGGGCAACATCTCCACTTCTATAAACCCACACTTTAGTAAATACACTCTTAAAAATATATTTTTACTTAAGTGATGTTACATGCAACCACTTTTCCTAAGGTACAGCTGCCCAGTGTAAAGGCCCCCATAAACTTACATAACTTCTTGGAGGGAGAAGACTTCCCTTAAACCGCCCGGAAAGCTGAATTGCAAGAGATATACTGTATTGCATGCAGTCAAGGGCGTAACTACCATAGGTGCAAGGAGTGCAGCTGCTATGGGGCCCAGAGCTGAAGGGGGCCCATCTTACTGCCTAAGTAATATGTTTTACATACATTTATCACCATCTGTCACTAAATATGGGGCCCTTACAAACTTTTGCTATGGGGCCTACAAATATCTAGTTACGCCCCTGCATGCAGTCCTTAAGCAAGTGATATATAGCATGCAATCCCATTCACTGCCACTGGAGGCTGTCAGATCTGACAGATCCTTAATGGAGCAGGTCCAATCAGATGCGCATGGATTGGATCAGATGTCAAACACATGCGATTTTGACACTTTTCGCCCAATCCATAGGAATCGGGTGAAAAGTGGCTAAATCGCAATAGTGTTTGGACAGCTTTAAACATGACGACCAATCAGAAGCTGCAGTCTATTTGGGCTGTAAGGGGAAGGGAGCAGCCAATGGAGCTGCAGCTACCGTAAGGGGCACTGTAGTAATATCTTGTCATACAATTACAAGGCCAAACAAATCTGGTGTTGCCTTGTAAAAGATTGCAGCTTTGAAAATGATGGAGATCTTACACAAATTCCCACACCTCTGGCTTCTCGTGGCTAGTAAATGTAACCCCATGTCTCATACAAGACTATAATTATGGCAACGTGCGTGGTGCAGTGACGTAGGCCAGACTTTTTTAAAAAGGTATGTGTAACCAATCTTATTTGAGCTTGAATTGTTATTTTTTACCAAAACTAAAACTGCGTACACACAAGGCGATTTTTTTAAACGACATGGACGATGGCTTGAATAGTTACCATAAGGAAGGTGACAGAATACTAATGATAGAGGTGATAAAATACCACTCACGAGAAAGGTTATAGAATACTATTCATGAGGGAGATGATAAATTACTCTTCGTGAGGGAGGTGATAGATGACCAATCACGAGGGGGGTGATAGAATACCAATCAGGAGAGAGATGATAGTATACCAATCATGAGGGAAGTGATAAAATACTGATCATAACATGATTGGCAGCTTTTGAAAGAAAGATTCTGTATATAACAAATTGGGTGATGCATGTTTTTGTGGTTGGCAAAAGATTCATACCTAGGGAGATCCAGGAAATGAACATGAAAATCTAGGACATCTTCTCAAAGTCTGTCCAAACCTGTCATATCTGTGTCTACCAAACGTTCAGCCTCAAACTCTCTGAAGTAAGTTATACTGTACTGTATGTGTGTTATTGGTGTTGGTTTTAATGCTAGTATAATCATGAGGCCTAAAAATAAAATAAAATAAACCATTGTTTTTAAACACCTTTTACACACATTTTTAAATCCACTGTGTTTCATTCAGGTTGGTTTTAGCAATGCTTTGGGGAGCTGATTTGGCCTCCAATGATCTCACAAATGCTTGCAAATACATTAAAATGGGTAATGCCATTGTATTTGCATCCTTACATGCATATTTTAACAGAAACATGGAGCCAGAAGATCTAAAGCCTTATGTGACAGAACAAAACTCAGGGATGGGGTGGGTGGTAAACTGGTCAGGTCTGTCTCCTAGCTGGTATTTTGCCACCTTGGAAGTCAGTGGTGGTACCAGAGGTGGAGCTGCTGCACAGTTCAAACTTCAAATAGTGGAGCCACACGCACTGCCAGTGGCAGTTGGTATGGTTCACCTATACTATTTTGGACTGTGCTGCCACCTCACCTCTGGAGCCACCACTAATGGATCTAGGTTCCAAGATTATTTATCATTTCTCTAGAAAAGACTCTCATTGTAAACTTCTATGAGTGAGCAGCTTGCAGGTTGTAATTATGTAAATATGTATACTTGTAAATTAACCTTTCTGTAACTGCCTAATGATCTTACATTATGTGGTCTATGCCTTAAAAACGGCTCTTCAGAACACCAGTGACACATTATAAATAAAATATAATAATAATAACAGTAATCAACATGTAACCATGACCAAGCTTGAATTCATTTTCTACAAATTAGTGCACCCGATATTGATATATTAACATAAAGATATTAAAATGAGCTGCTAGAATATAGTCTACGAGCATGTGAGAAATAAATGTGTAAGCTAATGCTCCTAATTTTTTGGTTTAATTTTTAATAACATGCTTTAGTTCCATTTAACCAATAGAGGGCACTGTTGTCATCAATATTTTTTTCCAATGGCAAAAGGCTGGCATGAGGAGTCGCTGCAAGCTATTACGGTAAGACAAAAGGTATTTTGTTCTTTCCCAAGGTCCAAGATCTTTTTAATAAAACCTCCCATATAAAAGGGGATTCTGCAGGTCAGTTGGGGTTTACTGTATATCTAACTGGCTACAAATGACTCAAAATATGAGATAACTAGGACTATGATTAACATCTGACTGAAGTCTTCAGGGTGTGAATCAGGGCTAGTGCAGTCAGTGATTATGGCGTATATTTTCTAGTGTTCAATTGTGTATCCAATTTTAAGTTAAATTTAAATATGCTAAAAATGTAATCAAATCGGCATTCATTTTAATGTTTAAATTGTTCATTTACAAACATTTGATTGTGAAAACGATTTCAAAATTGAATGTGTCCATTTTTGAAAAGAGGATTCTTGTTCGGTTTTGGACTCTATTTCAAAATTGAACATAATACCACCTAGAAAACTGAATGAAATAGAAATAAGATTAACACCTATTGTACTGGGCATAACGGGTGTGGATTATTAGGTCTGCAGTCAATAGGTTGATCACTACTGGTTGACACATGAAAAAGGTTGACATGGTCTAGATCAAAACAAGGAAAATTTTAATATTTAAATAGTTGATACAGCAAAAGGTCAACAGGTTTTTTGGTGTCAATGTTGACATATGTTGTAAAGGCTGATGTAACATGTATAGAGAGAGAAAGAGTTATACCCCTTTCACACTGCAGCTCTTAACTGGTATATTGCCGATTCTTTTTTGCCTTTTAAAATGGTTAGAGCTGTATTGTGAAAGCACCAGTCTGCATTTACCGGTTACAAATAACCGGTATTTGCAAACGGGTAAAAAGCAGAGTCCTACACATTTTTTATTGCAGTGTGAACGGCTCTGAACTGATACATAGGACTCAGGCAGTAGCTATGAGAGCGCATATGCGCATATGTAGAGAGTGCAGTGCATATATGATGAGTGGCTCATTCATATGCACTGCGCTCATTACATATGCACATATGTAATGAGTGGCTCATTACATATGCACTACCCTGTCTTATAGCTACTGTCTGTCTCCTATATATTCACACTGCAAACCTGCTTGAGACCCGTATTTATGTGCAGTGTGAAAGGGGTTTAAAACGGTAATATACCATTTTAACTGTTTCAAAATACCGGGTCTCAAACTTTTTGTGCAAGTTGTTTTGTTTCTGTGCAGGGTAAATACTGGCTGCATTATTTTTACACTGCTATTTAGATTTCAGTTTCAACACACCCCACCCAAATTTAAACAAATAAACATTTATATTGCATTATATGGTATCATACAAACATATGACATTATAAAACTTCACAAATGTAAAATATGAGATGAATTAAGTGCAAACACAGAACACAATGCACCAGTCTCATACATTCTTAATTATTATATGAAACCTTTGTTGAAAAACCACAAGTCACAAGCATGGAATGAGATGCACGAGGTCTTGCTGTGAAGATGAGAAGTGAATAATGGCAGGTCCAAAACCACTGACCAATATAATAGAGAACCACGGTTAGAACTGCATGCACCATAAGCCGTGTGCCACAGGACAGGATACAAACATTAGTCAGAATGGGCTGGATCATGCAATTATTTGGAGAGAAGCCACTGAGAAGGATAAATAAGAAAATTCCATATACCTGTGTGGATCATAGGTTCCTCCATCTTTATTTCCTGATATAGGAAAATACAAGAGTAACGTTTGTTAACTTAAAGAAATCATTCACAAAAAGTAGATTGCCAAGTCTTCTAAAAAAAGATGAGTAGTGTACCTGCGGCCTAGTCACAGACCGATTATTTATTGACCATCAATTAACTGGTTCCACAGGAACCCAATGTGGCACAATATGGCCGCCACTGCTGTATAGGCCACAGGTACACTTTAAATTTACAAAAGGAGTAGTTTGGATTGTAATAGCTTAAAAAAAGTGTAGTTTGTCAAGTATGTGTTAATGTTTATTGGCAAATTGAAAATCCAAACATGAATAATTGGGACAGCAAATTCCTGGTTTCTAAAATAATAATATTGTATTGTGAATAAGTAAAAAAAAATAAAAAATGTCAGTTTTGAAAAGGGCACATTGCATTGTACACAGGTGTCAGCGGGTTAGTCAGCAGCCCCTGGCTGTTCAGCCTAGTAGTGGTTAGCTAACAAGCCAATGCTGGAGATAAGCTCTGTTGTCTACACCTGTATAGAGCTTTTATTATGAAACCTGAAAGGAAGAATTGTTAAGCCCAGAAATTAATGATTTAGTTGTTTTTGTTAACCAGCAACAGAAAGCGCACGAGGTGTGCCATTGTATCCTCCACTCAATTTCCTCAAGCACATGGTTACAAAATATAGAACACTGATAACCATCTCAAGAACACGGATCTGCTCTGGAACGAACATGGCCGATATTGCTAAAAGAAGTTTTGGTAACAGAATTTACTTGCTGATGCAATAGAGTTACCTGTTTCTAATCCTTTCGGCTTTGGGTTGCACTGTCGGTGCCCTTGACAGCTTCTCAAGTCCATCAACTGTAAATGAAGCTGATTCAATACTCCTCTTTCTACAGTATGTACAGCATTCGATAGCTGTGTACAAAACATAAATAGGTATTAACAATGCAAAGAGGCAACAATAATCAGTTATATTATACTTCTCAGCTCCACATTAATAGATAACACACATGTATTGTATAACTCCCGGTGGTGGTACGTATAGTGCTGCCTGTATTCCTGGTTTTAAGATTGCCAAAGCACAAGCCCACATCTTGTCTCCAGAACTTGGCTGGAACAATGAAGACCACCTCCGGGCAAGGATGTATTAGCAAGCCACAATGTGCCTGCTGCCGCTGATGTAATACTGCCTCACACTTTGTAATACTGATGTATGCTTCAGGTAACAGTTGCATGGAGAAGGTGCAAATCTAGAACATTCAGTCTCCTTGCCTCACTCCTGATTCTAGAAACCACTGTTTTTACTTCTAAAAAGCCTATGTGTGATGAAGAAAGAAAACACCTGGAGACAATCCCTTTGTCTGTGTATGTGTTGAGGTGGAACTTTAGAAATCGGTACTGTTTGAATACCAAAGCATCGGTGGATCTTATGCGGCTATACTAGGTCGCATCCACAGCCAGATTACACTCAGCATGAACCTGGGACTGAAAATAAAGTCAAGGAGGAATGACCATTGAGCCATTGTAGACATTGTCATGTTGGGGTGTACATCAGCCCCAGCCCCCAGTGTCTCAATAAATTAGTAAATGTAGATACAATGGACGAAAGTGTGAAAAGCTAGACAGCTCCTCATCATCCTGTCATCCTGTCTCGATGATGCACCTATATTTTTATGTGGAGCCCTGGAATTGTAGACCAATCCACCCCATTGTTAGTCGGGTTCTGGCAACATCAGCTAAACCCATTTTAAAATATAAATCTTGGATATTCACATCTCACGTTCTTTGGATGAAATGAGCTTCCCTAGGTTTATGGGTAATTTTAAAATAAAGCTTTGATTAAAAGCCTTAAAATACTGTATTCAATATGAGACAGTTAGTCTATTCCAGTGGTTCTCAAACTCGGTCCCCACACAGTTCACGTTTTCCAGGTTACCCGACAGGTGCACTCATTACTCACTGACACATTTTAAAAGAACCACAGGTGGAGTTAATTATTTCACTTGACTCTGTGAGGAGACCTGGAAAAACATGCACTGTGTGGGGTCCTGAGGACCGACTTTAAGAACCTGTATTCTATTCAGGTTACACTCAGTCATCTTACAACATTTTGTTAATTAGTTTTTTAAACACATATTCACCAATGTTTAGTGGTTTATTTGGACAATATACTGATAACGCCTTCCCACTAATCACTCATTAAAGCTGTGAAGAAGGTTTATACATGAAGCCTAAACATGTGATTTTACACATACATAGGTGGCATCTCAGGGGCATGGTATTTGTAATCTGGAGACCAAATGGAATTTTTCACGTTTCTGCCACATTGAACCAAACGATTGCCCTGAAAACTAGAAATTTTTCCTGGGGTTTGCTATTACAATTTGTTATGGATTATACCAGGGGTAGCCAACTCCAGTCCTTGAAAACTACCAAAAATTAACGTTTTTCAGGCCTCCTTAAAGAATCACAAGTGAAGTAATTAGTTCCACCTGTGGATCTTTTGACACATGCCATGAGTAATGAATACACCTGTTCACCTGCTAGGTGGTCTGGAAAACATGGACTGTTGGGGGCTCTCGAGGACTGGAGTTGGCTACCCCTGGATTATATCATTGTTCTAAATAATGGCATTGATATTGAAAAAAGCAACCGTCCTGTCCAACAAGCTCTTTTCATATTGAGTGGGGTTAGATAACATACAGCAGTTGGTTGAGGTACTTACATTGCTTTTCATACCACCAGGCCAGCTACATACATGTGCCTACCATACCTTCTCTCTCCTCCTAGTATACCTGAATGCTGTATTTATAAGGCCAGCTCAGTGCCTGAGCAACAAACACACTGTGTATTCTTTTTGTTGTGTCGGACCAGTGCTGCTTCAACAATCTTAATGTTTGCCATCTGTTTGTCTTTCAGCTTTCTATACTAGCTCCCTGTCTGCCTGTAATCCTGATTTTTGGCTTGTTCAACTTCCCACCTGTGTTGCCTGACCTAACCTCTGCCTGGTTTCTGGATGCGTCTGTGTATTACTCTCTCTCTATTCATTGTGTCCTGAGCTTGCTGCTGCCTAGGTGCGTTATCCTGGGGGCTGTGACAGGTAACTGCCATGCAGAAAACTCCAGTGCCTGCAAGTTGACTTTGCACCCCAGTAAAGCATCAATTACAGCATTACAGTTGACCCCTATTATTAAGCTTCCTCCACATTGAACTGAGCCCAATGTATTTATCTGAAAGCTAGAAACTTTCCTTGACTATTGCAATTTGTTATGGATTATACCATTATCATTGTTCTAAATAGTGGCATATATTATAAAAAGCCCCGAGTTTGACTTTTAATAGACAAGTGTCAATGACTCTTGAAAAAAAAGGTGGTATATTCTCATATGTCATGCAATACACTTATGGGGGGAGGGGGTAGTGTTGTGTCCACAAAATGAAAGATTTTACCAGTAACAGTGAAATGCCCCTGTTGCGATATATGAGCTGGGAATCCTAAATCCGCCCATGGCGATCGCTGCGGGCTTGTGGTGAAGCATTGCGTGCAGCTTACAATCAGGCCCTATACATTTACCTGATATGGGTCGATGTTCATGTCAAAATATTCCAAGAAGCCTGTGGCAAATTCACAAAAAAGAAAATTGTGGGTCTCATTGATGGTCCTCAGGCACCAGTATGTGTTGTTATTGGAGCTGGTACAGGCACAAAAAGACCCCACTGTGAAGACAGAAACAACTGTAAACAGAATAAAGTGATATTGCAAAAATCTAGGGGGAGACGTATCAGAGCATAGAGAGAGATAAAGCGGAAAGGGGGAAAGGCTCCTGACAATTTTCAAATACAGTATGTAATGTGACAGTTAGGAGCTGATTGGTCAGTACTTCATCTCTCTCCTAGCTTTGACAAATTTCCTTCACAATTTACACTATACCAAAACTGCACTGCCCTTCTGAATACACAATTATTCTATACAAACCTAATCAGAGCCATGCAACCAATACAAGAGAATCAAATGCTCCAGAGCGATTGTGCATACATCATGATCAATATCTGACTTTGGCATCCATGTCCCACTAAAATAAACACCGGCAATAAGGAAACAAGAGTCT
Source organism: Crinia signifera (assembly GCF_055691185.1). Taxonomy (NCBI): domain Eukaryota; kingdom Metazoa; phylum Chordata; class Amphibia; order Anura; family Myobatrachidae; genus Crinia; species Crinia signifera. The sequence continues at coordinate 53,534,775 of NC_139221.1, read as the reverse complement.
AAAACAATGTTTGATGAGGACTATTATAGCAATAAAGACCAATAATCAGAGGGCAAATTAACAATATATTCCATGTCGGGTCTCCCTAATTCGTATATTCAAAAAAACCAACATATTCCGAAAACCGTGCTTTTTCTGAATATTCGAGAATTTTAGTTTGGGGGGGTCCCCCTCCCCTTTTTTCCATACTTACCTCATCCCCCGATGTCCACGACGACCTTCAGGATCCTCTTCAGCTGCATCTCAGATCCCAGGGGTGCATTGCACGAGTGTGCGGGTCACCGGCAGGCCCGTGCACTTGCGCAATGCACCCATGGGACCAGAGATGCCACTGAAGAGGATCTTGAAGTTCGCTGTGGACGCTGGGGGACACAGTAGACATCGATGGACCATCGAGTATGGAAAAAAAATATTCCAAAATCCAGGAAAATCCCTTATCCAAAATGCTCGTGGTCCCAAACATTTGGGATAAGGGATACTCAACCTGTATCATTATGCCACAAGAAATCCAAAGGCCTTAAGGGCTTGCTGAAGGATCCTCTAGAATATTTAATTACCAGTCTAGCCTGATTATGGCCACTATATGGAACACGAGCCAATTGCCAGACTTATATATTATGGCCACTATATGGGACATGGGCCATGCCAAGCAAGTATCACATACTGTGTTACAATAATCACAGTTGTAGGACAATAGTAGCTGGTCAGAAATGTGTGTAGGCATTCCATCATTTCCAACTGCAGTAATACACCTTATTCTGTGTACAAGTGCTAGGGATGCTGTCGTGCTGGAAGAGAGATATATCTTAGTGAATTTGAAGGTATATGGAGTGAGCAAGTACAGTAGGTGTTTGTACAACCTAATTAGTGTCGGCAGAACAATCTGATTTTATACAAGTCTCAGTAGGAAGCAATCAGATGTTACTCACTACATAAAATAGGATACCTATATACCATCTAGATTTTTTAAATCTAAATATGTTATGGTTAGAAAATGCAAAGAAAAATAACACTTGTTGAAATAAAATCTCTAGCATTCATGTCAGACAGAAGATAGGCTCCAATGATCACATTTTTTAGAAAAGCCTGTCAAAAGTTTTAATTAAAATGATGGTCCAAAATTGCTCGGAGACAATACCGTAAAGATATTTAAATTCTTGTTGTCCTACTGTCACTAAAAAGTAACCAAATATGGCATAGACAGAAATTAATCTAATTTAATATTGATATTTGATAAATATATTAAGTATTATATGCAAAATGTAATAATATTGCATTCATTTGTTTATGTAATTAAGCTCATTTAAAGTACACATTCTTTGTATAACCTGATTTACTTGTGGAAAAGCCTGTCGCAAGTCATTTTAATCCGACAAGTTCTACTGTGTTTAATTAAGGAAGAGCTTAGCCAAAAAGTCATGAGATCAGTGTAATGAATCACTTTACACTCTAGGCTGGGTAGCTAACATTCTGCACTTAAGAAGTGCCTGCAATAGGCTGTATAGTTATAATACAAGTAACTAGACTCACCGTTAACGTAAACTATAACAATACTACAAGTCACCATGGAGTTTTGTCAATATATCAAGGAGATAGAACTCTGTAACATAAAGGGCCATCATTTTTGTCCCTTTATGTTGCATGTGCCCGTAACAAGTACAACTACTTATTTATATATTTATAGCTGTTTTATTAATATGTAAACAGCACAGCAGGTTTTTATAGGTTCATGTAATCCTTAGCAGACTGGAGACTACTGTCACTTAGGATACTGGTGACTACTGTAATTTAGGATGGTAAATGGTTCAGTAACAGCTGTTCATATGCTCTTACAGTTCCAGAAGGGAGCCGTCTGCCAATGGTTGTTATCATGAGTGAAGCAAGTGAGTCCAGGAAGGCTGCATTCTTCTCCCTTCTTATGCCGCTTCTTTTCTTTTCGCTCCTTTTTACGCCTGCGGTTCTCTTTGAAGATCTGTAACTTGTTGTCCACCTCTTGAGCCCCTTCTCTGTGGTAAGAAGAGCAGTTTTTAAATAGAGGAGATGGCAAGGGATCTACAGCTTTGTATATGGCCAGAGTCTGAGTCTAAAGCTTTGTATATGGCCAGAGTCTGAGTCTAAAGCTTTGTATATGGCCAGAGTCTGAGGAGTCAAAAGCTTTGTATATGGCCAGAGTCTGAGGAGTCAAAAGCTTTGTATATGGCCGGAGTCTGAGTCAAAAGCTTTGTACATGGCCAGAGTCTGAGTCAAAAATGTTGTATATGGCCGGAGTCTGAGTCAACAGCTTTGTATATGAACAGAGTCTGTATGGTAGCATCACGTAAAACAAAGTTCTAACTAAAACAAAAAGACTTGATGTTTCCTTTATTTATTTAAACATTTCACATCTTCCCTTCCCCTGGAGAGCGCAGGTGGGTGGAAACAGGATGAAATCATTCCTTCGTCAAGCAGAGACAAATCCCTTACTAGTTACACCATGTTTTATACCATGGGCATAACTATAGTGGGTACAAAGTTTGCCATTGGTATGGGGCCCAGAGGCTTAGGGTGCCTGGTTCTAGGTTATAAAGCTGCCTACCAATTTTGCAGACAAGTAAGTCTGCTAAGCAATTGGGTCTGATCCTTTTCCCAACATGAATTGTGTGACATTACATTTTTTTTTGAGAGGTGTGTGTATTGTATGTTATAATGGTAAGGGGGCACTGTAATGTGGCACAATATGAACTGGAGGCCAGGGTAATGTGTCATAACCTGATCTGCTTATTGTAATGTGGAGGGCACTATAATGTTACATGATAAGAATTGGGGCACTGTAATGTGTTCCACTCTTTGTAATGAGGCAGCCCTACAATGTGATCTCATGTACGCTAGGGAACTATGATGGTTTATAAAATAACCTAGGGCACTACTATGGGGCATAACATTAAATAGGGCACTATTATGTGGTATAACATTAATTAGAACACTACTATGAGGTACAGTATAACATTAACTAGGGCACTACTATGGGGTATAACATTAACTAAGACACTACTATGAGGCATAACATTAACTAGGGCACTACTATGGTGCATAATATTAACTAGGACACTACTATGAGGCATAACATTAACTATGGCACTGCTGTGGGGCATAACATTAGCTAGGACACTAATCTAAGCATAACGATAACTAGGGCACTACTATGGGGCATAACATTAACTAGGGCACTACTATGGGGCATATCATTAACTAGGGCACTACTATGAGGCATAACATTAACTTGGACACTACTATGAGTCATAACATTAACTACGACACTACTATGGGGCATAACATTAACTAGGACACTACTATGGGGCATAACATTAACTAGGGCACTACTATGGGGAATAACATTAACTAGAGCACTACTATGGGGCATACAATTAACTAGGACACTACTATGAGGCATACTATTAACTAGGACACTACTATGAGGCAAAACATTAACTAGGACACTACTATGGGGCATAACATTAATTAGGGAACTACTATGGGGCATAACATTAACTAGGGCACTGCTATTGGGCATAACATTATCTAGGGCACTACTATGGGGCATAACATTAACTAGGACACTACTATGAGGCATACTATTAACTAGGATACTACTTTGGGGCATAACATTAACTATTACACTATTATGAGGCATAACATACTAGGACACTACTATGAGGCATAACATGAACTTGTCCTACTATGGTTTAGAAAATAAACTAGGGTACACTTATTTGGAATTATATTAATAACTTCTGCAGAGAGGTCTCTCAAGGAGCATTTGGACAGAGGTCCCTTCTATACATTGCTATGGAGTCCACAATAGTCTAGTCATGCCCCTGACTGCTACATGTTGTTTTCTGCATAATGGGGAGAAGGAGCAATAGAGGCACTGAGGAAAGATTACACCACATTAAACATGTATTTATCAATAAATATTTGAAATTCTATTTTGATGCACTAAAAAAAAAAAAAAATTATATATAGAACCTCAATACTTTCAATGTATCTAGTATTACCTCTATAGGTAAAACAATATATGTTAATACATCAACAATGCTTACTTGAATGGATGAATGTGACTCTTTATTTTATCCTGAACCCTCACTCCCGTTTCCTTCTTATAAAACCTGGAACACAAGAAAACATTATATAACAACAGGTTTCTAGTTCTAGTAACTGCATGAGTATATTTAGTGTATTTGTTACTGGATTTCCCACTTTGGGCGGTATGCAATCCAGCCCGATATTTCTGATGGGTGAAAATATCGGCCAACAGTATTCAATAAAAAAGTCAAATCTGCATTGTCAAAAATGGCCATTGGTTTCTCCAATCTGGGGGCGTTTGCGACAATCAATGTCCATTTTCGAGATTTACAGGCTTTCCGACTGTCTTTTATGACATTATATAGGTTGAATGTAAATTCGACCTATTATTGTCGAAAATGGACAATATTTCCACCTGTTGGAAATATTGTCCAGGACTGAATACCCTGTAAGTCTATAATATATATGCACAATAAGACTCTCCACTAGCCTCCAAACTGTCAAGTGTTCCCTGAAAACTCACCTCTTAAGTTCCATACGCACAGGGCCGGCGCCACCACTAGGCAAATCTAGGCATTTGCCTAGGGCGCCGGCCACTGGAGGGCGGCATTTTGCCCCCGTGCCGCGGGGGTACCTGTCCTGCGGCGCTGCGTAGTTAAAGCTGGCGGCGGCAGCGGGGGGTCCCTGCTGCCAATAAGAAGAAATAACCAGCGCTATCCGCCGGGCTATGCGGAAGCGCTTCTGTTGTGAAAACCCTGTCCGCACGCTGATTGGCTGTGCGGACAGGGTTTTCACAACAGAAGCGCTTCCGCATAGCCCGGCGGATAGCGCTGGTTATTTCTTCTTATTGACGGCAGGGACCCCCCGCTGCCGCCGCCGCCGCCAGCTTTAACTACACAGCGCCGCAGGACAGGTACCCCCCCCCACCTCCCCCGGCACCGGGGCGCCCCCACCCCGACTCGCCTGGGGCGCTCCGGTGCCTTGCGCCGGCCCTGCATACGCATAACCCTCTGAGGCACTTATGTATTATATAGTTTCCCTTCTGGACTTGTAACTTGGTGGGACTGCTATGCTATTACTGGTGCCTGTCCCTGTGTTTCCCTCCTATATCCCTATAGATTGTAAGCTTGTAGCAGGGCTCTCCTACCTCAAAGTCTGTCTGTCGTTACCCAGTCTGTTTTATCACTGTCTACTATTGTAAAGCGCAACGGAATCTGCTGCACTATATAAGAAACTGTAAATAAATAAATAAACATATTGTGATACAACAAGATCTTTCAACAGGGCTGATTTTTCCGCTGTCGATTACTGTATTGGAACAAAGGACACTCTCATGTTAAATATAAACCATAAATTAGGTGAAATCAAGTATAGAATTGAAAATTATTTCAGTGAACAAGGTGCTAGTGGAGTGAGGTTGGACTTTCAATGTTTGCTATTGCATTGTGTATTCCTATAGAGCGTTCCACTTCTCAGCACCTCTAACTGCAGCTTGGGCTGTGGGATTTTACTAGTTTCTTGACTCAGAAACAGCACTCTATTATATTACATATTACATTGTGCTTGATTATTCGCAAAAAAATTCCTACTATACGCGAGTATACATGGCCAATAAAAGTTGATATGATTTGATTATATTATATCATATTATTGAGTTTGATCATTGCCAGGGCCAGCGCCACCACTAGGTAGCATTAGGCATTTGGATGGCGATACTGTGCAGCAGAAGAGGGCAGCAGCAGCAGTGGCAAAGAATTAGAAAGGAGCTGGGAGCAGGTGAGTGACCCCCGGCCCACCCCTGGAGCCCCCCCGGTGCCGCATCCCATACCCCCTGCCGCATCTCCCACCACCAACTCTCTATTAGCGCAGCGGCCGTATCACCCCCCCCTTGGAATGCAGCGACGGCAGCCGCATCACCCATTCCCCCCCCCCCCCCCCATGGAGCCCACCTGGGGCGCTCCGGTGCCCCGATCATTGCATGTTGTGATAACTAAACCCTGTATCCTTCAGGTAATTAGAATGTCTCCTTCTTTGCTAGACTGGAAACTTTTTAAATGACTACTCACCCAGATTTGCTACAGTCACATTCATCTGGCTTTCTCCTCTTTAGATGCCCCCTTACTTCTCTTAAATTCTTTATTTTGTCCTGTAAGGCTTCAATCTGACAATACAATAAAAACAAGCAAGTACATATTAGCGGGCACACGCCTATCACTGCATTTCTTGTGACAGAAAACATACATAAAGGAGGGAAGATGTGAGTCTAGGTACACGGGTACATAGAGGTAGGTGCAGAAGTAGAAGAGTTCAGTCACAAACCGAGGTAACAAGCAGTATCCATGGCGACACACACACATCGGGTGTGACAGTGAATACAGACCGGAAAAGAAAGGAATAGGACACGAGAGTCCTTTTACCTCTTTGTCAATGTAAGCTTTATGGTCCTTCCAGGCTCTGCTTGAATGATACAGTTCCCTCTCACAGTGCACAGTGTCATTGGAAAGAATATAACACCTATGTGAAACAAATAAACTGTTGAACTACATATGTAAATGAATGACCTCTAGCAGACACCAATATGGACACATTCGGCCTGATTCTGAGTTGTACACTGCAGCAGATGGGATTTCTGAGTCAGAGGATATCAGAAAATATGCTAAGTAGCCTTTGCAGCTGCCCAGTGGACACAGGAGACATGATCCCTACGTACACTGATATACCCCAAAGGAATGCACAGTATACATTGCAAGCACTGTGGGGGCATATTGGGTAGAGGGCACTGAGGCATCCTGGAGGAGGTGCCAATGAAAGACTTGCCCAGGTTACCAAATATGTTAGGTACACCACTGCAGTAACAGATACTGATAAGTAGAATATTAGTAGAGCTACTGTATAGGAAGAAACCAGTCTGATATTATAAGCGGAATCCAGATTAAGGACCAGATTCTCTAAGCTTCAAACGTGATAAAATGGAGAGTGATAAACAGCCAGCCAATCCGCTCCTACCTGCCATGTCACAGACTGTGTTTGAAAAATGTCAGACAGGAGCTGATTGGCTGTCTGTTTATCACTTTTGAAGCTTAGAGGTCCTGGCGCTGAATGTTTTTTAGACAGAAGAAATGCAATAGATAAAAATAATAATTACTTATGTGTGACTCTGAGGGATGCCGAATGACTGCTTCCAATCACTCCATCACCCAACATTATTTCATCTGCATCCGGGGAAGAAAACATATAATCCTCTTCTTCATCGTCATCATCATCATCATTATCCTCTCCGGCCTCCTCCTCAGAGGTATAATGTCTTTTAGTGATGACTCTAGAACGCGAGGCTTGCACATTCTCCTCATCTTCCAAATTTATATCATAAATCTCTCCTTCAAATTCAACAGCCAGGGAGCGGGCATGACGGGTGTGAACAAATCGAGGATTTAATTCTGCATAAAATAACAATGTATTAGAATAAAAATGACATTCTTTCTTATAGACATGTAAGGACAGACAGGTAGATAAATATGCACTCAGTTACTGAGATGTACAGTGGTATACATACGGATGACTGGAGGTCAGGATGCCAGCAGTCAGAATACTAAAGCCAAAATTCCAAAGGACAGAATGGGAGAGGAAAGTATCTTCTCCCTGCCCCCCCCCCCCCCACTAATGCTTGTGTCGACTTATTGACCTGTCAACCTAACTCCATGTCAACCTAGACCCTTGTCGACCTTTCCCCCTAGCGGTGTCAACCTAATGTTTGTTGACCAACATGTTGTAGACCAAACGACCCCAACCTCAATCTATATTCCCTATCACATTGGTACACGCAAACAATCTAGGGTTATATTTTTTGTCGGAAGCCAATTATCCGACCACTAGAGTTTTCGGCGTGTGGGAAGTAAATGGGGCACCTGAAGGAAGGCAATGGAAACACAATCAGAACATACAAACTCCACGGAGATGAGTATTGACCAGGTCTCAGTGCTGTGATACAGTAAAACTAAACGTTAAGTCATCCATGCTACCCACGTTTACCCACGTCCAATAGACCTTGGTTTGAGCTGATTAAAGGACAGATACGGTAATGTTTTTTGTAAACTGTCTAGGGAAAAATATTATTAAAATAAACTAGGTAAGGTGTTAATGTAATTTCAAGAAGAATAATAAAGGTTTAAACTTTTGAAGTAAATCAAAATTGTACAATTTGTCCTCTTTTGAATATCAATGAATCTAACCCCATACAAAAATAATAAATATTAACACAATACTTTCTCCATATTGGCAGAGCCGTATGTGAAATAGATTATGTTAATAAAAGTCATTAGTTTCCATCTGCCTACATGTGCCAGTATTTCACATGCTGTATACATAAAATCTGTAACGCAGAACATCTGTCGCCCCTGTCATTAGCCAGGCCAAACTTTGTACCCATCCATGCTCTAAACATCACAAGGGGCAATTACACTAATTGAAAAATAGCTGCAATAAAACACAGTTTTATGTGTCTAATGTAAAGACCTACTGTGATTTATGGTGTCAGCTGGAAGAGGAAAGACAAACATGGGAAACTGTGAGAACATAGAAAAACGTTTCAAGTTCACCTTCGTCCTCACTTGATTTTTTTTTTTTTCATCAAATAGGATTTGAATTTCGGAGGAATCTGTGTAGTGTACTGCAGGACTGGACAGATACAAGTGTAGTGTACTGCAGGACTTGACAGATACAAGTGTAGTGTACTGCAGGACTGGACAGATACAAGTGTAGTGTACTGCAGGACTGGACAGATACAAGTGTAGTGTACTGCAGGGGATGCAGTTTGAATCCCGGCGGTCGGGATCCCGGCGTTCAGAATCCCGACGCTGGAATCCCGACCGCCGAAATCCTGACCGCCGAAATCCCGACACTTTCTCCCTCCGTGGGTGTCCACGACACCCCTGGAGGGAGAATAAATTAGCGTGCCGAGTGTAGCGAGGCACCGGGCCTGCTGCGTGGCGAGCCCGCAAGGGGGGGCGATCCACGTTCCCCCCTTTTCAGGATTTCGGCGGTCTGGATTCCGGCGTCAGGATTTTGAACGCCGGGATCCCGACCGCCGGGATTTCATACTGAATCCTACTGCAGGACTGGACAGATACAAGTGTAGTGTACTGCAGGACTGGACAGATACAAGTATTTCTTCTTTAACTGAGAGCACTGGGACAAAAGCCTATGGGGGTCATTCAGGCCTGCTCGCTAGGCAGTGTATATTCACTGCCCAGGGAACTTGAATCCCATTGGTGATAATGTGCATGGCGGGGCAGTGTTTCAGTGCTCAGTAAGCAGTGATTATTGCTACTTATAAGGCAAGCTGAATCAGGGCCTAGGTTTTGAAGTATTTCAAAGCAAGTTTTGCACAGTTATATGAAGTTTAATCTGTTACACTGTAAATTTCACATATTTCCATCCAGTGATTATGGGGGAGATGCACTAAAGGGAAAATGTGGTTTTGGCTTATCGTATTATAGAGTAATGCCAAAAAAGGCTGGTGTTATACTATAAAAGCCTATGGGCTTCTCTCCACAGTGGTGTTTGAAGGATCTGTCAGGGATCCCTCCCAGCATGCCCTGCATCAGGCAATGTCACTCTGAATGCGCAAAGGGACTCCCGAGTCTCAGACCTGGAAGTCCAGCCAGGGCTGGAATAAAGTCTGTGGGGGCTGTGGACAACAAAAATTGTGGGGGGTACTTCCTCCCACATCCCCCCTCTCCTCTCACCCTCCCGCCCTCACACACACTAGTTCCCATTTGCCGCAGGAACCCCGCCGCTGACTGTTCACCCACTGCAGAGACCCCCTGCCTGCCCCGGGCAACCTGGAACCCAGGGATGCGCTACCCGAACCCAGATGCCTGAAATGTTCTTATACCCCTTTTACACCAAAAATCCCAGATGCAACCCGGCAATTGGAACACAGATCAACTGTCGTTGTGATTTGCACCAGTGTAGACGGAGGCAGTGCTCAGAGATGAAATCATCGCCAAGCGCTGGGACCACCGATCGCCATGCAAGCCCAGCACCAAGGTAAGCCCCGTGAACCCCCCCAGCCCCCGTCAGCAAGGTGAATGGATTCCACACACTGGGATCCATTCACCTCCTTCCTGCCTCTGCTGCTGTCTGCAGAGGGCAGCAGACAGCAGCGGAGGCTGTGTGTGCCCCCCTCCCCCATCCAACCTTCGGATGCTGCGGTCCGGAGGTTGTGCTTCCCCCACTGATGTAAATGGGAGCTGGGTTGGATGACCCGGCGCACCAGTTTACACTGCTCTCTACCAAGGTCCTAGCTGTGTTCAGTGTTGTGTAGAAGTCCTGTGTAAAGGGACACGGGTTGACCCATTTACACCGCCACTGACCCGGGGTTTTGTGGTGGTGTAAAAGGGGTATAAGATGGGAGTTCTATTTCACATGGGATGTTTAGCTATGGGCAACCAATCAGAATCTACTTATTATTTATTTAGCACCTTCTAGAAGATAATAGAAAGTATATGATTGGTTGCCCATAGCAACATCCCATCTTAGTAAATTTCCCCCAGCATGATTTAATTAACATTTAAATTTTTTAAGAGAAAAAGTTAATTATTCTTATATTGCTATTTTCCGAATATCCACTAGGGGCCGCTGTGGCATAATATGTGGTTCTTCATCATATACGATACCTTGTGCTATTCCTTCCAGATTCAATTCACTTAACCAAATACTTTACAGCACACTGGTGATTATGGACTCCCAGAGTATTAAGGATTATTTAGGTTAATAAATACCATCTTCACAACTAACTAACATTGTGATTTAGACAATGTATTTTTAAGATGTAGTAATAAAGAATTATGAAAGGAAACCCAAATTAGACTTTCAAACCAATACAGCTGTAATAATTGAATGTTAAATCTTGCACAGCTTGGCATCACTGCTTAACATATAATTGTCCTATGAATATAATTACATTTTTCTTTGTACTAGCAACCACAGATCTGTATAAATATTCATATTGCATCATAATCTGTGGTACATCTAACCCATAAAGAAATCTCTCATGTGGTAACTGTCATCTATTTTGGGTTTGCACACCTTGGCCCTTATTCTGATTCACTCGCAAAGGCAAATTCCTTCTCAAATGGACAAAAACATGTGCACTGCAGGTGGGGCAGATGTACAGTAACTTGTGCAGTACTGTGCTATATTGTGGGTGTTTCCTTATCCAATCCATACTAATAAAGATAAGGGGCCTTATTCTAGTTCACTCTTTATGACAAAATCCTTCTTAGATGGACAAAACCATGTGCATTGCAGGTGGGGCAGATGTTACTTGTGCAGAGAGAATTAGATTTGGGTGGGGTTTTACTTCAAAGTGAGATCTATATTGCACAGAGCCGGCCTTAGGCATAGGCAAACTAGGCAATTGCCTAGGGCATTTAGAATGCCTAGGAGCATCAGCAGCTTCTGCTGATTAAAATGATATGCAGCATGCCTATATTCTATGTGTGAGTGAGGCTGTATCTGCATATGAAATAGTGTATTCATGGAAATCACTGTAACATAGCATTCCGTATGCAGGTACAGCCACAGTCGCACACAGAATTTAGGCATGCCCTGGGCCCCCTCCCCTTAAGTGACAGCAGCAGCTGCAGCTCTTCTCCTCTGCCCAGCACACACTGCTTTGTGCTGGGTTGCAGTGTGGCCATGGAGGTGCTTAAAATACAATATTTTCTCAGGGATTTTTTCTAAGGGTATAATGTGAATATTGTGAGGAGTAATAAGGTAAAGTGGTACTACTGTGTGATGTAATGTGAATTGGGGGTATTATTGTTTGGCCATGCCCCTTCCCAGCAAGAACATACCCCTGTTTGGGCTGAGCACCGAATGTGTGCACTGTTTCTATTAAAAATATTGCGGGTAGGAGCACCAAAATGATTACTGCTATGATGAGGGTTAATGGTGCTGGGAAAGGGGGGCAGGGTCAGAGGCAGAACTAGTGGCGGTGCTAGGGGGCACCAGCCAAAATCTTGCCTAGGGCATCATTTAGGCTAGGGCCGGCTCTGATATTGCAGTGTAAAAATAAAGCAGCCAGTATTTACCCTGCACAGAAACAAACTCACCCAAATCTAACTCTCTCTGCACATTTAAAATCTGCCCCCCCTGCAGTGCACATGGTTTTGTCCATCTAAGAAGGATTTTGTCAGAAAGAGTGAACTAGAATAAGGCCCAAGAGGAGCCCCCACGGTTTTAGAAATACATTAAATCCTCACTGAGATTCTATACCAATTGTTCATCAGGAGTGCATCCACAAACAACTTTTTTTTCTTTTCTTTTCTTTTCTTCTTTTCTTCAGTGTACACGTTCGGCAGTTAGTTACAGTTACAGAGAAAAGGCATCACTGATGTGTCCTGCAGTGTATTAGACTCACACATTGACCTACACTAAGTATTCAATGCGGCCGGCAAGGGGGTTATACAGCAAGGATCGCCGAAAACAAGCGACCCTCGCCGTTTAACCAGCACTCCAGCCGCTCACCCTATTCTACGTTCCAGGGAATCCTCAATGTGGGATGATGGCGAAGATTCCCCCAAACAGCGAGGCTCTAATGCAGGGAGCTTGCTGTTTTAAAGGGCCTCACACACTGTTTCTCTGTCGCTGCTAAAACCCAGCGACGAGGAAACGGCGTGTGCAGGGGGTCAGTTAAATACTGACCGCGCGAGCTGTGACAGCAAGCAGTCAGCCCTAACCGCTACTCTTTTAAATCAAACTTTTTTATATATAATTTTTCTAAATAACCTACTGTATGAAGCAATTTGAACAAATCATTTATAAGACAGTATGAAATCATCTTCAGTAAGTTAAAGAAATCACTTACTTTTAGAGCTGGGGTTTCTCAAGAAAATCCTTTGTTTCTTCCTGTGATTCCTATTTGCTCTGTAATCAGTGTCAGGGCAGATACAGTCTTTGTGCTTATTCCCGTAGCCCCTTGAGTTTATGCTTCGCGTTCTCTTCTTCAGTGACACAATGTCTGTGGATGGTTTGCACTTATGAATCCGAAGCTTTCCAGACACATCTTCAATGCACTGCCATTTCTAGGATAAATTACAAATAAAACAGTATATATAGATGCCTGATTAAGAGCTTCATGGGTCTGGAGCTGAAAATGTTCAAGGGCCTATTACTGTATGAGATGCGGGGGAGGTGAGACCAGTGCCATATAGAATCCATACACTATAAGACCCACTGTCCCCCAAATATATACAAATACAAAAATGGCAGAATTTTTAGTGGAAAATACAATTTTAATGCTTAATATTTATGGCCGACAATGTGGCCAGCTAATTAGGGTGGCCAATCCCGGGATCGGCGGGATCCTGGGATTTGGCCCAAAAATCACCGGGATTTTACTGCATGCACGGTCTAATGCCTGGCAGCGTCTGAGCACTCGTTCAGACGCTGCCCAGCTGTTCCCGTCCGAGCGTACAGCTCTGCGCCGCGTGACGTGATGTCAGAAGTCTCCCCTGGACCGTTTCCTCCACCCGCCTGCATGCTCAGCACTACCATGCCAGCGGATATGCCCGCTTACACACCTGCTCTCATGCAGCCGACGGAGGAAAAAATCATTAAGGTCGCTCCCCATCAAATAATTTTTTTCCACTCTTTGGTATAAGAAAGTCTATACTTGCTTTTCAGATGGCCGCTTTCTGCCGAATTGGGGGCGTCATGTGCCGTCAGCCACCCACCCACCCCGAGCATGCAGGGGCATGCCTGCGTTCTGATGGGCCCAGCTCAGCGTTTCAATGGGTGTGCCCACCGTTTTTTTGGGCACGCTCATGAAACGCCGGACGGACACGTCTGTCACTAAGGCAGCGACCGCCCCAGCAAACGAATGCGTCGGAGCGCATGTCGAAAAACACCCAACATCGCAAACACGCCGGAGGAGCGAATTTGGACCACAGTGACCAGGTCTGAATCACCCCTTAGATCAGAAAATATCAGAAAACAAAAAATACTATATACTCATAATATAAATAACCAGTTTCTCTGTAACACGTGTGTGTGACTGTGTAATCATACATGGAGGCATGTAGTATAGTAAACCCCCTATATGTAAAGAGGAGATCCTTCACTTCCACGTCACGTCTTGTTAATGGCGCACATTCCTTCATACCTTCAGATGTTTCCTAAATAGATGTGACAGAGGCAATATCAGCTTTCCTTACACTACACCAGATAAAGTGTCTCGTCCGCCTCAGTCTCATGTTACCACATTAAGATCAAGTGTTGACCAGTCATAATATATTTATCTATGGTGTTTAAGACAGCGACAGTCAACTCAACAGCTGGCACATTTATCTGATGGACAGATTAACATGTACAACATTCTGCTTGCAGCGAATCAGCTGCTAATAGCATCTTTATCTTCCAGATTTGCACTAGAAACTGAGATTGATCAGCATTGGAGAGAAAGTTTCTGGATACCGAGTGATCAAAATCTTTTTTTTTTTTTTTAGTAACCAGATGTCCATTAAAGGTGGGGAATATGACTCAGCGTAGGAATCCTCACATTACTTCCATGCAGGCCAGCTTTGACGGCGCTTCCCAGAAGTGTGTGTTAACTAGACAGAGTGCCGGATATGATACATCTTATCTAAACTTATCCCAGCCTTGGGAACCAGGCTGCCAGTTTTGCTTTAAAGCAGGCATGTCCAACGTTGGCCCTCCAGATGTTTTGAAACTATACATCCCAGCATGCTTTGCAATAGTTTTAGCATTCTCTAATAGCAAAACTGTGGCAAAGCATGCTGGGATGTGTAGTTTCACAACATCTGGAGGGCCAACGTTGGACATGCCTGCTTTAAAGGGTTTGATACAAGAAAATAAAGCAGTGAGGATGGACAAGTTATTTCTCGGCTACACCTTGGGAGCGCGACAAAGATGAATGAATTACAGAACACATTCTGGCCCTTATTCAGATCTGATCGCAGTATTGTACAAATTTGTTCTCAAAATGGGCAAAACCATGTGCACTGCAGGTGGGGTAGATGTAACATGTGCAGAGAGAGTTAAATTTGGGTGTGCACATGGTTTTGCAAATTTGTACTGCAATCAGATCTGAATAAGGGCCTCAGTCCATGGAACAGATGTCTGAGAGACTGCAGGCTGCAGGACACATTCTTTGGAAAAGACAAAATTCCTAGAAAATGTGTGAACACCAAGCAGTAAATAGAAGAGAAAGAAATTGTAGAATATGAAAGATATCACAGCAGATTCTAATCTAAGTGCCACGTTTCCACACTTGCTAAGTTAATGTGAATATGTACACTAGGGCCTGATTCTGAAAATCAAATGCAGCAGGAGGCGTCTGTATGGAATGCATGCATCGTGATAATGCTTGCGATCCGATTGCAGCGTCCAAAGACACAGCACTGCATCGCCACTGCGACTGGGTCGCTACGTTCTGTCACACTGCATTAGCCAAATCTTACTCACCCTGGCTGTCAGATGGATCCAGGAAGTCTGTGCCCAATGACACAGGCCCCTGGGCTCGGCATGCCAACAAAACAAAGGTGACATGCCCCCATTTTGTAGAACAGTCCTGGATGCTTCCCCCATTCTGCTCACATGAACCTTTTCTGCACATGTGCATCAGGCCTGTTCTGCACAATCATATTAGTCAGTACTTGTTTCCTAGCACGGCGCCCACGATTTTCATCTTATGCCATCGTATCGATCGGATCGCATCGCATGCGACCCGATCGCATGCAATGCGACCCGATCGCATGCAATGCGACACGATCGCATGCAATGCGATACGATCAGACCCGATTTTTAATTGTACAGGCACCCTGACCTGAAGCGTGGCGAGCGCTGCGAGCCCGCGAGGGGCGGCGGTACGCGTCCTCCGACCTTTTCATACCCCCACTATCCATGTCGGCGTGGAGTTGATTTTATATAGTGTGGCGAGCCACCGAGCCCGAAGTGTAGCGAGGGGATGCGGATTACTTCACATGTATTCCATGTCCCCTCGCGGGGCTTGCTGCGCTTGCCATGAAAATCTGGGGTCCCATCGCACACCTTAATTAGTGGTATGCGATGGCACACGATGGGCGCCGTGCTAGGAAACCCTATTAGCCATAGACCATTGGGATTACTGTTTATGTAAGATGAATTAGGATCTAAATGCATAGCCGTGCCCGGGGCGGGGGGGGGGGGGGGGGCGGGGGCGGCCATGAATGTAATATAATGTGGGGGGGGCGGTGCCTGTAATGCCAGGGGGAGGGCTCACCTGCTGTTTTCTGCCGGCTCCTGATGCCGCCGCAGTTGTAGGCCAATGAGAGGTGCTGAGCGCTATCACGCATGCGCAGCAGCCCTCCTGCGGCCATTTTGGATGTGCGCAAAGTGCTGCAGCCCAGCCAGGCCAGAGGGGGAGCACGGCCGGCCCGATATTAAGGAGTTTTGGGCCGGCCCACCGGGAAATGGCCCGGTTTCCCGGCGGGCCAATCCGCCCCTGCCACTATCTCTCAACAAGCTTTGATCAATTTCCCCCTCAATGGCCCTTATTCTGGTTAACTCGCAAAGGCAAATGCCTTCTCAAATGGACAAAACCATGTGCACTGCAGCAGGGGCAGATGTAACTTGTGCAGAGATAATTAGATTTGGGTCTATTGAGAGCTATAGTGCAGTGTAAAAATAAAGCAGTCAGTATTTTCCCTGCACAGAAAGAAACAACTCACCCAAATCTAAATAAATCACACATGTTACATCTGCCCCCCCTCCCCCCCAGCAGTGCACATGGTTTTCTCCAGTTGAGAAGAAATTTGCCTTTGCGAGTGAACCAGAATAATGGCCCATGTGTCAATTATTATTATTAACATTTCATTTTATAAGTCCAATAAGAAACATCATTTTTCTTTGCAAGTGATGAAAAACCAGACATCAAAAAATAGCACGAGAGAATCAGAGGTAAAATATGAGCCTACATGTTTTTTTTTTAAAGATTATTCATAAAAAATGTAAATGTATCAGAGACAGTCAGTCCTGTATAGGATCAATCACAGTCATGATAAGACCGGAATATGTCTGGTATTTAACTGTCATTATCTGCTTCACCATCTGACACCTCCACCTCGCAATCCCAGACGTGTGTGGTTTTAGTCAGAATCCACAGCTGGCCAGAGACTGGAAGTTTACAAATGTATGGTTGGAAAGATGTTTATTTTATGAGAAAATCATATTGCTGAGCCAAACCAGACTGCATTAGCTTTTGTCAGAATTATTGGAGAGACCACGTTTCTCTGCTGCAATGCATTTCTACTGAGCAATGACAGCACCCAGCTTTATATAAGTCAGAACTTTGGGGGATATTAAATGCCGTTTTGGGCATGTTCGGGGGAATCCTCGCCATCCTCTGACGGCAAGGATTTCCCCGGAACATAGAATAGGATGAGCGGCTGGTGAGGGGGTTAAACGGCGAGGATGGCTTGTTTTTGACGATCCTCACCGAAATCAAGCCATCCTCACAGGGCCGGTGCAAGGCACCGGAGCGCCCCAGGCGAGGGGGGGTGGGGCGCCCCGGTGCCTACGGGGGGGGTACCTGTGGTGCTGTGTGATCTGGCGGCGGGGTCCCTGCAGTGATGCGCGCTATCTGGCAGCCAGGCGGCGGCGCGGGAAGCGCTGATGGGTTTCAAAACTCACCGCACGCTGATTGGCTGAATCGCAGCCAATCAGCATGCGGAATGTTTTCAAACCCAGCAGCGCTTCCCGCGCCGCCGCCTGGCTGCTGGATAGCGTGCATCACTGCAGGGACCCCGCCGCCAGATCACACAGCGCCGCAGGTACCCGGCACGGACACCCCTGCAGCCTCCATGCGAGAGGCGAAGTGCCGCCCTCCAGTGGCTGGCGCCCTAGGCAAATGCCTAGATTTGCCTAGTGGTGGCGCAGGCCCTGCATCCTCACCATGAAACCCCCCTCGCAGGCAGCATTGGATATACCCCTTAGTATGATAGGTGGAAAAGTTCCATTTCATACAACAGCAAAGAATAGGATAGATACTTTCCACAGGCGTTGATGCAGCACATACCAATGCTTGACTTTCTGTGGGGAACATTTCAGTGTTAATAATATACCATTATGTACCATCATACAAAGCTGTCAGGCTCACCTACTGTGGGAGGACCCAATTGTGGCTAAAGGGGGCGAGGAATTGTTCTGACAGTAGATGGAAAGCAAATAGATTGTCGGTGCGCACATTCGTGGTATTCTGTGAATTTCACAGTAATTAGTGCAATGGCTGGCACCAATGTGCACAAGCACAATGCAATAAGTGTGACAGTCACTTTTTGAGATTGATAGTTTGATGGGGCCTACACACGGGATGGGGGCCCACACTGGACTTTTTAGGGCATTTTCTAAGCAATCTCACTAGATCGCTTAGAAAATGCCCCTACATCACTAGGGTCCATAGCGATATGTGGCCCCACGCGTCACTATCACCCAGCGATTGATATCCAGCATGCTCGATAAATCTACTTAATTGCTGGTCAGGGCCAGTGTTCTCGCCGGAGAACACTGCCCCTGACAGATCGCTGACACATCGCTGTGCAGCGCTGTGTGCTGTGCGATCTTACTGAGCAATTTACATTGCTCAGATCACCCAGCAGTCTCCCTGTGTGTAGGCCCCGTAATAGTGTGAGATTGTCTACTGATAATACTTACACTGATTGGTAGTTATCAAAATCAACAACTAACACATTTTAAGTGAACACTTTTACCAGTTATTAAGTATATGCCAATATAAGTAGGTATAGGAACTCCTAAAGTGCCATACACATCCCATGACCAACAAAATTTCCGTATTTCTCCATGCAATCCATAGAGGAGCGCAGGGATATATGTGTTGTATAATTTCTGTCCGACAGCATACAGCTGCTGATATGTTGGTACTATCAAAGTCATGTCATGTCGCTGAGTCTGAGTACTTATGTAGATGCACAGGATGAGATGCTCTCCTGGAACTCAGAGGGCTTTCCTGTAGGACCGACATTGCTAATTTATGCACATGCAGTTGGCCATGACGCGTATGCGTTTCCCCATACAATCCCCGTTACCACCCCCAAACCCACATCCCGTCACTTACTTTGCATCTAATCCCTCATTACAACTGCCACCAAAAATAACGCACTGTGGCTTGGGTGCATGCTAGGTAAGAAAACATCAACCGATTGGGGATTGCTTCTGAATTAGACATTGCTGATAACTGAAATCCCCTGTTCATCTTCACATAATTATGTGTGTACTGAATATGTAAGAATAGGACCAGAACCTTATTCTGGTTCACTCGAAAAGGCAAATTTCTTCTCAAATGGACAAAACCATGTGCACCGCAGGTGGGGCAGATGTGACTTGTGCAGAGAGAATTAGATTTGGGTGAGGGTGAATAAGGTTCTGGTCCTAGGCTGAAAGCGGAGGGTCCCCTCTTTCCATGGGTACAAGAATTTTAAAAATCGGCCCTTGGGAACCGGAGATATCTGACTTCAAAGCAGTGGTCCCCATCCAAGCCTGTTAATTGCTCTTCCCAGTCAGATATTTCAAGTTCTGTCTGAGTTAGTTTAGTTAGTTAGTTTTTCTGAGTTATATTCCAAAAGCTGGGACTCTGCTCCTTTGATGGACACTAGCAGCTTGTCTCTACTGTTCCCAGAACCAGAGATATCAGCATTCCAGTAGCTGGTTACTGCTACAGGTCCACACACCTGGTATGTAGTGTTATATACTTGTTGGCAGATTTCTCTGCCTACTGAATGCTGATCACCTAGTCTCTAATATCATTTGGTAGATGCGATTCTCTAGTTTTTAATTCCATTAAAATCTAAGAAATCTATTTTCGGGAACTGGAGATATCTGCAGTCAAGCAAGCTGTCCTCCCACCAGAAAATTATGAATAATAAGCCCACTCCACTATATATATTTATTATTATTCCTATACATTTGGTCTATCTATAATACTTTAACTGACCCGGCTTTGCTCCTTTCCTCTGGAAACCCCCTTCTGAAAATCCTTGGATGTACATACATATTTCCTGCCTTAATACAGAGGCTGTTTATAATATGTAATGTCTGTTTTACTGTATACAGTTGAATCAAACAATATTAAGATTGCACTTAACCCTGTTTTAGACATTTCATTTATTTCCTAGGTACAGGTAATCTTATAGTATGCATTGAGGAGTATTTCTTTATCCCACCGACTTCCCACTGCCAATAAGGGTCAATCATCAGAGGAAACCCATACCCAGCCAAGCTCATATTTATCTCTCAGGTTTAGAAAGAAATTGCCCTGTATGCACTTTCACAGAGATTAACAACTAATCAGTTGTGTGGCAGGTAGGAAATTCTTTGCTAGGAGATTTGCGCTCAGCAATAAGTTTACGATTGGCCACTGGAATGCAATCCCATGTTAATCTGCAGAGGAATTTATAAGAACAAGGAAAAGCTGGAAATATTAATAATGGTGTAAGTCAGACTATACAGCAACCTGAAATTAGATGCTGCAGCTGGTAACTCTTTTCAGTAAGTAAAACTTCTGTTTACAGATTACCGGTGTTCTTTTTTTACTTTGTTAGAGGGGAAGATGTATCAAACCTTCTAAAGAGGACAGGTGGAGAAATGAGCGTCAGATGTATCAAACCTAAAGAGGTTCCCATATGGTAATGTGGCAGCCCAGCGCCCCTGCACTTCACCGCCCCCCCCCCCCCCCCCCGCACGCCGTCTAAGGTGCATGCCCCCAGCAAAATGAAAGTTCACCGTGGGGCACGCACCCTGTGTCTGCACATGCGCAGAAGGCACGGAGGATAGATTTCATTTTGGGCTATAGCTCACATGTGGGTACTGGGTAGCATGCATGTAACTGCACCAAAAAAACTAACAAGGGAAGACTTTCAATGGTTTATACTGAGACAGAAATATTTTTTCCCATACTGATGAGGATAACACAACCAGGATGACAATAAAAGTGGTAGAACACATTTTTTCCTTACCTGCCCAGGCTGCTCACACGCAGTCTGGTATCGGGCCTGCTGGCACAGCTCCTTCACGCGCTCGTATTTCGGCAGGTGGTTGGACTGCGGACTACTTTGACTTGGCTCCTCTTTTTTTCTCATAAACTTTCTGTGAGGCAGAAAAATGAAGATGGAATAAAGGACTGTGCATAATTTGGGCAATGGGAAATACTTTGGTTTCATGAGCTTTGGTTTTATATTTTGACATTAAAAATTATGTTACTTGTTTCCTAGCACGGCGCCCATCGCATGGTATACCATAAGACTAAATATGGTATGCGATGCGATGCGACGCGATGTTGTACAATAAAAAATTGTATGTGATTGTATACGATTTTTTATTGTACAACCACCCTGATGGGTCCTTACAATGTTAAATGCCCCCCCCCCTACTATCAACGCCAACCCGAAGCGTGGCGAGCGCAGCGAGCCTGCGAGGGGCGGCGGTACGTGTCCTCCGACCTTTTCATACCCCCACTATCCACGTCGGTGTGGAGTTCATTTATAGATAGTATGGCGAGCGCAGCCACCGAAATACATGTAAAGTAATACGCGTCCCCTCGCGGGGCTCACTGCGCTCGCCGCGCTTCGGGCTCGGTGGCTCGCTGCACTCGCCACACTATCTAAAATCAACTCCACGCCGACGTGGATAGTGGGGTATGAAAAGGTTGGAGGACGCGTACCGCCGACCCTCGCGGGCTCGCTGCGCTCGCCACGCGTCGGGTTCTCATTGATAGTGGGGGTGGCGTGGGGGTGCATTTAACATAGTAAGCACCCGTTAGGGTGCTTATACAATTAAAAATCATATCGCAACGCATCGCATTGCATGCATCGTATGCGGCTATATGGCATGCGATGCATGCGATGGCATAAGATGCCATGAGATGGAAATCTTGGGCGCCGTGCTAGGAAACAAGTACCAAAATTATTTATTTGATTTAGTTTTGTTTTTGGATATCACATGGGATTTTATTTGCTGGCGTGTTAGTTGTTATTGTGAGTTATGTTCTTTTCACAGTTTGCTTTCAGATTGGCTAGGCAGCATTCTCTACCTGCCTTCCAGCATGCAGCCAGAAAGTGAATGGCTGTCATCAAGCTGATTGGTGGATGGATGGAGCTATGCACCAATCAGAGTGTAGCACTATCTACTTGCATCTGAGCCTGCAGCCAGTTAGTGAATGGCTGTCAGCATGCTGATTAGTGGATAACTGGGCCTATCCACCAATCAGAGTGCTGATAGCCATTTACTGTATGGAAGAAGCAGGTGTAATTTATTTTTTTACATTTATGGGTGTGTAGGGGCCCCCGTATACAGGGCCTACAATGCTGGGCCCAGGGCCTACAATGCTGGGCCCAGGGCCTACAATGTTGCTAAGTTAGCGATCAGTGCTCCCCTGTAACGCAAGGTGCCTGAGATAAACAGCTGTACAAAATTACAAAAATAGCAGATTACCCTCTTTCCACGAGGAACGTGTCTCTCCAAATCTTGTGTTTCTTACTTGTCCGTAATCTGAAATAAAGTGGAGATTGTACAAATGAGAACCAGCTGCTCTATGGATCATATAATCACAGAATAGTGTGTGACAGCCTGTTATATTCTAACCTGTTCATTGTGTGTCTCTATCACATAGGGGCAATAAGATATTATCTCACAACAATCACATGTGTAACATTGCTACTGTTCCCTATTGCCTACCGCATGCAATATTTACTGTAAACACACGACAGTGACCCCCTTGTGCCCAGCACCTGCTCTCCTCTTCCACCCTCACTCTTCTGTGATCTGCCCCATACCACCGGACTCTTTTCATGCAGCACTCCTCATGCTTAGCTCTGGAGTAACTGTCACTCCTGTAACCTATCCGCAATTAGCAGAAGAGTCAGCGGCACTTGTCTTCCACCACCTGGACCATTTATCATATCTATAAATCGCTGCTCATGTCTCACAATGTTGGTGTCAATGTTTGCAACACACAGTAGCTTAATTGGCAATCACCCCTGCTGGGGCAGTTTCTGCTGCATTTCCCAGGATGAATGCATTCTGTCACCTTGTCCAAAGAGCTAACAGGACAAGTAGTGTCAGATGACCAATCCACTGGCTTCACTGGCAGCCTTACAATGGGGCTCAATTTGAGTTATGTAGGGTACACACTAGAACAATTTGGCCTCAATTCCCCCAATTTCAATACAATCTCGACCGATAGTATGTAAATTGGGCATGTTTTGGCATGATTTAGATCTGATTCCCGATCCAATGCGCATCCCCACTGGTTGTTTGGTCGTTTTGCAGATCCTACCTGCTGCAGTCAGGATTTGAAAACTAGCCCTTCAACTGGGTGGGTACAGATCATGATCGGATTGGATGCAGATTGTGAGCAGATTGTGTGCTCCAGCAGATCTTGCGACCATCGTATGGGCATCTCACGATCTGCTCACTATGATGATCGTTCTGGTGTGTACCCAGCATAAGACGCAAGTGGCAATGTGGCAGGATCTTACCATTACAGAATAATACACATACGAAAAAAAAAGAAATTGTGGCTGCACTTGTGCCAAATCAGACTTTGCACAAGGACTGAGATAGTTTGCATGTATGGACTGATATGTCCTTTTGACAGATCCCACTATCTTTCTCCCATTAGTATAAGATAGTGTGCAGGCCTCCACGGCTGTCCAGATAATTGGCCACAGATCCCACAGACTCAGAACCAGCACCATTATGACAGACAGATGGCAGCTTTGGAAGAAGAATACCTGTTTCCTGGCCTCTCTATATCCATCAAAGTGAGGACAGACTTCCCATCCATGTCCGGTGGTGCGTCCAAACCAGCAATATCCAGAATAGTTGGGGCAATATCCAAGTTCAGCACAATTTGAGGCACACTGCAAATATAAAGAAGATGTTATTTAATATTACTGTATGCTAAAATGAGGCATACAATTGTATTTACTGACTTCTCTCTTCTATTTTCTTATACAGTACACTGTTATACTGAAGTATTAAAAGTAATTGATTTATTATTACTTAACTTTTTTCAAAATCTACATACTGTAATTACATGATGAGTTGGCTCTAAAGTCTAGTAGACCCCCTTAAAAGAGAATAGCCCCTGTAAGTCGGGATTCCGACTGTCAGGCTTTTAACAGTTGGTTTTCCGATGTCGGTCTACTGGCCTTTGGAATCCCGACTATCGTGAGCACATCCGGCAACCCAAACATAAATTATATTGTATGCTACAGTATATCAAAAAGTTAATCTTTTTTGACATTCTGTTTTTGCTGATATTATAATTGGCACTAAAGTATTTGGGCTGTATGTATTGAAGCCCAGGTTGGCCAAAGGTGCGGGTTAGCGGCTGAACTTGGACTTTTTTTAAAGCAGCAATCATTTACAAGGCAAAACCATGCCTTGTAAATGATTTTGACTTTAAAAAAAACTGTCCGAGTTCGACAGGTAACCCACATTTTAGTGAATTACAATTGTAATCCAGTAAGCCGCAGTTGGAGTGCTGATGACTGCCCAATAGTAAGTAAAATCTAACTGATTCTCCGCATATGAAAATTTGTTAAGAGCAATGTATGTTAATATTAAACATTACTCCTTCTGGGTATTACAAACAAATACTTACCGGTTAAGTAATATATAATTCAATATCCAACTTAATCAAATATTAATATCACAATATTCATTCAAGTCTACATGATACATTTCAAGCCAAGTCCATATATGGAGAGATTGTGAAAAGAGATTGTGAACGTGGCACCTAGAAGCGTGGGTGTGTAGTTTAAAATGACTTCTATCCAAATGTAGATGAGCCCCAAAGCAGTTAGTAAGTCAGTGCATACACACTGAGCGGCTTTCCCCCTGCCCGGCGCCGACGGAAGGGGGTAGGACGGCTTTGCATAGCGCAGCGCTATGCAAAGCCGTCCTGAAAGCCGCTCATCTGCTGGTATAACCAGCAGATGAACGGCTTTCCCAGTGATAATGCGGGAGCGCACAGCAGCGCTCACCACTCATCGTCGGCCCATACACACTGGGCGGCATTGAGCTGAAAGCCACTCAAACTGGGTGTTTTGAGCGACTTTCATCTCAAAGTCGCCCAGTGTGTATGGGCCTTTACTATACTTGATAAAGTGCTGGGAAATATTGATGATTTTTTTTTATTATTAACAGTTTCTTATAAACCGCATATAGATTTAAAAAAAGACACGTCTTTGATGGGACTTTAGGCAGCTCACAGATAAAACAAACTCTGGGGCTTGTCTTTGCCGGTCCACGTCTGAAGGTAGTATTAAAAACAATTTCCAGCAACTTCACATGAGTATTCAAATACATTCTCTGTTTCCTTCATTTCAAGCTGAACATATTCCCACAAAGCAAAAAATGATATACTGTACAACTTGGAACATACATTACACACTCAAGCAGTATAGTTACGTTGGGGGCCAGCTGGAAAGCGAATAAACAGACAGAATAATCTGCAAACTAATCAATGTGAACATGTGTTGTACTCTGAGAGGCTGGTTATATCCAGTAGCTATTTATCTTCAAAACAGCCCTGGTAATGTAATAAAACCCATGCATGCAATGTTGTCAACCATCCGTATTTCAGTATACAGGCTCTCAGCTGTGTCTATACCACAGGCCCTGCAAGCTCCCAGGCCTCATGGTTTACATTATTTGCCGATTTTAACCTTTGTTTAAAAAAATCAAAAGAAAAAATATTTTTTATGTTTAAACAAGTTCATAATGTAGCCCGTTACTGATAAAGTCCAGGACAGAGAATGTGATGGATACCCATGTTATCTGGAAACATAGTTGAAAGAATCTACAGCTGGGAACAAGATGGGAGAACCTACATTGATCCTGGCTCCACATTTGGACCGCGCACAAAGAAGGGAACCCGGATATCGAAATCATAGGGCATTGACTTTCCTTTCACCAGCCCGAACTGTCCTATGTGGTAGCCGTGGTCAGCTGTGTAGATAATGTATGTGTTGTCCAATTCTCCAGTTTCAACCAGCATGTTGTAGAGCTGGTAAAACGAAAATGAAATACCGGCATTAGATTATTACAATGCAACATCATTATGCCAAACTGCCTGCTTTATAATAATCTACAAGCAGAACATCAGATTAATCACTTGATTGTGTATAAACCTCTTTGAAAGTCCTCAACATTTTATTCGCCTGCTTAAATATTATTGTAATTTAGAATTGTATGCAGATTCAATTAAGTATAAGGTTCCGGTGATTAATGGTAAATGTTAGGAACATCTCTTTTGGTATTTGCTGGTACGATTATGGGACGTGTATAAAAATGTGCAAGACTATCCTGCCTGGGTAACACATGGAATCTTGTGGCTACTTGAATAAGTCCATTAGACTTTATGAGCCAGATGAAAGAATGCAGGGCACACAAACACATCCCTAACACATGACACCTCCAATACAAAGCCTCAATTGGGACCCCAAAATAGCATCTCCAAACTTTTATGTTTCATGACTAATATATACACGTGCTACAGCTCACATGCCATAATGGAGATTCTCAGTAGGAGAAGTTCTGAGTGGTGAGCCCAGGTGCAAAACTATAATTTGGGCCCCCCTACTCACACCAACCCAAGTTTACAATATGCAACATGGCAGTGGGTGACAGGGAGAGGAACTGGGTGACAGGGAGAGGCAGAGGGTGACATTGCCTCTCCATGTCACCCTCTGCCTCTCCCTGTCACTCAGTGTGTGAGAAGGAGAGGCAGTGGGTGACAGGGTAAGCAGGATGTGAGAGGGAAAAACAGTGGTGGCAGGAAAAGTGCAACAGGGGCAGCAGTGGGCCCCTTATCCACAGGGGCCCCGGTGCACTGCACCTGTTGCACCAATGATAGTTCTGCCTCTGGAGATGATGGTGGAAGGTACATTTTTATTTTAAAGTTACCTTCTCCATGGAGTCATCCACAGACATGAGTGTCTGCAGCCTCTTCCTGTGAAGTACATTTGTGAACTCCATGTGTATAGGTAGCATGGCTCCCGTGTACTGCATAATCCAATGCTTGTCCATGTTTGGTGCATAGTTATAGCTGGGAGTTCTGAGGAACAATGCAAAAGAAACATTTGTCATTTAAACAGAATACATAGTTACAGGTATAATGGAAAAGCATTGTGTCTTTATTACACACAGAGCGAAGAGAGACCAGTCAGAGACCCTAGCGACAGACCTTCAATCCACAATGTCTTTGGTCATCCCAGACAGGCTTTAATGCATATTCTCTTTTTGTTATTGGTTTTATTTGCGTCGAAGTGTCTATGACTCACATTGTCATTTTGTAATTTAGTGCTATATCAAAATGGTTATATTTTAATTGGTTTTGAAGTGTGCATTGCACACAATCTTCTTTATCTTGGTGCCATATATATTGTGTTTTTTGTTATTATGGGCAAGGAAACAAATTACATATTAAAATAAAAAAGTACAAAGGATCTTATTCAGAATCAGAGCCGGCCTTAGGCATAGGCAAACTAGGCAATTGCCTAGGGCATTTGGAATGCCTAGGGGCATCACCAGCTTCTGCTGATTAAAATGATATGCAGCATGCCTATATTCTGTGTGTGAGTGAGGCTGTATCTGCATATGAAATAGTGTATTCATGGAAATCACTGTAACATAGCATTCCATATGCAGTTACAGCCACAGTTGCACACAGAATATAGGCATGCTGCATATCATTTTAATCATTGGAAGCTCCTTGTGTGTGCTGGTCATAACAATGCAAATAAGATGAATTTTCAGAAAAAACGGCACCCAACGTTAGCAGAACTGGCCAGGAGCTGCATGGCTTATTGAGTCAAGATGTATGAGGAAACATCTGTATCCAAGCAGGGGCATAGGTCACAGTGTTAGCGGCTGTGCGAGTGCTATCTGCAGGTGGGTTGCTTGTGCAATAGTGTTCAGCATATGTGTAAGGGGCATTATGTGTGTCATGTATAAATGCATTAATAATGTGTGACATATATGTAACATGCATTATGTGTGTCATGTGTATAAGTGCATTAATAATGTGCAACATATGTGTAATGGGTATTATGTGTGTCATGTGTATAAGGGTATTAATAATGTGCAACAGATGTGTAAGGGGCATTATGTGTGTCATTATGTGTATGAAGGGCATTAATAAAGGTTGGCATAATGTGTAAGGGGCATTATGGTTATAAGGACATTAATAATGTGTGTCATGTGTAAGGGGCATTACTGCATGGTATTATCAGGGGTACAGAGAGAAAGGGGTAGGGGCTACAAATTACCCAGGCCAAAGTCTGATGGAAGGGCCCAGTGGGGGCCCTGGGCCCCCTCCCCTTAAGTGACAGCAGCAGCTGCAACTCTTCTCCTCTGCCCAGCACAACACTGCTTTGTGCTGGGTTGCAGTGTGGCCATGGAGGTGCTTAAAATACAAAATTTTCTCCGGATTTTTTTCTAAGGGTATAATGTGAGGAGTAATGTACATAAGGTAAAGTGGTACTACTGTGTGATGTAACGTGAATAAGGGACACCATCGCAAGATATAATGTGAATAAAGTTGCACTACTGTGTGGCATAATTTGCATTGGGGGTACTATTGGGTGGCCATGCCCCTTCCCAGCAAGAACACACCCCTGTTTGGGCTGCACACCGAATGTGTGCACTGTTTCTATTTAAAATATTGCGGGTAGGAGCACCAAAATGATGACTGCTATGATGAGGGTTGATGGTGCTGGGAAAGGGGAGCAGGGTCAGAGGCAGAACTAGTGGCGGTGCTAGGGGGCACCAGCTAAAATCTTGCCTAGGGCGTCATTTAGGCTAGGGCCGGCTCTGTTCAGAATTGGATGTAAAAGTGAGTTGTGGCTTGTTTCTTGTTAGTCGGTATACCCCTGTACGTCTAGACTCTAGAAATATGCATTTGCCTCTCTGTATGACAAGGAGTTGGGGGTTGGAACGAACATGTAGGTGTGGCCTAAGTACAATAAGGACCTTTTATGGGTATATGGCCAAAATGGTATCTGAAAAGATCCAAATAAGCAAAATGCAAGATCATATAGTTGCAGAACCCTTCTGATTGTCAAATGTGTCTACACCACAACATGGAAATTAATTTACAGGTATATATTCAATTGATGCCAGATCCATTCTGAAATTATTTTGATGGAATGGATCTGGCATCCATTATTCAATGCAGCGTTCAAATTCAGATGTCGGATTTGGCCGCTAATTGATGCTCACCGGGTTGGTGGCAGGACTGCTCTCACCGGGTCTGGCGGTGGGACAGGTGAGTGGGGGGTGGAGTAATGGTGGTGACCGGAAGGTATGGGTATGCAGCAGGAGAGTATGTGAGGCGGCAGACAGGAGGACGGCACCATGTTAGCTGCTGCTGCTCAACCGGCGCCATCCTCTATGCCTCAATCCAAACTTTTCATGTCGGATTGAGATTTCCGGAAACATGGCCAAAACCTTTCCATCAAAAGCAGGTGGATTAGTGGCTATTCCATCAATCCACCTGGTTTTCGGTAGGTCTGATCATTTTGACCAGCCGAACAAAACAGCTAGCATTGAATAGATCGTAACTCCTTCTGATCTATTCATGTCGAAAACTGCCATTTTTTCAGCAAGACGGCAGTTTCAACATCAATTGAATACTGTATTGCTTTAAAATAAATGTGTCCAACTCTCTTTGGGTTGGGGAATGTTGCATAAATGTCTATAATGGTTAAAAAATTAAATTGTATATGTGTGTGAGGTCTCCCATTAGCATCTTGCATGCTCTGAGCCAGCTGTCCTGGGGCTTGTTATCTGCAATCTCTGTCCTTTTACAATAATGAATATAAAATACTATTCTCCTGTCTCTGGTATCAATGTTGCCACAGAAAGTTTTCATGTAATGATGATTTATACATCAGAAGGAGGAAAGCAGGTGAGCCTTGAAAGTTACATAACCCATTTCATTAGATCAATGTTCATTCATTATGTTGATGAAGGCAAACTTCAAAACTATACTTGTGGATATCAAGTTGGAATATAATAAATTATATATCAAACAAACAAAGAGCCTTTTTGTAACGACTTTCATGTAACTGAAAATAACATGCACAATATCGAACTCCCTGGCATTATACGTTGTGTGCAGAAATGCAGCACCTTGTACCGGGCGTAGCCGAACCACTTACTAATATGAGCATATTAAAAGCTGTTCTCATATTGCACAAAGCAACATTTCAAATGTCCTGATCGCTCGCTACAGAAATACTAGGGAGTATGGGTGATACGAAACATTACATGACGTAAACCTTGTTGCCTTGACGAAAAGAACAATAATCTGCAAGTTCAATTGAGAAAATTGGAGCTCACCCTGCAGAACAAATGAGAACATCTTTAGAATGTTTGTTTTAACAATCTAAAGGGAACATCTTTTGGAACCCTGAAGTAGTTCCACCCGTGCCACAGGATTCCAAGTATATTATCATTTGGACAAGTGTTCTTGGAAACAATTTTTTATTTCTTTCCTGTTTTTCGAGCCAATGACATTTCATTTTTTTTAACCTCACACTAAAAGAACGAATAATTTTACTGCTCATTTGGAAGAATGGGTTTCAAAAGTCAAATACTGTAATTACGATATAAACTGATTTATATAACTGACTTTCTGGGCTCAATCCATTTAATCCGCAAAACCAGTGACTGGCAATCAAAACAGGGTGGACAATTAGAACCAAAACAATGTACACCACCAAATAACTGGTGTTACTAAGGATGACAGACACAGTTTAACAAATACAAACATTTGGTCTATGGGTGCCTAATGCTTATACTCTGTGATTCAAGAATGTGTGGGAATCACTCATGGTCAGACTGGACCCAGTACCCCTAACCCATTGTTGGTTTGCAATGGGAAAGTATGGTGGGACATACACCTGTGTAGCGCTTAGTCTTGCCTCCTAAAATGCTATTTTTGAGACAGCAGAATCTCTCAGTTACATTGGAAAGATTTAATAATAAATTATGGAAATAGGTAAGTCTCACAGTCATGTCAAATTATAATTGACATAAATGAATACATACAGAAAGGGGGTTTATGTTACCTGCGCTCATACATGCATCATCTCTTTGACTCATTTTAATCAATTATCCAATTTCTAGGCACAAAAATGATTCAGAGTAGAAATTACTTGAAGGAATCAATAGATTTATTCCAGGAAACTAATTTCCAAACTTCTGTGGACAGTAAAAGTCACTATTGAGTTCCAAAATTCTACTCACATGTGTTGGGAAGCATTTGGGAAGAGCTCAGAAAACTGTGGAGCAGAATCCTCAGGACCGTGTGGAGCTGCATGACTGACGACCATCATGATTGGCCGATGAGGGTACAACTTCTTTGATAGTTTAAAATAACTAATGCTGTCGTTGGTAATTAGATCGGTGAAATAATCCTAGACCATAAGGTAAAAAAAAACAAAGAATGAAACAGTTGGAAATTAGTAAATAACTGGCAACTTTTTTTTTGTGGGATTCCACTCTAGCACTGCTTTCAAATGCAGGGTCTCACTGGGACTTTTAAACGGTTCAGTCCCGGTGCGACCCTGCGTGTGCGGTCCCACTTAACCCGTTCACACTGCACAGCAACAAGGCAACGAACCGGTAAGAACGTTTTTTATCCGGTTCGGATTGCTGTGTTGCTACCGGCTAGCTGTAACCGGTAACCCCTTTCACATTGCACTAATTACCGGGTCGAACCGGCAAGAATCCGGCTTGTACCCGGTAATTAGCTGCGATGTGAAAGGGGCATTAGAGACTTGGTGGCAGTGATCGCAGGGGAAACTGCGGCATGAGTGGCAGTATCCCACTGCAAAAATGTTAGCTTTTAACTAGGATGAACCATCAACCTTAATATGACCATTTTCCTTTCACTTTAAAAAGTTCATTATACTGGAACACTCTGCTACTGATATCTCCAAATGCGTGTAATCATATCACTGAGAGGATGTATGCCACCCTGATAGCTTCCAGAACCTTCCCGGGAACACCTATGATGTGCCAAGCCTTTGATATCCTGCTACAAAGTGCTCTAAAGAATGCTTAAAAGCTGTCACTGTGATGTCAGCGTTTTGACGAATGGTCAGAAAAGCGGCTTCTGTCATCCAGAACTACTTTCTAAAAGCACTTTTAGCAAGTTATCAGGTCAAAATGACGTGCCTTACATAAGGCATTAGGGTCACACACGTCATAAGATTACGGATATTATAAACTGCTCTGGCACATGTTACTATAGCAATTTAATCTGCAGAAGGGATTAGTAATTAAAGACGCACAACCCATTTTCCATTGTAATTAAATGAACATTAATCCAAAATATAATAAATTGAAAAAAGTATGCAGAATACAGGCTTATGCCTTATGGTGTGTACACACGGTGAGATTCCTTTGCTCTTCGACTTTCTATACAATCTTTGCTAACTCATGTCCTATTTACATCCAATTCATGCTATAATGACTGTCAACCTGGTCGATAATACGATCCACACCCGGTACAACCCAGCATGAGATTTTTACTATATAGTCAAAAGCACATCGGGATCGCATGCAGATCACACAGGTTTTAACCTTGCGATTCCGATGCGCGCTCCTGAGACAGCACAAATAGAAACCCAGATAGACAGGGCAGCAATGACTATATAGTGCAGATCTAATGGGGTGTGGATCGTATTATGGACCACACTTAGGTCGACAGGCAACTAGGTTGACAGATGTCTGGGTCGACATGGGACAAGGTCGACATGGGTTTAGGTCGACAAATGCATTAGTTTGACATGGGTTAGGTCGACAGGTCGTGAGGTCGACATGGTTTTTTCACTGTTTTTTACCCGAATGTCGACACAGTTGACATGGGCACAGTTGGAAGTCAACCGCAGCCCCTCGCATCGCTCGCAATGCTTCGGGCACGCTATTTTATTCTCCCGCCATGCCCTAGTGGATGGTAGGGCATGAAATACTGCCTGTCGGCACATGTCGGCTCAAAAAAACAGTGGAAAAAACCCATGTCGACCTCGCGACCTGTCGACCTAACCCATGTCGACCCAACGCATTTGTTGACCTAAAACCATTTCGCCCTTGTCCCATGTCGACCTTCATCCATGTCGACCTAGAGCCCAGTCGACCTAGTTGCCTGTTGACCCAACGGTGTCGACCTAATGACTGTCGATAATATGACCGTATCCCGTTGTACCTTGTGTACACACCATTATGGTGTGTACACATGGTCAATTAGGCTTGCTATTCGATCCCGATGCGATCAGATCGCATAGGGATCGGAACGCATGGCAAGTCATGCGACGTGCATGCGATTTTGACTATATAGTGCAGATCTGCACTGTGTAGTCATTGCAGCCCTGTCTATCTGGGTTTCAATTTGTGCTGTCCTGGGAGCGCGCATCGGTATCGAAAGGTAAAAAACCTTATATAGTCAAAATTGTATGCTGGATTGTATCCGTGTGTACACACCATAAGTCTTATTATTTAGTCAGCAACAGTATAAAAGCTAGTGCAATGGATTGTACAAAATAAAAAGCAAAAAAAAAAAACACACATATATATCAACTTTATGCTAGTACTAATATATTTATGTAGCAGCTTTATATATATATTTTTTATTCTTTTCAGATTTGCCAGGCTAAATAGCTATGGATAATTGGATTTTTAACCTCAGCACTACCAGCGGGACTTGTAAAAGCGCCACTAGTGTGCGAGTGAGATCGTTAAGGCCGGCACGATCACTGGGTGCACGCAGCTGCAGTGCTCACATTAAAGGCAACGCTGATTTGCAAATAAGTGGACTTAACCCATAGCCAAGATGGCTCGCGGAAATTGTGTGGCTCAGGGAAATTGAGGAAATGGAACAAAAGAGGAGGAGGTTGGGAATAAAGATGAACTTTTAAATGAAACCACCTGCTACTACCGCTGGCCGGCAGTCTCATGCAAGCCTCATTTGGAAGCCGGCATAACACAAGTGGTCTCATGATGAGTACTTATTCCTCACAACAGCTGCAATAGCAG
The DNA here is from genome assembly GCF_055691185.1 of Crinia signifera. Lineage (NCBI taxonomy): Eukaryota > Metazoa > Chordata > Amphibia > Anura > Myobatrachidae > Crinia > Crinia signifera. The sequence goes on along the minus strand of NC_139221.1, from coordinate 53,500,587 downwards.
AGCCAAGGAGACAGGAGTTCTCTTCTACGGCTGTATTCCCTGAGCCAGGTGTTTTTATAATACAAAGCTGCCACTGCTACTATTCAGCCGGGTAGAACAGAATCCTATAGGAGTAAATGACATTTTGTGAACATTGTAAAATCGTCAAAGTAAGACCCTTTTACAATTTTATTAGCTCACGTGTCAGTTTGCGTTGGAAATGTGCCAATGGGGGCTGCTGGTTCAGAGTTGGAAGCAAAACAAATTAAGCAAGTAACTTTGTATCTGGAACAAACTGCGCTGCACTGCAGGTGGGGCGGATTTCAGATGTGCAGAGAGTTGATTCGGGAATGGTGGATCTCAACTGATATTTAAACTGCAGAGCAAATATAAAGCTTTTTCAGCTAGAAGCAAAAGCAGCCAGTATGTCTAGCGAATGCAGGAAAGGAAATGTATTTCTGCCCAATGCATTGCAACTCAGAATCAGGTCCAACATATAGGCCCTTATTCTGATCTGTGCGGAAATTCCCGCATTCTTACGGAGCGGTCAGCACGCAACGGTGTTTTGCCGCATGCGGCCATCGTCCGTAGAAACGCCCACGTGTCCTCCGCATTCGGACGGACTCACTCTTTAAGAACAGGGCGTGTTTACGGACGACATACAAACCATGCGTGTGCGGGAGAAACACTCCGATTCGGCACGGTATTACAGAGTATTACAGAGTATGCTCGGGAATACCGCATCCGAACGGGAGCCAAGCGGTGCTACCGCACGTAAGCGGAGTATTTACGCCAAACAACCCACTATTATGTATCTTCTGCAATACATCACTTGACCCACTTATTCAATTACCTATCCTCATAAAAAACTTGTTATTTGGAATTGGAATCAATTAGATGCCAATATATCCTTACAAGCATGCCTAACACATGCATTGCACACATTAACCCTTACAGCAATTGAAGCAGCAATGGTTTCAATTAAAGCACTGACAAGCGGCCTATTAGTGAGTAATGAGTAAAGGAGTCGATTCTATTGGGTTCAGGTGTTAATGCTTGTAGTCATTAGGCGGTACGTTCGCCTACCGCATGAACGAGTGGTGTCCACAAAGCAATAGTACACTTGTGGACACCGCACATTTCTGCCCTTTTTGATCGCGTGCATTCGGAGTGGTTTCCGAATGTACGCCCCCCAACATAAGTGTACTCCCCCGTGTCCGCCCATGTTTCCGCCCCGTTTTGCCCACTTTGAAACTACGCCCATGTGTCATTCCGCATGACGCCCATAATACGCCCCTATTTCCCGAATGATAGCGGTGAACAGTTCTGGACGGGATCTGGCCGAACTGGTACCGAGTCAATGCGTGGCACATGCGCGTTGCGTTCTCCACGCATGCGCAGACGCCGTAAAGACGCGATCCGAAAGTATGCGGTAAAGTCCGCGTCAATCAGAATAAGGGCCATAGTCATTTGGAGTTTTAGGGGGGTATTCAATCTCCCGCCACTATTCCCGACGGGGGAAATAGCGCCGGGGCCCTTCCCCGACAGCATTGAACAGAGATCTCGGGAGAACGTGCCTGACTTTACAAGCGTTCGGGCACGTTCTGATGAGAACGGCCAGGAATTGTTGAGCTCCCGGCCGCAGTTCAACGATTTTTGGCCGCATCTAATGGCCACACCCCTGTGTTCGGCACTCGGCAGGTTGGACATTGGATCCTGCCTGCCGAGCAGCAGTTGAGCTGGCCGAGAACGTGACTGGGTCACGCCTGTCGGACCAGCCCCGACAGTCGTGCCACCGGATTGAATACCCCCATAAACTCTCCCGCTCCAATAATATATATATATATATATATATATATATATAAATATATAGAAGCAGACAATGAGGCGGCACTCAGAGACTTCCAATACTCAGGTTTAAAGGTGAAAGTGCTTAAATCCAGCAATACGTTTTGGGGAAAAGGCCCCTTCATCAGGATACCTGAAAGTCTGTGAGTGCCGTCTCATTGTCTGCCGCTATACATCGTTGTATTCTACTTGGTGGAAGGCATCATAGCATTGTATCTCCATGGGGGACTGGAGTGCCAGAGGAGAAGGAAAGTATATATATATATACAGTATATATTTTTTGTATTTACATGTAAGCACAATTATACCTTATTTTGCAAACACTTTTTCTTGTTTTAGAATGTTTGAAATGTGCATTTATGCAGATCTTCCTTTAATGCCCAAATGATACCCTTCATGCGGAAACTTGTATCTGTACTGGCAGGTAGGAGTGACAGGGAGAATGAGCTTCTGCATTCCAATGCATCCATCCATTTCCCTCCTATTGGTTACCAAAACCTTACAGGACATAACTCATTATTGGGTCTATTTATTAAAGGGAGAAAATTAGTAAGCTCCACCGGGTAAAGACAGTGATAGATTACCTATGTTTCTGTCCCAGGATAAGGAGAACGGTTAAAGATGAATACAAATTATTTATTCTTAGGATAATACAATTGTTTTAAATTAGATATTAAATTGTAAAAAAAAAGTAGACGAAAATGTAAAAAAAAAATTTATGGATGTAAAACAATAGTGTAAAAAGCGCTGCACAATTATGTAGGGTACACACCAGGACGACCCGCTCACGATGCACATCGTGAGCGGGTCGTCAGGGTCTAGTCCGACCCGCTCACGGTGACGCGGGGGGGCACGACCCGCTCACGATGTGCACCGTGAGCGGGTCCGATCCGATGGCGACCCGCACCCGGCTGTATGGTCGTCATTGAGATCCTACCTGCAGCAGGTAGGATCTCAATAACGACCGACTGACCCGCGGGACCGTGCATCGGATCGGTATCGGTCCACAACAGGACAGAAAAGGGCCCAATCACCACACAATCTACATCCAATTGGTCGGAATTGGATCTAGATTGAGGGGATCGGGCCCTAGTCGTCCTGGTGTGTACCCAGCATTACTTGTGGCTAATTTAAACGGTGTACATTAAAACAAAGAATACAAATAAATATGCCAAAATAAAGTAGCTTCAGCAAAAGTTTTAAAGTTCTCCACCCTTTTTGTGAGCCGACTTGTGCCGACAGGTGGTATTTCATACCGTACCATCCACTAGCGGCAGGAAAATATAATAGTGCCCAAAGAATGGCATGTGAATCGAGCCATGGGAGGGGGACTCAGTACACTGGTACAGTGTCCATGTCAACTTACGAAATTTGGGTCAAAAAAAAGGGAAAAACTCATGCCGATCTTTTGAATGTCTACCTTCCCATTGTCTACCTAATGCTTGTGTCAAACTTCCAACCCTGTTAACCTTAGCCATATTGACCTACTTCATGTGTTGACCCTTGCCCTGTCGACCAAATGTATGTAGACCTTCATACCCGTCTAGATCGCCCATACGGCAAAACGGATCCTTAAGCTGAGCCGGGAACCGACGGATCGTTCAGTGAAAAGATACGTATCTTTTAGACGGGTCCTCGACTCGCTTTAAAAAAAAGGGGGAATATAAATGACCGAGTGAAAACACTGATCGATGGCTGGGTGCAGAATCACCATCGATGGCAACCATCGATGGCGTCTGCACCGATGGCCATCCCTGGCAGCAGCAGCTAATCTTTCTATCACTTGTAGTCACAGCACTGTACTCAGTCTACAGAGGTAGTACATCTCAGCTGCCACAGGTGGCAGCACTGAGATCAGGAAAATACATTGTAAACTGAAACGGATCACCTTTTTTGGGATCGGCGGCTCATTCGTTCTTGAATGGGATCCGTTCAAAAGATCCGGTTCGTTCGCGAACGACCCATCTCTACCATATGCACATTGAGATTTGTGGTAACAAAAAAAAAAAGTTACTTTAAATAGTAGATTGCTATCGTTCATTCTGTACAGGCGATGTCATTTGAACTCAATTGATAAGCAATCTAACTAGATCTAGATCTAACTATTTATTTACAGTTTCTTATATAGCGCAGCAGATTCCATTGCGTTTTACAATAGACTATAGACTGCATGCACACAAGGTCTGAGACGGCGACTGCAACTTGCGGGACTGCGCATTGCTATTGCTATGGGGTGTACACACAGAGCGATTCGTGCTTAATTGCTAAGCGATCTAATTAGATCTAACTATGACTGCATGCACACAAGGTCTGAGACGGCAACGGCAACTTGCGGCACTGCGCATTGCTATTGCTATGGGGTGTACACACAGAGCGATTCGTGCTTAATTGCTAAGCGATCTAATTAGATCTAACTATGACTGCATGCACACAAGGTCTGAGACGGCAACGGCAACTTGCGGCACTGCGCATTGCTATTGCTATGGGGTGTACACACAGAGCGATTCGTGCTTAATTTCTAAGCGATCTAATTAGATTGCTTAGAAAATAGACACAGTGAGTGTATGCCCCTTAAGGGAGGATTTCCAAAAAGTGTGCAAGAAAATGAGTGATGTTTGGCTTCCGTAATTCTAATGTACAGATCAGAACATCGTTACTGAACTCTGCCAAGAATTTCCTTCACAAGACACAAAAAATAAAGAGGATGGCAAAAGAACAATACAACTGGAAAATAGTAAAAAAAAGAAAAAGGTAAAACACCTTTATATTTATCTATCTATCTATCTATCTATCTATCTATCTATCTATCTATCAATCTATCTATCAATCTATCTATCTATCTATCTATCTATCTATTAACAGTTTCTTATATAGCGCATCAAATTCCATTGCCCTTTACCATGACTATATACTTGAAAAAAAGAAATCATAAAACTAGGTTACGCTGAATTAATTTGAAGCCATATATCTTCCAGGACCTAAGGGGGTGAGCACCACTAAGCTTGTAATCTTATGTGCAATCCCATTACATGGGTCAAATGCCATAACTGGAACATCTGTGTCACTGACTGACGGCTTTCTTACGGCATCCCAGCATGCAGCTATCACAAAGACAGGCCTCATGGTCTGCGGCAGTTAGTGCCTCTGTGAAATCTCACAGCTGAGGGCAGGTCACCTTGGCGCACATTCCTCGTTTTTGTTAGGAGTGAATTCTAAAAGTTTCAAAAGTGTTCCCGAAACCCTGTTATTTCTTACACATCTATTCCATTTGTACTACCCTGAGAATTGACAGTGAAGAGCACTATTTTTTTTTCCAAAACATAATGAAAAACAGCACAGCCTAGGTCCAGCTTTTGCGCTTTATAGATGGAAATACATGGTAACATCATTTATCACAGGATTACAGTTCCAGAGGACACCATATGTTGCCCGTGCCTTTCTCTTCTGAGTGAAGTTTCTCAGAAAGCTTTTTCTCCAGACGTCAGAACGGGCCAGGACTTTCACAACTGAAATGAACTTACTTAATGACAACAAACATTCTAAAAATATTACATTCCAAGTAGACATCTATGACGAAGGGTTAGCAACATCTGGTAACATATAGAGAGGGGGCGTTAAGCCCATCAGTTACTTCAAAGAGAGTTCAAATCTTGCAAGGAAAAATGTCATTTATGAATGTGCATTAACATTAGTAACACTATTACAGACTTTATGGATTGTGTCTATATATTGTTACAATCTACAGGAGAGTTGTAATTCTCCCTTACGGCCAGACGTATCAAGCTTCAAAAAGTGATAAAATGGAGAGTGATAAACGAGCAGCCAATCAGCTCCTTCCTGTCATTTTTCAAACCGAGTCGGTAACATGGCAGATAGGAGCTGATTGGCTGGCTGTCTATCACTCTCCATTTTATCACTTTTTGAAGCTTGATTAAACTGGCCCTTAATCCACAGAGCATTTTGATGCCAGTCTGTAAATTACTATATGTATCATTCCCTGTTCAGTGTCCTCCTCTATTGTTATCTAATGCACGTTACCAATATACAGTACTGTTGCTACTGACTTTCAACCACCTGTTGCTGCCAGTTACATGCCTCTTACACAGACATGTCGTGTTTGCATGGGGTCACAGGTCAACGTCATTGGACTGAATTGGTAAAAGCAGCGCCCCCTCCAAGTGTGTATATTTACAAATGCCTACTATAGTTACAAATAATAGTTTTATAGTAGCATTATCTAATGTATAGAAACATTGGGTAATGGTTTTATAATATCAGTGGGCAATGAAGCCAAGGTTCACCAAGTAAGCCTTATATCAATCATGCAACACAGGCCAACCTGATCTTCATTATATTAATGACAAATTAAGCCAGTGCACCCATCCGGTTAAAACAACCCACCAAAACCGACCTGTTAATATTAATATTAAACTTAATACCAATCATAGTAAGTGATCTCCTGAATAAATGTGATTAGAGTTTATACCGATGAAACAGAAAACCCAGATGGTTTCCACCTCTATGTACTAATGTAAAGATACTACTCTGTTTTTTAGTTTGACAGCACCTTTATAATATATCCGGTTGTGGCACAGTTCTGATCTACAAGTATAGTAGAGCTCAGATTTTTTGAGAAAGTGTGAGGGGCAAAAAATGTGGTCTGTACGATGGTAAAACTAATGGTATATTGTTAAGTTAATGATGGACGGGATATCGATCAACATAATCCCCACAACCAAATGCTGATGGACAATATACCGACATATACACACCACCGGCAATTGAAATACAGACAACATCAAAATACCGACAAGTAAAACACAGACAGAAAGAAACATAGACACAACCACAATGCCTACGTAATGACACACAGACACAACCACAAAGCCTACATAATGACACACAGACAAAACCACAAAGCCTACATAATGTCACAAATAATACACTTTTTCATAAATTTTTCTCAAGCACCAGCTTGTTCATACTTTACCATCCTAGTGGGCATAGAGAGAGAATATAAAATGCCTGAAGCATGGCGAGGGCAGGGAGCCATGCGAGGGGACGCGCTACACTAATTATAACTATGTCGGTATTTTAACATGTTTGGCATTATTATCATGTTGTCGTATTGACCATAGGTATTTCAACTAGGGATGCCAATCCCGGGGGCATTTTTTCAATCCATGGATTCAGGTTTAAAAAATGCTTAATCCCAGGATTCCCAGGATCCCGGGATTGGCCTTCCAAATAAATTAAAATGGCCTCTACCTAACCAAACCGTCCGCCCCGAGCATTTACTCACATGGACCGGAAGCGGGGTTTGAAGGGAGTGGTACAGCTGGGAGGTGCAGAGCAGCAGTGCGGGGTGCAGCAGTTCCACCAGTGGGCTGTGCAGCATGACCTCTGATCACATCACACTGCACAGAGCCGTACAGCCAGAGAAGGGAAAAGCAAGGGAACAAGTGCTCAGATGCAGCCCACCCTTAGACTCCAATCACGGGATTCAAATCCCGGTAATTTTATGGCCAAGTTATGGGATCCCGCTGATCGCGGGATTGGCCACCCTAATTTGAACAGCCCATATTATGTATGTGTCAGGATATTGACCATAGGTATTTACACCATGCCGGTATAACACTGTCGGTCAAGTAATTCAGTTGTGGGTAAATCAGGCTGATCCCACACGAATGGCTAATCTTGATAACATGTGTTTGAACCCTAAATCCACTCAGACTCCTATCCTATTTAGACGCCTAAAATGTGGTGCCGACCTTTTGTCCTGATTGGACAAAATTGCATAGGATCGACAGAACATTGAACCATAGATGTATGGCCCAAAGAATTCAATGCTATCGCATTCACAAGTTGATATATGCACCGTATTTTAGAGCCTCAGACTCACAGTTTCTCAGTGGATCCACACTCTACAGTATATAAGTGCATTTGTATACAGATAGGATTGTATACATGTTTACTAATTATAAGCATCTAATTCTAAGCATCTACAAATTCTGCATGCTGCTACTGTACTTTAAAATCAGAATGACATCGGGGAACATTACTGATGACCTCACGTGACCCCACGGTCACCATTAACCACCACTGCAAAGAATGTTTTCTGGGACTTCTGACCTATATCACATGTTTTTGGGGCAGCATCTGTCAAGAAACAAAGGGCCTTATTCTAGTTCACTCTTTCTGACAAAATCCTTCTTAGATGGACAAAACCATGTGCACTGCAGCGGGGCAGATGTTACTTGTGCAGATATAATTAGATTTGGGTGGGGTTTTACTTCAAAGTTAGATCTATATTGCAGGCCCAAAGACCTGTGTATTAGAGAAATCCCTTACCCCTGACTTACAAGTGTTTCCTGAGAGCAAAGTACATAGATATCTTCTGGATTATTATATAAAGTATGTAAAGATCCTACTGTAAATATAATTAGAAATCATTACTGTACACTACACTTTGCTCTTGATATTAGTAACACCAAGTACATTGAAGACATACACAATGAAATAAATGCTAGTCTTTGGATACTTCAAGAGTCATTTAACCGAGAAAATGTGGAGGTGTTAAATCACAGGCCACTGCTTTCCACTTCACAGAAATTCTTCACATACCTTTCCCTGCTTCAGGTTTTTATCACTTAGTTAAGAATTTTTTTTTTTACCCATTAGAGCACTTATTATACTCACACAGAAATATCTATATGATAACGGAAGATAGCCTACGTGCCCAGAGACAGCATATGGGCTGAGGCCATTGCCCAGTGGCTTCCACTGAAAATCAGCTTCTTATAGGTTCTGTATGCCTATTTTTCCGATGACCCCTCTGGAAGGGGTCAGCCAGGTGTGCAGTGCGAGAGGTGTTGCGCAGCCAAGTGGGCAGTGTATTGGGTATGGCAACACACAATGATGCGGATCCTTGGAACTGTATAATGTGGTGGCATAGGTTGGTGGTGGAAGCACAATGAAGTGTTTCAGCAGGAATCACATGATCGAGCTGTACAGACATTGCACTGCAGTGGATGGGGACGGCCAGTGGGGCCTTGATTCCAGGAAACTTCCCTAATCTGAGATAACCACTCAAAGAGGGGTCTCCTGGATGAAGGGTTCCTGGATGAGGGTCTTCTGGATGTTCCAAGACAGTAGGCAAGCAAACTATAAACTCATTGCAACCGCACTTACAATTATCTGATTTCAGACACAATAGATTTCCTATATGATTGGGAGATTTTCTGTGTGACTGTACATTGACCAAGTTTTCACCCAAATAAAACTGCCAATACCAAATTAATTACCTTTTCATACTCAAACCCATGCTTTTCCTTGTATCCGTTCCTGCACATAGTATAGTTATAGAAGCGGGAATTCTTGATTAACCCCAGCCATTCTCTCCATCCAGGTGGGATATAACTTCCATTGTACTCATTCAGGTATTTTCCAAAAAATGCTGCAAAAGAAAAGGCACATACTATAAGCTAGATGTTCCCTTAACAGACCAAAAATCCATTAACATAAAACAGTAATCAGGTTACATCTCAAACATTTTACCCCTTTTAAGTTTTCACCTCCTTAGGAGTTGAATTTTGTAAAAATCCTGCTTAGTGGGTGGCTGCAAATAACTGTCACAGTTTCCAGACCACCCAGCAGGTCACAGGTCACCCAGCAGGTGCACAGGGAGTGTTCACCAACTGTTGCATTTTCCATAGCACAATGGTGATGCATTACAAATGGTAGGTGGACGTTTTGCCACATAATTCCGAAAAGTAGCAACCATTTACAATGCCAATGCAATTCTGCAAATCTACGGACCAAGAGTTTTAAGTTGGTATATTAGGTACCCTGCTCAGACATTATAGAAATAAGTCACTCATAAAATGAGTCCTTCTGCTTTTAATATATAGATGATATTGATATTAATAATAATAATAATAATATTATTATTAACAATGTTATTTATGTCATGCCTTTCTTTATTATGATATATACAGATAGTGATAGATGCTCAATTAGTTCAGTAGCATTTCCCAGGTGCATGAGGGAGGGGTTAATTACTGGGTAAGTAAAACAAGACATTTTTTCCCTCAGCACACTGAGCAATGCTAGTAACCAATCTAGAACACTACATGATAATAGAATTCAGAGATATTGGTTACATATACCTGCGCAGGTGTATGCTATGCCCCCAAGCCGCATCAAGGCTTCTCTGTATATTGGGGGTCCCTAGCGCTATATCTAGGGTGCAGGGTGCGGCACCCCAAAAAACATTTTTTTGGGGTGCCGCACCCTGCACCTAGATATAGCGCTAGGGACCCCCAATATACAGAGAAGCCTTGACGCGGCTTGGGGGCATAGCATACACCTGCGCAGGTATATGTAACCAATATCTCTGAATTCTATTATCATGTAGTGTTCTAGATTGGTTACTAGCATTGCTCAGTGTGCTGAGGGAAAAGATGTCTTGTTTTACTTACCCAGTAATTAACCCCTCCCTCATGCACCTGGGAAATGCTACTGAACTAATTGAGCATCTATCACTATCTGTATGTATGTTGTTAGAGGCAGAAGGGAGCCCATATTAGGAGGAGATGTGGGTCCTGATATGCCACATGGAGTAGTCAGGGGTTGCTCCAAGGTAGGTAGCTCTTAGTTTGGATATATCAAGTAAGGAGCCATTATCATGTGGCTCCTTGCTGGTTAATCGTAGACCCAATTTAGGGTAACGGTGGTGTGGGGTGCGGTGCTCCTGGACTGGATGGGCTGGGTGCCTTTAGTGCGGCATGCTCTTACATTCTATTAACACTTTTCCCTCACTAACACTATCTCTATCCTATTTTAATTACATTCATTTATCTCTCCCTTTTTATATAGCTTCGGCTTCCTATCACTAATTATTAACACTTAGTATATCACTGGCATGCCGCACTGGGCTTCCCAGCTTATTATGGTTTTTGGGGTGCCGCACCCTGCACCTAGATAAAGCGCTAGGGACCCCCAATATACAGAGAAGCCTTGACGCGGCTTGGGGGCATAGCATACACCTGCGCAGGTATATGTAACCAATATCTCTGAATTCTATTATCATGTAGTGTTCTAGATTAGTTACTAGCATTGCTCAGTGTGCTGAGGGAAAAGATGTCTTGTTTTCTTTATTATGACACAGATTGACCACCAAAAAACATAATAGCCAATGGGTAGGATTAGTCTAAAATTTGCTCCCAAACTTTCTATTTGGAAATCTCTTGGAGTCTCCAAGAATCACACATGGGGCCTGATTTATATAAGTAAAGCAAAGAAGCACACAACTTGGCAAAACTATGTTGCACTGGGGCAGATTCTGGAGGGCGGATCGCCACCCGCCAGAAGGGGACGCGCTCGCACCAGACACTGGTGCGTCCCCTTCCGACGGAGCTCCCCACTGGTCCCTGCCGTTGATCGCTGCTGCCTCCCCGCACCCCCCTAACCCTGCCCATCTCCCTGAAGCGGAGACGGCAAGGTTTGCATAGCCCTCCGCCCGGAAACTGGGACGTGCGTGCGTGTGAGATGATCACGCGTCCCAGTCAGATGGAGCACCTCTCCGACAGCAATCGCATCCGGGGACATTCTGGCGATCTCCGGCGCTGGCTGAGAAGCACTCCATCTGTATTAACCCAAGTATGATCACTGTTCGATATATTTCTGAATGCCATTGCTGGGTCTTTGAAATGAAGTGGTCAGTGTTTCAGATTTGCAGCAATGGCATTTTAAGCATTTAAGTAATCACAAGCAAAAATAATAATAATAATTCATCCCTAAAGCTTGCAGGGATCGCGGAGCGCACTAATGCTAACGTAAATAAACATTTGTTAACTTTTTAAATAACCATACCACTAAACACTTTGGCTAGGGGCCCATACAGATTATGTAAAAGAAAACTAATTTCTATAAATATTACAAGGACTGGCTCCTTATGGTATTTTGTAATTAAAGTAATTTAAACCGAATCCAATGAAATACATATAATATTATATGAATAATGGCTTACATCATAACATATGCTGGACTAAACCATATAAATCCATTTGCAATTAGCAAGGAATTTCCTGTTTTATTCAGCAGTGAAAATACTTAGTGGTCTATTTTATGCCCCTTGCAATACTGTACCAAGGGAACCATTGATGCAGTACATGACAGAATGCAGATTTCACTGATGAATGTTATCTCTTCAAGAATGAAAGCTTTGTGGTGGGTTCAAAGTTCAGGACAAGACCAGACAGTGGGGGACAAGGGATTTTGCAGAGAAGCCCAGTTGCTTCCTTATATAGTTATGACTTCAGATTACATTTAGCAGGAGACTAAGGGGGTGATTCTGGTTGATGCTCTCTCATGCGAATTCGCAACGGAGCGCAATGTTTTTAATCTGCGATGTGCACACAACAGTGCGGGCGGGGGGGGGGCGTAGAGCCGCCGGCTGGGGGATTCACCCATGGGAACGCCCATGAAAACACTGGGTGTTCTCATGCTAATGCCCCAATGATGCGGGTGCCGGGGGCGGGCAGCTGACATCATCAGGACGCACGCAGAGCTAAGACACCTGAGAGTGTCTGAGTTTTCTGTGTACTCACCACATAATTCGATGATCGGTGATCATCGAATGATGCGGGTTTTGCCCATTGGCTGAGAATGGATGTTTATGCAAAACATCCATTCGCAGCCGTGCGGACGAATTCGCCCTGCAAAGGGGGGTGGGCGGCAGTGGCAGGCTAAAAAAGACACGGAGCAATATAAACTTTGCAGCGCTGCGTGTAAACCAGAATAAGATCCTAAATCGGGAGGAATTAGTTGTAGTTCTGAATATATATATATATATATATATACACACAGGTTGAGTATCCTGTATCCGGACATCCCTTATCCAAATTATTCCAAAAACTGTGGTTTTTGGAATCATTCAAATTTTTTTTTTTAACCCCCCTAACCCTGTTTTCATTCTTACCAAGTCCCCGGGCGTCCACAGCAGGCCTCAGGCATCTTCTCCAGGGTCTCCAGCGGTCCCAGGAATGCATTGTGCGAGTGTGCGCGCGCGCCGGTGACGTCACCGGTGGGCGCGCACACTCGCGCAATGCATTCCTGGGACCGCTGGAGACCCAGAGAAGATGCCGGAGGCCTGCTGTGGACGCCCGGGGACTGCGTGGACACCGAGGGACCACCGGACACCATCAGGGGACAGGTAAGTATGGCTAAAACAATTTATTCCAAAAACCGGAAAATTCCCCTATCCGGAATGCTCGTGGTCCCGAGCATTTCGGATAGGGGATACTCAACCTGTTTATATAAAAGGCTAACTACTCCTCACCTCTATGAGGTGAAGTACCACCACTGACCACTAGAGGCCAACTGACAGACCAAATTACTTAATTACATAACAGAAAGCAATTTTTTCAGCAACACTGATCTGTTTCAAACTTGCTGGATATGGAGAGGGGGAACTGTGAAGACAGATATTGGAGGTAGGCAAAAATAGGGATTGAGAGTGGGGTGGAGAGTTTGTGGGCTAAAAACTGTCACAGATCAAAGTGAAAGTACACCTATCGACTTCAAACACTACCTTTCACCTGATGACCTTTTGACCCTGTCAACCATTTCACTCTCAATCTTTTGCATGTTGGCCATTTGGGCTTGACCTGTTGAATGTCTATAGAGAAGATCTAACAACCAGATACCAAATGATTATATAACCCATTATTTGGTAATAACAATTACATGCAGGAATTTGTAGACAAAATGACTGACAAATGAAAGGCCATCATACCATAATATAGCTCCCATCTATGCCAATTTTTATGAAAAAGTCTCAATTTTAGGGCGGCATTGTCCCCATCAGATGGGGAGGCAAGTTCCATTGACTGGATGCAAATTGCAGTCAAACAAAGTACATATTTTCATTCTTACAAACTAAAATGAATAGTATATGGAGAAATGCCTCTGACCTGTCCTATATCCTGTATTATTCAGATATACAGCAAAGGTGCGCGGTTCATGCATGGCTTGCCAAGACGGAGAGGAGCAGTTTTCGTTGTTGGTGTAAATGTTGTGGTTGTGGACATATTTCCCCGTTAGCATTGATGAGCGGGAGGGACAACACATAGGAGTGGTCACAAAGGCATTGATAAAATGAGCACCTCCTTCCTCCATGATTTTCCTGGTCTTGTTCATCACCTGCAACGAACCTGAAATAAATAATATTCTTTGCTAATGTTTAAGTCATTTACATGCAAAATCGCCCCCCCCCCCCATCCACCAGAATAAATAACTTTACCTTAGCACAATTCTATTTTCCAAAAAGTGTCTACATAGGGCAGAAATAGGAAACGCACATATGGGTTCCCTTTAGCGTCTTCAATTGTCCTACCAGTGGCCTCACAGTACTGTTTCCCATTTATACATGGACATTCTCTATTTTTCTGGATGGAAATTTGGAACACTGAGTTGTTAGCAAAGTCCTGTTGCTCCCAGTTTAATATAATTAGTAAAGATAGCTACCTGTATCTGTTTTACAGAATCTACAGTAGGTAGCAAAAGTAGCACAACAGGGAAGGACAATTGTCAGCTCTCATGGGCCTTATGGTTTGTGCGCATTGTAAAATAATGTAATGACGGCATGCAACAAGGGCTGAGGATCTCTAGAACAAGGGGACTGCAATGGCTTATTTTTAATTGTGGAAAAGACCCTGATGTATTTTTAACGATGGTACAAAATAGGTTCTACAAACGTTATAATTTAGCATATATGCAAAAAGACAACCTGTGAAAAATCCACATAACTTAAAGGGTGCTGCTGGCGATCAAACAATTGAATTTCGCCCTCAAGCTTGTTATTTTCAGTGGATAATAAAGAAGTAGTTATTTGGTTATATCAGGAGCATTGAATAAAGTGTCAACATTTTAAAATCTGGGGATCTTTGGCAGGAATGGCACTACCTCTTAAATTAAAGTCATCAATCTCTATCGTGATAAAGCCTTGCCTAGGGGGTATTTATTTGCAGAGAGTTTGAAAGTACCATCCAATCAGCTCCTAACTGCCAAACACAGCCTGTTATCTGTACGGTATCCTATGTATCCTATGAACTGTATCTATTCAATGATAGGATGGGTGAATACTACAAATAACAGAAACTTTAAACATTGTGCAGATTATTGGGAACCATATATCATGGTGGAAATTGCAAATGCATGATGGAATTTCAGCATGCACGATATACAGTACAGATACACAAAAGGTTTATTGTATACGGATAAACACAATATACAGATATATAGATTCAACAGCAACAACAAAATAGAAACCATCAGACTGTATTATAAACGCACAGTGTGGATCTTATGTATTATTTTGACATGATGAATGTTTGCTATCTTGTTGGTCAGTGTATTGTATACTTAACCCTTTCAGTGCCAACTTCGCTGTGAACGATCCTCAAAATATCTGCTAAAAATGCCAGGATCGCTCACATAGGTTGTTCTTGTAGTAGAAATAAATACAAATGCAGCCCAGTCAATATATTGAAGTTTAGTTAAATATTGTGTCCCAAAAAAAAACAGTAGTTGTGAGCGGCACTGGCGTTTTTAACCGATATTTTAAGGATCGCTCAAAGGCACTCAAAGGCTTAATAAAATGGTTCGCTTGGCAATTTTTTTTTTATTTGAACAAACTCGCTTAGTACTCAAAGGGTTGATATACTCAACTATCAGACCTCTCCACGGACAATAATAGGAAATACAAATACAGTAGGAATGTACGATGTATTATCACATTTACACATGTTAACAAATATATTTTGATATTTTTTTTCACTGGGAGTAAAAGTATTTTCGTCCATATCATTAGATTTTTTGGGGGACTATACAACACATAACTGTAGAAAAAACACTATATAACTACACTAGAAAGAAAACTAAAACAGTATACAAAACACTAAAGTGCCCGTACACACTGGTGATTAAAATAATTCATTCAACATGTACCCTTTTCATAAATGTGATATGTGTCAGGGAATACAGTGTGCATGAATGGACGTGGTGCTCACACTTCTCCAAATGTATAAATGTACACTGCTCACCTAGCTCCACATCCTGATCATCTGTGAGGACAAGAATAATGTTCGGTCTAATGTTCTTCCTGTCCGGTGGTATACGTCCTCTAAACCTGGGCGCTTTTAGTGTCGAACAATAACTCGTAGGCAGTTCCATATCCAGTAATAATAAAACGAGTGCGAAACAGTAACACTTCATTGTTGGTCTGTCGGTGCCTCCCCCGCTCACAGATGGGTCCAGTGTCACTTCTGCTATTTGTAGGCAATCCCGTGACTGCAAAATAAATTATTAGACGGTCATTTCATGCTTTAATGTGCCTATTAATACCAGCATTCATTTACATGCATTAACATAACGCATAAACGATCTGCACCAGACCGGGACGGTAAATAATTATCTACAATGATTAGCTAGAGGCAAAGGGGAGAGAGGAGAAAACAACAACAAAATGCAAACCATGGAAACACAACATCCACAAGTAGAATATATTGTTTCATACACAGTATGAACATTTTATATGATTTTCCTGTATAAGAGAAATGAGAGAAAACTTGTATCCGGATTCTAATTTGCACACAAATTAACAAAATTCAGTGCTCCACCTACAAACAGAAGTCTAATGACGGATCTTCAGAGGGGTGCCGGACGCGGTCCCGACAGTCGGGATCCCGACAATCATTTACCGACTTTCAAAATGCTGACAGACAGGAGCCCGACGGCCACCCGCTATTTTCCATCGTGGGGGTTCACGACCCCCATAGAGGGGGAATGGCTTTGGGCGAGCGCAGCTCGCCCGCAAGGGGCTTTGTTGCGCTCACCATGCTGTCTGAGTCCGGGCAGTCAGGATCCCGACGTCGGGCTAATGACTGTCGGGATCCCGACTGTCGGAACCCTATACCACACCCCTTCAGAGAACTCTAGAGAAGGTGTCATCACAGGTGCCTGATTAACCAATAGGCTGATGAGGCTGTGGCCGAGATACCTGGACTAGGGATGGGGGAGAGGAGGGGGGGGGGGGGGGGCTTGCAGGTGACAGCTGAGGAATCTAATGATAAAATGAAGGCCTAATTTATTCCATGCTTGTTAGCTATCACCTGTCCCGATGTACTGCACTAAAGGTGACTGCCAGATGGCTGTGCCAATGTAAACTACTGATGGAACCATTACTTTATGTACATTGTGCTACAGTGCCAGCTGGAAGCCTAAAGCCAAAGTCTCCTTCACATGCCACAAGCATTAGATCCTACATGCCAGTTGTATAACCTTCATTACATGCACATAGGCAGTATGACTGAGCGCCCATACACGTGTGTTCAGCAGCATTACAAGGGGAGCCCAGAATATTCAGGGATGCTTCAGGCATGTATCCTCTAGTGTGTAGAGTCATCTGAAGCATCTGGGCAGCTCTATAATATCTCCTGCCGGTGGCCCCGCCCCTTCCTGTGATGTCACATGTTCAGGGTAGGGCTGGCACAGGAAACCAGGTAGGCCTGTGCTCCTCCACTGCACCTACTGCATGCTAGGTGCAAGAGATACAGCTGCAATAAGACGGCTGCTCAGTGTGCACATTAGGGTGTGACTCTGACTGCAGCCCAGGTCAAGCCCTGGAGGGTTCCTTAATAGCAGGCAAACCATGACAAATTTAACATATGCATCTAAACAGTACAAATTGTAATGGGACATTGACTTTAGTGATGTCCAGGCTTCAGCACAGAAGGTTAAATCAAAATAACTGAGGTACTAATTAAGTCACCTGTGTTCAAGCATGTATATCACTAAAAACTGGACTGCTAAGGGGGGTATTCAAATCTGGATGATATTTCCAATAGTCGGAAATACAGGCCAGGACCTATTCAATCCCAGCAGTATTCGGCCAGGAATCGCCGATGCAGATTCGGCTCTTGGAAAAAACGAATCTACATTGGCCGATATGGCCACTTAATTGTCGAATTAGCGCCCATTTACGACTAAAAGGACTTGATTCATTGATCCTATTTACTAAAGCTCCTAAAAATGAAAAGAGGAGATGTTGCCCATAGCAACCAATCAGATTCTGGGTGAGATGTAGTAAACTGCAAAAAGTGATAACGTGGGGAGTGATACACCTCCAGCCAATCATCTCCCACCTGTCATTTTTCAAACACAGCCTGTAACCAGGCAGTTCGGAGCTGATTGGCTGGTGGTTTTTCACTCTCCATGTTATCGCTTTTAAAGCTTAGTACATGTGGCCCCCTGTCTACGGTTTTCTAGGCTGCAATAGAGAAATTATAGAATCTTATTGGTTGTTATACGTAACACGTCACCACTTTCCATTTACCCCTTATTGTGAATTGAGGACTGAGGTTGGGAATTCCTGTTCTATGGTGTTTGGGATAAATAATCCTTACCTCAAACAAATCCTCAAGGATGACAATCGGAACGCACAAAGTTTTTTTTGTTAATTATTTTTCAATTAAGCCCTTATGTTAGAAATAAATGAAGAAATGCTTAAATAAGGAAATAAGCAACTATAATTATAGAGGATCGCTATTACGTTTGAACGACTCAGAGAAGGGGGGAAAAAATCTGGCAATTTAATTCTATGCCTGTGTTGAAAAGCGATGAGCCTCGCAATGACTGACAGCATCGATGATCAGATTTAGCACTGTATGAAGCTCTACGTTCCAGAGCTGCTTCTCATCAATCAACATTGGCAGAAACTCTGCTCTATTCATAATCTACTGAGCCCCAGATGATCCCAAGTCTCTCTCTGCTGTCTATACAAACCCGTCATTTCCCTCCCGAGATACTTTGGTGTTTGTCACTCAAGAAGATTCATACTCTGATGTGACAGGAAAATCTTGGACATGGTGGTTTGTTAATGTTCTTGTTAGAGTCAGTCCGTAGAAGATAATTCTTCCACATTGAAAAAAATAAATACAATAGTTGTAATCCTGCATCCGGTATATCATTCCTGACTCTTCAGCTAACACGCTTTATATGTGTATATGGAGCGTGGAGAATTGTTATTATATACACTACCTCTCCTGCTTTAAGAAAGAAACTGGCTGGCCAGGGTTCATTATAAGCTCAGCAGTTTGGCACCTGGAACATTCAGCAAAGCAGTGTTTAGGCATGCAACATTAACCGGAATCAGACAAGCAAGCAGAACTAATTAAGTGACAAGTATCCATCACTGTTATACAGGCTGGCTTAGAATTTAGATGACAAATGAAAAAAATAAAAATAAATATAAGGTGTCTCCCTTAATTTATTCAATTAGTTTTAATTAAGTAATCAAAATGTCAAGAAGCGCATTAAAACTTAGGTTTTCTTAATATATTTTTATAAAGATTAACTTTATTGTTCACTACCAATGACGTAACATTGATAGTAATCACACCAGAAGACTAAACAAAAAATATTTTTGTTGAATGTTTATCTAAACATTCCCAATTGATGTTTTCTTATAGAGGGACCTAAACCAGCCCACGCAAGAGCTACAGGTGCCTGGTGAGTTTCATGGCCTTAATGCTGATGACATATGTGTAGCATATCTCCCAACTTTTGTAATTGGCAAGTCGGGACCTGCCGCACCAAAGGGAGGCAGGTGGGCATGGCCTCGTTTAGAGGGGGCATGGACTAGCGAAACGACTCTCATTTTTATAAAATGTGGGGGAGTGCCCAGCTCTCCTAGCAACTGGGCAGCCCTCTGCTCCCTGCTTGTGCACAGCACCTCTTCAGTGATCACTGGCTGCTCTGATCTCCAGCTCCTTCCAACTGCTCTCCCACCAGTCTTTAAATAGCAGTCTGTCCCGCTGTAATCCAGACAGTTGGGAGGTATGGTATAGGCTTACCATATTTGCCTACATTAATTCTACCGAGAGAGGAGAAGTAGGTGGGACACTACAGGGGGTCGGATCACAGAACCTGCAAAAGTGGTGGTGACTACCATGTTCCTGCATGTGCATGTGAGCCCAGGACTGTTGTTTTTGATAGTGTTTGTGGTGGCAGTTGGTGTGGTTCCCCTATTTGAATTTTGAACCATGCTACTGTTCCACCTCTGTAACTGCCGCTGGCAAGGAAGTCCAGGAACAGAGCATATTGTCCTGGAATGGGTCATGTTGGGAGGTATGCCCTAAAGCCAGCGCACCCATTATAGTTTGTTATTAAAAAGTGTAGGCTAAATACTTTGCAAATGTGTTAAACAGTCCCCCCCAAGCTCTCATTATGTCATCTGCAGGTCAAGCAGCAGTGGGGAGGGAGCTGTCGCAGTGAATGTTGCAGATTCCATGCAGGCCACCTGGTATCTGCAAAAATGGCCTTCTACAAATCTTTTCCACCTTTTAGGATACAGGTGCTAGAAACCTCTATCATATGTCAGGGTAGCACTGCGCGTACAGCAATAGATGGGATTCCGGGAGCACTGGATCTCCTAGCAATGAGCTAGTAACCCTGTCAATGAGTATATAACCCACTGGCAATGAGCTAGTAACCCTGGCACCGAGCATGTAACCCACTGGCAATGAGCATGTAACCCCTCTCAATGAGGATATCACCCCCTGCCAAAGAGCATATGTAACCCCTGACAGGGAGCATGTCACTCCCTGGCAATGTGCATATGTATTCTCTGGCAACAAGCATATGTAACCTCTGGCAATGAGCAAGTATCCACAGGCAATGAGCATGTAACCCCCTAGCAATGAGAATGTAACCCCCTGGTAAAATGAAGTAACACCTAGCAATGAACAATGAGCATGTTAGCCCTGGCAATGAGCATGTAGGTTGAAAAAATAATGTAGGGGGGGTGGGCAGGGTGCAGTAGCGCACGCAGGGGGGGTTTCTGAGTACCCAGAAACCCCCCCCCAGGAGTCTAAGGACCCTAGGCTGAAAGCTGAGTGTCCCCTCTTTCCATGGGTACAAGAATTTTAAAAAACGGCCTTTGGGAACTGGAGATATCTGACTTCAAAGCAGTGGTCCCCATCCAAGCCTGTTAATTGCTCTTCCCAGTCAGATATTTCAGGTTCTGTCTGACTTAAAGTTTTTCTGAGGGTATATTCCAAAAGCTGGGACTCTCCCCCTTTGAGGGATACTAGTAGCTTGTATCTACTATTCCTAGAACCAGAGATATCAGCCTTCCAGCAGCTGGTTACTGCTCCAGCTCCACACGCCTGGAATTTAGTTTTATATACTCATTGGCGGATTGCTCTGCCTCCTGAACTCTGATCCCCTAGTCCATAATACCATTTGGTAGGTGGGATTAACTAGTTTTTAATTCCAATTAAAATCTAAAAAATCTTTTTCTGGGAACTGGAGATATCTGCAGGCAAGCAAGCTGTCCTCCCACCAGAAAATTATGAATAATAAGCCCACTCCATTATACACCCCTCCTCTGCATATTAAACATCCTCTACCACCCTGGAAGTTATGTATCAGGGCCCCTTCATTCAGCCCAAAGCCCACTTCTCCCACCCAATCTCCCACCATCTGTGCAGTAAAGGGGTAATTAGTGGAAATTACTGATCCAGGCCCTACTTGCTGAGCGATTGATATAATACCCCCTATCATAATATATTATTATTATTATTATTATTTATATACATTTGGTCTATCTATAATACTTTAACTGACCCGGCATATACTGGGTCACCTAAGTGTCCATCTCCGGAAACCCCCTTCTGAAAATCCTGCGTTTGCCCCTGGGGTGCCAGAATTCTTTTGGCTGTGAAGGAGCAAAATTTATAGTTACGCTATACTGAACTATTGTTGGCAGCATTCACTGGATAAATCAGTGTTCCTCTATCAAGTACTAAGAGCTGCTCCATTCCAGATAACAGCACATAACATAAGCGCAGGGCAAACTGCAGCAAGTATCATTGTTATTCAGTTCCTTTGTGTTTGAGCCCTCACAAGGGTCTCAATGTAAATATTAGCACAACTCAGCTTAATGGTGAGAACCACAGAATTAACGGAGGGCTATAAGAAGACTGCTATAATACTGTAAGGTTTCACTCACACATAAAAGCCAGGTTTCACTCATTAAAAACAAGATAATCCTCTCAAACTGCTTGGCCACATCAATGAGCCTCCCACCGCTTCATCTAATCCTGGAGAGAGCTGCGGCGAGGTATTGTATGTGTCTAGGTACAAGACAAGCAGTTCTAGATACATGGGAGCACTGCTCATTCACATTCCAATCCTATCTTAACTAAGGGCAATAGTTTTAAAAAAGGGGGGAATATAATGCACGTTGTACATAGAAATAATGCGTACATATAGACATACTTTATGCTCACAAACATACGCGAGCTACAGTAGTTTGGTGTTTGAGTAAAATGTATTTATTCATGTTCTCCTGGTACAGGTTGAGTATCCCTTATCTGAAATGCTCGGGCCACGAGCATTCCGGATAAGGGACTTTTCCGGGTTTTGGAATATTTTTTTTAAAGCATACTTACTTGTCCCCTGGTGGTGCCCCGATGGTCCCTCTGCATCCATGGCAGGCCTCCAGCACCGTCTCCGGCATCTCCAGCGGTCCCAGGAGTGCATTGCGCGAGTTCCACCGGCGCACGCACACACTCGCGCAATGCTCTCCTGGGACCGCTGGAGACGACGGAGAGGATGCTGAAGGCCTGCCGTGGATGCCGGGGGACTTGGTAAGTATAAAAAAAGGGTTGGGGGGGGTAACATTTTTTTTTTACTAATTATTCCAAAAAAACACGTTTTGGGGAATAATTTGGATACGGGAAGCCCGGATATAGGATTCTCAACCTGTACCTTATTATAATAGAGTAAAATTTGAGCTCTTACTATCTACTACACAATGGCTTATAGAGGGTAAGCACGGTGATATATACACTATTTTTTTCTTATAGAAGCAAAATCGAATAAAGAACCGAATGGGCATCGAATCATTTTTCTACATTTCGATTTGATTCGATCCCAATGCGCTCTCCCATGTAGTGTAAATTGAATAGAAAAATAGGCTTTTCAGGCAAGACTATATAGTACAGATCTGTACTACAGTATTGAATGCATTTTGTGTACCATTAGATCCGATCCCAATCAAGCAAAATCACACCATGTGTACCACTATTACACTTCACCGTTACTCAGACTTGGGCAACATAACATTTTTGGTTATGGTAAAGTGGATCGACGGTGTCTAGATCGACCATGTTATGGATGCCCACACTTAGTCTAACCCGTCTAGTTAGATGTCTTGAAATAGTTGACTGAGTCTAGCTCGTCATTAACGACAGTTAGACAGGAGCATGATCGACAGTCACATGGTCGACATTTGGTGGCTATGTCGCCATAGGTCAACGTGGACACTGTATAAGTGCGCAGTGTCCCCATGCATGGCTTGCTACGCTCGCCATGCTTTGGGCACAGTGGTTCGCTACGCTCGGCACGCTATTATACTCTCTTTGTCCATTTGGATAGTCAAGTATGAACCAAGTCGACCAAAAAAAACATGAAAAACTTGTGTTGACGTTGTGACTATCGAACACGTTCTCGTCGACCTAACGATTGCATCTAACTTTTATTGTTCTTGAACTAGACGTGGTCTATATTTAAGCATTTAGCTAGATGGGTTTGACTAAGCGTGGTCGACCAAAACGTGGTCGATCTAGACACAGTCGATCCATCGACTGGATACGCATTTTTTGAGGGGCCTCAAAAGTGCCCCTTGGTTCCACAAGTTTATCTTTACTAGCTGCAGTCAGGTTGAACAATAGCTACAATTCCTGTATAACAAACACTTCCTGTTGGGATGACCGTCGGTGGGTTTCCCATCGATGGTTGCCAGCGATGGTACCATGGTACCATTGATGGGTAAATTTGATAGTGTGAAACTATCTGCATGGGAACCATCAATGGTTTCACCCATCGATGATCTCCTCTGCTTTACAATACAGATTTTTTTCATACATCTAGAATACATTAAATGAAAAAATCTGTATTTACATACATAGTTGCTTAAGCATCAGATTCCATGCTGTAACTCAGTTTTGGTAAATTAAGATGGTGAAAACATGTAATCCAAACCTTTCAACCCCCTTGGCAACAAGCATGTAACCCCTTGGCAATGGGCGTGTTAACCCTGCAATGAGCATGTTACCCTAGGCAATGAGTATGTAGGTAAGCTGCACTTTAGGAGGAATTATATGTGTAAGCGACACTTCTGAGGGCATTATGGCCCTTATTCTGGTTCACTCGCAAAGGCAAATTCCTTCTCAAATGGACAAAACTATGGCCCTTATTCTGATACGGACAACCAATGGTTGGTGTTTGCGCATGTGCAGAGGCATACCTAACACAGCGTGAGGTCCGTGCAGAAAATGGTTGTGCACATGGTTTTGCCCATTTTCTGAACAAATTTGTACTGAGCTCAGTAAGGCCCAATGTGCACTGAGTGTCTTTGAAACTGCTGCACTCTGCAGCCTTTATCTTCGTTCATATTTCATTGCAACCCATAGAGCAGGGGTGGGGAACCTCAGGCCAAGGGGCCATATGCGGGCCCCTGTAGCTGCTCTGATAGGCCCGCCCACCCACCCACCCAGTGGCTTTGCCGGGAGTCAAGCACAGGGAAATTCTCGCAAGAGGTCAGTAGTTCTCGCGAGATTTCTCTTAATCAGCAGCCGGAGACTGTCAGTCCTATTCAGCGGCAGCCACTGGAGCGTGAGATGGCTGCAGCAGGACAATTTGTAAGAGACATTTTTACATATGGCCACCCGAAGGATTGTTTCCCCATACAAACGGCCTTTGACACAAAAAAGGTTCCCCACCCCTGCCATAGAGGTACACAGTAAATAAATAACAATGGGGCAGATGTATTAAGCCTTAACAAGAGATAAATGCAAGTGAGATAAAGAGAGATAAACGTTCAGCCAATCAGCTCCTTACTGACTTTTTTCAAACACAGGCTGTAACATGGCAGTTAGCAGGTGATTGGCTGGACGTTTATCTCTCTTTATCACCCATGCATTTATCTCTTGTTAAGGCTTAATACATCTGCCCCATTTTTCCTTGCTTGTTAAATGTTAATGTAGGCTGTAAGACACTGCTGTGACGTCCAGCAGTACTAATACCCTCAAAGAGTACAGAGTAATTTCTTGGCAAAAAAGTGCAAAAATCAGCATTAGAAAAAACACATAAAATGTAATATTGAATATAAATAGAGACTGTAACAACTGTAAATTCATCTCAGTCTCTGGATATTTGTGGTGGCTCAGGGCCCTCTAAGTGCCAGGAGATGACAAGTTTTTAAGTAGTTATATTAAAGCATGGCTTTATTACACCTCTATCTCCCGCTGCCAAGCTAAAAAAAGTTTTTGAATATTTTACAGGTCATTACCACAACTTCTGGGCACACAACCTTTAGTAGCAACTAAATATTAGATACCACGGCTACTAATTGTTATGAAGCTGGGGATTGGTATTACTAATTAGTATTACCAATGTGCATCTTATTATGTACTACTGCTTATATTGGACATCTTGCTGTTAATTACTTTAACTATTGAGCATTTTTTTATTTCTGCTAATATTGGCCTTAAAGGGCTATTCCTACATGAATGGAGATGAAGCTGCAGCCACCCCATCTGCCCCATTTGTGAGAATTGTGTCCCTTTACCACCATTGAATCTTTCCTCCATGCTGAGCCACCCGAACAAATAGGTGACATGGAAGACTGGAGTGACAGGGGGCAGAAAACAGGGACTGCACTGCAGGTGAAGCAAATCTAACATGTGCAGAGAGATTTAGATTTGGGTGAGGTGTGTTCAAACTGAAATCTAAATTGTAAGTGTAATAATAAAGCAGTCAGTATTTGCCTTGCACAGAAACAAAATAACTCACCCAAATCTAACTACCTCTGTACATGTTACATGGTTTTGTCCATCTGCAAAAACTGCAGCCTTGCTATCAGAAGTGAATGGGGCCCACAGAACCATGATGTTTTTGTTGGGCAAGCTGGCAACATCGGAGTGACAAGGTGGCCTTATTTGATCTAGAACCCTTAAAATCAAGAGCAAAAAATGTAGCTAAAATTACGTTTTATATATTCGACATTTCAAATACTCAAAATTGGTGATTTCCAAGCCTTTTATCTTGGACCACCCCCAAGCTATAACAAATAGTTGCTTACATAAGGTCTTCAAAAGAATTATATATTATGGTCCATAATCTAACATTGCCAGGAAGCTTAGCTGGACTCTTGTATAGGCAGCCTCCTCTTTTAGCCTTGTGCATAAACATATTCATGCACAGATGGCAGCAATTCATAATGTAACTATGACTAAACACCAAATCAAAAACCAAACATTAAACTACTACTCTGAACTAAGCTTAAGCAATAGATCTGTTGACTTATCCAGTACATCTTTACTGTATTTACTTTAAAAAAGATAATCATTTATTCAGAATGTTGAACATACCTGTACATTTGGGGAGGGATAGAGAAAATAGAAAATAAAAGTGAGTGGAGCAGATTATAATGATTCAGACCGATAACATAGTAACAATTACAATCAATTGGCTTTGTACATGAAAGTTGCTATACTGTAAATGAAAATCTGGTACAATGATACAACCAAGTTGTATCTGAATCATTTATTTAGCACCACAATCAGGGGTTAAAGTGGGGGCAAGGGTGTGGACCTTTAATGGTGAGGAGGAACTAGCTCAACCTCCACCTTGGCTCTGCACAGTAATTCTAACAGAAAAGTAATATAGTTTGCAGGGGGGGAAGGGGGGTGTCAAAAAATCTACCACTGGCCCTGTGTCTGCCTATTGAGGGGAGGGGGCAGTTAGGTGGCAGAGGGCAATGTGTTCCACCACCTCTCCATGACCACTTTAAGCCCTGACCACAATGTATAGAGACAACACAGATGAAGATGGAGTTGAAGGAGAAAGAATATAGATAAGTAAGGGCCTAAATACAGTGTTTCAAATTGGTTAGTGTATAAGTGTTTCAAATTGGTTCTGCTTTAAAAGTTTCCTCTCAACAAGAAGATGCAGAGGGAAAGCAGAGGCGAGGGCCTATGTATATGAACTATGCCCAGTTGCATGTTTATATTTTGTTCACCCCAGGAGAATATTAAGTGAGGAGAGGGCCCTGTGGAGTCTCCATCCTGTCTAGCTGGTGGCAAGAGCAAGTACTGTAGACTCTGGTGCTGAGTGTACTGTGCATGCCCAGGTCTCTGGGAAAATGTCAGCCGCGACATTTTCCCGGTGATTTGTGCAGTGATGCAGCTGCTGTCACTGTACACTCATTAAATATAAACCACTGGTCCCCTCTGGTGGATGAGATGAACTGGTAAGCTTAGCACAGGACAAAGCTGTTTTTAAAGGGGCCAGCTGGCAACACTTCAGTGTCAAGATGTTTTTAAAAAATTGATTCATCACACATCATTTTTTAAAACAACTGAAAAGAAAAGTCAGTGCGGACAAGGCGCGAGAAACATTGATGAAAGTCACCGGGACAGTTTAGCAGCGTTATGGTATCAAGCCAATGAACAGTGTGCTATACTTTTTGATAAATGTCCTTCTTTGAATCTAGCTTGCCAATTATTTATTTCACATCACACAAGCAGATTTAAGAGCAGGGTAATCATAATGTTGGGTCAACATCAAACACTTCTTCAAAATTCTATTACATACAAATACTTCTAAAAAGGAAGAAGCCAGAGAAACCAACATTCTCTACCATATATTCCTGATTAACTGCCAGAGAACTGCTCCGGGCCTGAACAGACATTCATACAGAACTCTTAGCTGCCTTTGCTCTCCGTGTAAAAGCCATCCCGGGATATTTTGGTCACGTTACAAACCAAAGCTGCTTTGATGCTCAATAAAATATAATAAACTCAGCAGAATGTAAAGATGTTAAGGCTTCACACGAAGGAGCCCATAAGTCACTTCATATACATCTCCCACAACATTGCGCACATTTAATGTAAACACAGTGTATATTATTCCCACAGGAAAAGTTAAGAGTTTAACTCACCTCAGTAAAACTGCATGTGGAACGCCTCACACCATTTTTTTCTGTTACACAGTTCAGGAAAAAAAAAAAGTTTCAGACATTGTTGACCCAGAAAGCGCAGTCATCCTGACTGCACTGTGCAAACATTGGCAGGAGAGTGTTTGAATACCCCCCCCCCCCTCCTCAACATATGAGACAGCTGACAATTACACCTCAGTGTTAATAAAATTCACACCCTTATGCCGCACTAACTGCTAAATATATCCCCCTCTTCTATTCCTCAATCAGTGCTCACAGAAGCACACTCTAATTATGTTGTTAAGTTCCCTTACCAGACAACTTGTTAATTATACTATTACATTTCCAAACTCATCATCTGAAGAAATAATTATATCCTAGTCTTCATCGCTTTTCATTGTTACATCTACTTACAATTGGATCAAGGAGTCATGTCATACAAAATAACTTTTAGGCAATGATGATATTGAAAGCTGGGTAACAGTGGGGTTAACTGTGTTGTTTTCTAATATCTGATGGATCAGCTTGGTTTATTCAGATATTATTATGAGGGTTCATAGGGACAGGCAGAGGTGTAACTAGAACTTTGAGCAGGGGGAGTGAGAGCAGAGGAAAAGTTAAAAAGACAGCAGAGAGAGCAGTGGATTGAGAGGGTGAGAGAGAGAGAGGTTGGTGGGGGACAGCAAGGGAGAGAAAAAAGTGAGTAGAGAAAAGGGGTGATACAGCAAAAAAGGCGAGAGACACAGGAAAGATGAGACAGAAAGGTGAGGTGAGGGGAGGAGAGCAGTAGCAGAATCTAACTCTCTCTGCACATGTTACAACTGCCCCACCTGCAGTGCATATGTTTTTTTTTCCATTAGAGAGTGATTGTGCCTTTGCGAGTGAACCAGAATAACCCCCTAAGTCACCCTTCTTTCCCTTTAGTAAAAGTGGTGCTGTGTACCGGCAGTGCCGTGTCTCATCAGCATCGTCAGAGCCAGTCCTCCCGCTCACTGGCAGCTCCTATTCTCATGGAGACCTGCACCAGAAGCTCCAGCTCTACCAATCCCAGGAGCTGGGTATCCTACTGACCGATGCCGGGAGTAGTCAGGAGGGGTGGAAAGCGGAGGAGACCACAGCAACTGATGTGGCACAAAATGGCAGAGCCACAACCTGTGCGGCATTGTTTAGATACGCCACTGCTGTCTGGGGTCCATTTACTATGACACCAATGTAATTTTCTTTGTCGGAGGAAAGCAAGGGTTTATCTCCCTGTCACTAGGAAGGGTTAAATGTGGGCTAATGTCCATATATAGGCACAGTGCTTTGACTCAAAAGCGATCCAGTATAGCCTAATGAATTCTGTGGTCCCATTTGTGGTACATGAGCTAGGGGGAGATTTATGAATGCTTGGAGAGAGATAACGTAGGCCTACTAACTAATCATCTTCTGCCACTTTACCGCCTGTGTTTGAAAAATCACAATTACGAGCTGATTGGCTGACCCTTTATCTCCGTCCACTTTATCTCTTTCCAAAGTTTAGTACATAGACCCCATCTTTCTCCAAGCTTTGATAAGGTTTTTTTTGCAGCTTGTTAAAATGACTGCTCAAGTGAGCCTGGCATCTGTCCAGTCTACAGTATCCAGCCAGTGACAGTACACTTCGTCAGGTCCTTCATGTAGAAAAAGGACACTGAATGCTTCACAGTTGGCTTCCCCATGTGGTTTGGCATAAACTGTATATGGTTCAAGGCTTTATATTTAGGGGTCTATTCATAGGGCAGAGAGAGGCCCAGTTTTACTGAAAACAGGGCTTTTCTCTGCCTCGTTCTTCTCTCGGAGCGGGTCAACGCTGATTTCATTACTTCTTCAGCGGCACCCCTGCTCTTTGTCTGAATTACATTACAATTTTGTATGGTGAGTGCCCAGCTTTTTATCCCACTGCTGTGTTCAGATTTGCTATCTCAGTAGCATCCTGTGAAATCAAAAGACCGCAGCAGCAGACCGCCGGAGCCCTGGTCATTGAGTGATATCATCACCGATTCTCACAGTACTCCCGGGCTAACGACATGGTGCAAAAACACTGAACAATGGCCCTCATTTTAATTGACTGTGAACACGCCGAGGACCGATGTTGAAGCCCTGCGCATGTGCATATTTGCATATGCGCACGTGCAGGGCTTCTGTGTGTGTGTGACTTTGGAGACTTGCATAGTCTCTGTGGTGGCCGCGGGGGAGGGGGGGGGCACGATGGAGGCGGACAGGGGGTGTTCACATGCAAACTCCCTGCATTTCCTGGGCATACCCAAGAAAACGTTGGGTGCGCTCAGAAAAACATTGGGCGTCCCTGTGCCAACGCGGCTTGGTACCTGCCTTACGGGGGGAATGGGGGCAGGTGGCTGACATCAACGGTCATCAGCCACCTGCCCAGTTCTCGGAGCAGAACACTCAATATGCAGAACATACCGTAAATGATATCGGTATATTGTGCATTCTACAAGCATGGAACTTCATTACTGTGTAGACGTGACTCTCTTGTCTTCTCTGTATGATAACAGTAGTGAATCTAGTTAGTGCATGAGCATATTGTGAAGTGTATATATTCCTGTGTTACCGTAAGCAGGATGTTATAGTATACAATTCTAAATGATCGCTGAACATTACTTTTTCCTCGGAACATAGTGCTAAATTTGGGGACATTCTTCTTACAAGTTGTTCATTCTACAGTTCCAGGAACTGTATCCATTTTCACACAGTTAATTCTTTATGCCGCTACGACCTTTTGTCTCACTTGCACCCTGACTTCCGGATTTGAGTTCCAGGAAAAGGGTGGACGGAATAATGCAGTTCTTGATGAGTAAGACAATAATGTAATGCTTGCGCTAGGATATTGGCAAGATCCTACAAAATCCTCAGATGTATTATGAAATTATATGGAGTTTTGACCACATGTAAAATAAAAATCTCAAATGGGAATCGTTAAATATAATGAAGAAACACAATGTTCAATTTATTCTTTTTAAATTGGTACATTTAGTGAAGTTCACTCTTTTTGAGGATGTTACAGTAGTTTACATTGTGCAAGTATTATTGTTATGAAGGATAAGGTTACTTTAGCCCATACTTGCCTACTTTAAGTGTCTCCTCTACGGGAGAAGCCCAGGGGGTGGGACTTGCAGTCACTAAGCCCTGCCCTATTAAGCACCGCCCCACTCCTGTAAATGCCGTGATTCATGGCTCTTCGGGGAGGGTGTGGTACTAATTGATGCAATTTGTGTGATTGTAGCCCCACCCCCTCCCCATAGAGCCGCTAATGCAGAGCGAAGTGAGGTGTCAGGATCAGTGCTCTCTGTTGAGAACACTGGCCCCGACGGATTAATAACCTGGGTGCAAGTTATTAATCACTGCTGGATTCAGACCGGTGGGGCCGTGCATTTAAATCGATGTGCGGTCTTCACACACAGTGATTTACATGCGTTTTCAGGCATTTTCTGAGCAATTTAGTAAATGTCGGCCCATGTGTAGGTCCCATTTCCTTAAGTTTATGTACAATCCATGGACGGTCTGAACTGCCAGATACTAAAGAGTTTATAAATAAAACTGTATTTCATTTCAGATCACCTTATTCCACCCTAATTAATTTTCTAGTATTGGGAGACGTTAACCTTTCACTTGAAATGTTATATCTATAAAATTGTTTACTGGACATCTGGTTACAATAAAGAATAAAATTAATCTGGACAATATAGATTTTATAAAAAATAAAACATAAATAAATGATGATGGTATGTACTCATAAGTGCCGGTGTCAGGATAATGTGCTGTGTTTTATGTCACAGACAAAAATACTGACGTGGGCTTAATAACTGTGGACTAGACCACAGGAGATTAAGGATGGCCCTGAGAACATCCAAAATAATGGAAACAAATCCTAGTTCAATTTCCGGGAGGATTTCCAGACTGCAGGCAGAATGCTGAAGAGCACAGTAAATATATACTAAACTAGGAGCCTTTCCTTATATACATAACTTCCAAGCACACGGTTTGTGAAGAGAACAAATAGAAACAATACTCACTGTCCTTATCTCTCTCTTTCTCTCTCTATAGAAAAGGCTAACTACTCCTCACCTCTATGACATGAATCACAACCACTGACCACTAGAGACCACTCGACAGACCAAATTGACTCCTTTGCATGCTGAAAGATGCTATAACAGAAATTTAAACCAATTTTTGCAATTATAAAAAAGTAGTCATCCTGATGTGTTATTTCCATGACTGTAGCAACTTCAGCATTAATATGACTCAAGGTTGAACATTTAAATCTAATACAATAACTGGTGTGTCCCAATGTGTCAGATTAAAACTAAGATGACTTAAGAATATAGAATTCTCACAGGCAATTAAAGAAAAACTGCTCTTTTTATATTTTATATGAACTGGATGCATAAAACTATGCTTAGGTGCATTAATTACCAATATAGTGGTACATTGAAGGTGTAGAAAGCAATCAGTAACAAGGTCAGGTGTGTCTAATTAGTAAGACATTTATCCAGGAAGACAATAGATGTATGTAGATGAACAAACATTGCTTATTTATTGGAATTTAAATTTAAAATAGAGAAGACAAGGGTAGGATGACATGGGACTTATGATTCTGCGGGTATATTGTACTATGCAGCCCGCAAAGTGTAATCACATCTCCACATATTGCCTATCATATCCACTACAACTTGGGGGTTAGTCAGGTGGTGGCACGCCGGCCCACCATTCGCAAGACTTCGAATGGATGTTCTGCATAAACTTCGATTCGCAGCGTGCAGGGGAACACCCACATCATTCGATGGTCAGCGTCCATCGAATGATGTGGTATGTGCACGCACATGGAATGGTGATCAGATGCACCCTTACATATGCGTGCACATTTAGAAGGAAGTAGACGGGCAGCTGACATCCGGTGATGTCAGCTGCCCGTCCCTGGCAACCACATCATGGCCTCATTAGCATGAGTACGCACAGCGTTCTCATGGGAATGCCTATAAAACTCTGGGCGTTCCCATATGCTAATGGGGCAACCCCATGCCCCCCCCTATTGTCCTCGGTGCGTGCACCCAGCAATCCGAGTACTCGCAGTGGGCTATTTGACATTATGGTGACACGCTGAGGTAGAAATGCTGTACATGAAGGTTTTCCTGGGATTGTCTTGTTTTCCAGCCTTCAGGACACACAAATGTTCCAGTTACTGGAGGTGCAGCCACATGAGTGTGTAGTTTGTGACGTGGTCATGATGTGGAGCCTGGAGGAGGTGGTCTTTGGTGGCCAGCTGCATGTTATGATATGATGATGTCAAAGGCAGCCGGCCATCTATTTCTTTTGGCCCACCTCCAGGGCAGTCTGGATTCTGACGTTAGCTTCAGACAGGGCCGGACTGGCCATCTGGCTGTTCTGGCAAATGCCAGAAGGGCCAATGGCCTTGTGGGCCGATTTTGTGCAGAACTTTAGCTGCAGTCATACGGCACCTGTGCCCGCCCCGCTGCCTCCCTGTCCATCACTGTGACGGCCGCCGCATCATTTGCATATTGATGCCATGACGCCGAAGCTTCATGACATCATGACATGGCGGCTGCTCCTGAGCCCACCCGCTGCCTCCAGTCCTCGCTGCATGGCCAGTCTGCGCTGCCCGCCCGCCCAGCCCATCATCACCTTGACGCGGTGGCAGCTGGCAGGTGGCAGTCCTGAGGAGGGGGGAGCTGAGGGGCAGGACAGACTCATCAAACATCATTTCCAGCGGCGGGATAATCTGCAGCAGGGTGCCATCGCAGCGGAGTTCTATTTAAGCAGAGTGCCGGGCAGAGCCAGTCACATGGTAACTGTAGTCGGATCTGTCCTGCAATGCCAGTTCCACAGTGCAAGCCAAGACTAGTAAGTGTCCTGCTCTTGTTTTTTTGTCAATGGGGCATAACTGTGTGCAGCATATTGTGTAATGGGCATCACAGTGTGCAGAATTTTGTGTAATGGGCATTACGGTGTGCGCTTTATGTGTAATGGGCATATTATGGTGTGCGGCATAATGTGGAATGGGCATAACGGTGTGTGGCATTATGTGGAATGGGCATAACGGTGTGTTCCATAATGTGTAATGGGCACAACGGTGTGTTCCATAATGTGTAATGGGCAGTGTAATGCCTCCTTTTTGTGATGCCACACCTCCTTTCCATTAGGCCACACCCCGTTTTCGCAGCACAGCTTCACAGCTCAAGGGTCCCGCCTGCTACAGGTGGGCCTGTGTGCTCTAAAAATGCCAGGGCCGATTTTTGGTCCCAGTCCGGCCCTGGCTTCAGATCACTTATTCTCAAACCAGGTTCCATAGTTACGGTTACTAGGTCAACTGTATGAAGGTCAACATACATTAGGTCGACAAGTGAGGGTCGACAGGGCTTAGGTTTACAGCTGAAATAGGTTGACATGTCTAAGATGAGTTTTTCACTTTTTTTAGCCGACTTGTGCCGACAGGCGGTATTTTATACGGAGTGGAGGGACAATATAATAGTGTTCCGAGCGCAGCGAGGCACGTGGGACACTTAGATGGTGTCCATGTCGACATTCGGGTAAAAATAAATAATAAAAAAACGAGAAAAACTCTTGTCGATCTAATGCTTGTGTCGACAATACTGGTTATTGTATATTAGCCTCCTGTAATAATAATACTTCACATAGCAAATATAAAGTACTGTACATGGTTTTCCTTGCGAAATATAAGCAATACATTTTTATGTTTGTATTTGAAATGATATTTGGCTTTAAATACTTATACAGTGCTCTGAGCCTGGTAAATGCTATACTAGTAAAAATAAACAACATTATTACCCTGCAAGATAAAAATAACCTTTTTGAATTTAAAATTGGTCTTTTGGCTCAAAGGACTGTTTCCTTCATTTATATTAAATCCTGTCTTGTGTTTGAGCCCACAGTTATAATTTCTTCAAAGACAATGTTAGTTAACTGATAAATTGTGTAATGACTTTCCTTTTATTAAGAAATGAAAGAGAACGACAATGAAGCTATGCTAGGCTCAGTGTGCATTGTTGTATCCAATTGTACAGGGTGGGAGGTCTAAAGGCTCGTACACACTGGGCGACTTTGAGCTGAGAGCAGCTAAGTTTACTCGTCTGAGCTGCTTTCAGCTCAAAAGCCGCCCAGTGTGTATGGGGCAGCGCTGAGCGTTCTCCCGCATCATCTACGTTCTCCTGCATCATCGCTGGCCCGGCTACTCATCGGCTGGTCTTACCAGCCGATGAGTGGCGGAGTGGACGCCTTTCTATAGCATCCTGCTATGGAAAGTCGTCTATCCTGGGGAAAATCGCTAAAATGTACAAAACAACGCTCAGTGTGTATTTCAGCCCAGTGATGAGTGTTTTTCAGCCCACTGATTTTCCCCATCATCTG
This sequence comes from Crinia signifera, assembly GCF_055691185.1. Classification (NCBI taxonomy): domain Eukaryota; kingdom Metazoa; phylum Chordata; class Amphibia; order Anura; family Myobatrachidae; genus Crinia; species Crinia signifera. The sequence goes on along the minus strand of NC_139221.1, from coordinate 53,465,267 downwards.
TCAGCATACACGCTGGGCAAAATCTCCTAGTGTGTATGGACCTTAACATTACAGACCGCATGAAATCAAAGAACACAAACTTGCAACTCAGGCTTCTTCAAGTATGGACCTTATTCTGCTCCGTTCGCTCGCATGCGAATTTGCCCATGGGAACGCCCAGTAATTCATGGGCGTTCTATGGAAATCGACTGCTGACGTGAACACCAGGGGCAGGTAGATGTCATCACCAGATGTCAGCTGCCCGCCCAATTCCTTCAGAATGCCCGTGTGTAGCCTGCATTTTCACATTACTGTAATATAATCAGCATCAGCAGGATACCCTCAAATTTTCCATTTTTAAATTTTTTAAATTTAGGGATGGTTCTGATAATGCCAATCGGTACAGCACTGCTCGGTACATCTTTTAGACAATCTGTGCAGCCCTACAGCAGCCCTACTGGACATTGGGTGCTATTCTACTCACCCTGCAAGCCAAACACAGGTGTCATGAGGCCATGACGTTGCCAAAATCAGAGCCCTACACCGTGGATGATGGCACGTTTGAATGCCCTTAGTTACAGCCCTATATCTTATATTTTTGCGGATACAATGAATCCTCTGTAGAACAAATGATCCTGTGAGTATTTTGTATATTACGTGTTGTAATTACCCACTGCAACTATTATAATGATGGCTGCCTTCTATACAATATGTTTTTCCCCCCAGAAAATTTAAAAATGTAGTAGTAGCAGTAGTCAGGGCAGTATAGAGCCTGGCAGGGCCCGGGGATTTCTCTGAAGGTGTGGCCTAATCACAAGAGGCGTGGGCATGCACCACTAAAATAAAATATAGGGGAAATAGTACTGTAAGCCCCTCCCTGGTCACTGCAGCCCAGCATACAGCACCAAGGCCCTTATTCTAAGTTGCAAAGGCAAATTGCACTGCAAACCATGTGCACTGCAGGTGGGGCAGATGTAACTTGTACAAAGAAAGTTAGATTTGGGTGGGGTTTTACTTCAAAGTGAGATCTATATTGCAGTTTAAAAATAAAGCCGTCAGCCATCTGAATTCCCCCATAGAGGTGAGGAGCAGCATTAAATGTATTATATGGGATGTGTCAGTGTCACACTAGAAATATAGAGGCTGTCATACAGTAAATTCTTCATCATGCACGGGAGACATGATTTACGCGTTATTGTTGCATTATTTTGTGCACCTGGTTAAACTCCACATCTCACATTCAGCTAAAAATATACTTGTCACATAAAAGAGGCTGATGAAGTTATAACAGATGATTTGTCACAGAAGTAAAATCAGCCATTCATGAATGCTGGTCACCAGAGGCCATTCCGAACAATGCATATTTCAGAGGAATCTGAAGTAATCCCTTCTTTGCACTGATTTGGTTTCCTGGCTGTCTCAGGAACATGTGGCCACCAAACGTAGGCTTATTAAAGCCTCATGTTATAGAGAAGATTACAAGTCCATGTTCTGCTGTAATTTCATATTTAAATATTATTGGCACACGGGTGAACTTTAGTATAGATTGTTATTGCATAGTTATTGAAGTAATTTTGAATTATACATTTGATGGTCAGATGTATACAGTACATTCTTGTAAATCTTTCAACAAAAGCCTCTCTGTGGTGAGAGACTACTACACCTCGGGTATGGTACTGTATAACTTACCGTCAATCGGGATTCCAATGGTCTTTTCTGCGACTGTTGGAATCCCGACTGTCAGAAGGCCAATGGGGGGCAAATGCATTAAAGCCCCTTGTGGGCTTGTTGCCTATTCTATTCTCCATCCATGGGGATCATGGACCCCCATGAGGAAAAATAGCCAGTGAAGTCGGGTTTCCGACTATCTGGCTCCTGTCTGTCCGATTACGATGTCAGAGAAACAACTGTTGGAATCCCAACTGTCGGTGAGTCATCTGGAACACTACGCCTAATCCTTCTACTACTACTACCAATATTATTTTTTATTATAGATAGATAGATAGAATTCCTTTATTCGTCTCACAATGGAGACATTTGCAATTGTTACAGCAAGGTTCAAGTACAGATAAGAGTAATAGCATAATAATAAGAACACACATGATAAGATCCATGGTTTTCTACCAATAGAACTCCAAGGGGATTGCAGGCAAAGGGTGTGTGCTGCCGTTGCATGGGAGTTGAAACACCAATAAGGTTAGTGCATCTTGCACTCCTCACAGCCTGCTGTCAGCCCGACTGCATATTTTTGCTCTCAGTGCACTTATGTGCTGGCGGAAGAACTTTGTCTGCAATTAGATTCCCCCCAAAGTGCTTTCAGTGAAAAAAAAGATACAAAATAAACTTAAGCATTTATAAACTACAGAAAATACAGCTTTTTGGATCGTATTTCTTTTTTTTTGTTAGCACTTACAGATACTGTAAGAAAAAGCTTAGAACACCCAAAGGCGACTTGAACAATCCCAGTCTCCAAATGCCTCCAAATATTGGGATGTTCTCAGTTTTCACAAAATGTAAGCATACATTGATTTGTAAGAGAGTGCATCTGAGAAGTGACTAAAACATGTCTGCAGTTTATTTACTTTTAGGTATAATGTGGGTGGTTATAATTGGGTCTGTTGTGTTCATACCCCATGGTTATGCTTTTTGGCCAATACTTGGTTTTCTTATAAAAGATAGCTCCTTGATTTGTCTGCCAAATGTTCCTCCTCACCATAAACCTTTGAGCTGGGACACAACTATACAATCATTAGCCCAATCACCCAACAAACAGCTTAAAACTCTCATGCATCATTCCTGCAATATATTAAATACCTGAGTTCCCGGTCACATAGAAGACTGTACTTCCGATCAGTGTGTATGCGGGGAATCACAGGGAGTTAAGCTGCATTTATGCTACTCAGTTGATCATGATCATTTAACTTGATCAGCCAAGTGACAGCGAAGTTGTGTGGCCAGCTTTAGTGACTGACCACGTTGTTTCCCATTGTGGTACTCCACGAAGAGACCAAGAAAGCGTAGTTAACAAAACATATAATATATGTATAAACTAGCCCAGATTCCTTTGTGCAGAGAGTCTCCTTTTAGGGTCATTGTATTGGACATAGGCCGAACTCATGCATAAAGATGAGAAGATTCAAAAACAACATCAGAGTTTGCAGTAACTAGAAAGGCCGCAACATGTTCCTTAAAGCTGAATGCGCCTACATTTTTGTTGTATTACAACTTTCCACCAACCTTGGAATGATCAAAGTCAGGAATTCAGTGGGCAAAGAATTTATATAGCAACTTGCTGCATTATATACTTTGGTAAGCTACTTGCTTACTGAGCATGTCACCAGTTCATTATGACCCCCTCAGTAGACCCCGGGGGTCTCCAAACAAATCTTTTCACTCGGAACATGTTTACAGTGTACCCAGCAAGTGTCAGGAACTGGAAACTGTGCATAAATTAGCAGCCCCCGGGTTCTGGTATTTCATTTAAAAATAAAAATAGAAGAGAATGTGGTTTCCCAAGTATGATGGGGTAAGATATATTTCCACACAAATCCAAGAAAAATATACAGTAAGTAAATATTTACATGTAAAAGATTCTGTTTAATGCAAGGGTACCATTTAATTAACAATTTTTAGTTCCCCTCAAGGCCAGGTACACACCTGCATGACCTGCAATCGTGCTGATGGTCGGTGCAATTTCCCTTCGCCCAGGATCATAGTAAATTGCCAGTACACATTACGCAATGTCATGAATGATGGAACAACCTCTTGCACCGAGTCATACACGATATCATCTGATTGGCCATGCAGGACAGCCAACTAAAAGATACCATTGTTTAACAAAAAATGCTCAATATACTGTACATCCATAAATTAAAAAAAAAACCGATACATTGTACAGAAAAAGCATAGGCAAAATGGTTCATAGACCGCAATTTATGGATCAGTTTTTTTAAACACGTATGGGGTAAGCGGTTGGAGAAGAGGCAAGTGATGCATGAAAGGAAGAGGGTGTCTTACAGTAGATCACATACCCAAAGAAGCGGCTGTAATCACCGCATAGTTTGTAGCGCAATGCACTTTAATAAGAAGCCGGTTACATTTACCAGTAACGCTCTCAAATCTCCATCTCTGTCTGCAGTTCACAACGCTAGGTCCCCCCCAATGTGTTTTTCTGTCACACGGACTTCGACTCCGCTACTTTTGGTACGTGATCTAAGCCATCTTTTTACTATGTTACGTAACTAATGTGAGTTTATATGTGTCTGTATATTGATTGGAGACTTTTGCAGTTAACCGCTAATTGCCAAAGTGCTTCAGAAAGAGAGGAATATCTGTTTGTAGGACTGACTGCAAAGTGTGTTGAATATAATTCCTAAAGGTTTGTAATTTGGGACAAAAACAGCAAATATGGGGATCTGAGCCTTCAGCCAGACACCTGCTCCTGCAATTATTTGAAACACATGGGTTCATTTTATGAGGTCTTGAAGGAACACAGAAGCAGCAATACAGAAGCTTGTATTGCTATAGGATCTGCAGAACACTTGTGGTGCTATATATGCTAAATTATGATGATGATGATGATAATAATAATAATGGTCTTTAATTGGGCACACAAAGTATTTGCTGGAACCTTCTGCCAATCCTCATGGTCCAAAGGTTCTCCCAGGTCTGACTCCCATGCTAACTTGTTAGAGTCCCTGGGGTAGATTGGTATCCGGATGGCTGATATACATGTCTAGGTCTACAGTCAATAGGTCAAGACCAAATGGTTAACATGGACTAAAGGTTGACACAAGCGGAAGGTCAACATGAAATTTTTTGGGGTACTTTTTCCTACTTTAGTATACAATTGTACTACAATTGGGAAAGTGCCCCAAAATATGGCTAGAGAAGTGAGCTCAAGTGTCGACATTGACACCAAAAACCGTGAAAAGCTAATGTCATCCTTTTCATGTGTCAACCTTTTCCATGTCCTCATTTTGCTTGTCTCCACCTTTTCCAGTGTCGACCTTGTGTTTGTCAACCTTTAAATGTCAACTTAGCCATTGTTGATCTATACCTTGTAGACTAAATGAACCATACCTGGGTACATAAGGGGGGGGAGGGGGTATTCAAACTGAGATTCCAACTGTCAGAACACCCGGACAGTCAGATTCCCAGGCCCTTATCGTTCTTTTCAACAGGAACTCGACAGTTGGAATACAATATTCCGACTTTCGAGTGCTGGAAAGTCCAAGGTTTGGCGAAAAAGGCAGTGGATTGTCTAAAATTGGCCAAGAATTCGACAATGCGTTACCTTTTCAGACCAAACAGAACTTTCCAGATTGAATATGGATTGAATACCCCCCTTAGCATATACAGTGGACATTAGAACATTGGTTAATGCTTGCCTAAAATATAAAGATTCTAATGTGGTCAGTGGTCGGCTGGATAACTGGTTTTTGACGTTGCTGTGGAAATGTTATAAAACTGATACAAGCGTTTATGAGGGATTACAAATGTGTCATTTAAATCCATAAAGCGGGATAAGAAGCGCCTCTGTCTTTTATCAGTACTGACAAGGACAACACAGAATTCATTGTTAATTAATTTCAGCAATGGCAGAATCATGTCTGCCATAGTTGTAAATATCTGAAGCACATTTTGCAGGATGAATACAAAAGGCGGTTTGACCCCAGTCAAGCACAACTAAAGAGAATAAAAACCCTGCTGAACTGCTTCTTTGTTAAAGTAGCAAAATAATGAATCATCTAGAAAAACGCATCCTGGATTTTGCACATCAACACTGACTAGAGAGTACTTTACCTCTGTATAATCAACATTACCATCATTGTGTTCTGCAATACATTAACAAGTCTGCAGGAAAAAAGCCGGAGTCCATGTGGTCAACGAAAGATTTTTTTTCTCTTTTGCTCGTTAGGGCAGCAGCAGCAGCAGGATTCCTCTAGGGGCCTGGACTAAATAAAGCTATAGATTTGTAACCTGGTGGTTAGACAAACCCCTGTGCAGAATACTCTGAGGGATACTGCTGCTCAGGGCAGACGTAGTCGTTTGCCAGCTTTATTGGATGAATGCTACAAAGCCCTTTACTCAACAGAGAAGCAGCTTGTCACAGCATGCACTGTCAGGGTCTGAAGTCATATGACCTTACAGTAGCTTCTGGTGAATAGCACCTTACAGGCCCACAGCTACACTACATGTACTTTGCACAGAATCAGTCTGATGCAAACATTAATCCAGAAGGTACTGTAGGGTCTGTACAATCACAAATCCGTTCTTGTAGTCGCTGGCAGATTCAGCTGACCATTTATTCACAAGAAACCTTTTAACCTCATGTAAACTAATATCATAGTTGCCTACCCTCCTGCATTCTGCAGGAGACTCCCTGAAATAGCAGCAACCTCCCTCTCTCATTCATTAGTCCAGCAATCTCCCTAATTTCACCTAGCCCACATTACACTGCTACATTTTTTGGGGAAAAGGAATGAGAGACAGATACATTGAATCATCAGCACCATTTCCCAGCACTTTACCATGTATAGTATCTCTTACTAACTGCTTTGGGGCTCATCTATATTTGGATATAAGTCATTATAAAAGATTCCTCTCAGATGTAGCAGTACACACCCCACGCTTCTAGGTGCCACGGTCACAATCTCTTTTTACAATCTCTCCATATATGGAACTAGACACACCCTTTGGGTGGAGCATGACACCCCCTCAATGGGGCGCCGTGCAACATTCTACTACAAACTATAATCTCCCTGAAACTAGTTTTCAAAAGTAGGCAAGCATGACTAATATTAATACATTAACTTGGTCTGATGCATAGGTGAATTTAATTAAATCATTGTATGTAGATTAAGTACATTGCTGTCGCTTTATATGGCCATCTCAAAAAAGGTTATGATATACGGGGTGGACAATTTCTAGTTTGACATTAACTAGGTTGACCACTATGGGCTGATAGTGACTCGGTCGCCACTTAAAAATGGTCGACATTGATAAAAGGTCCACAGGGTTGAGAAAAGGTTTTGCATCTATGTCAACATAAGTCGACATGGGCACCGTAAAAGTGTACCGTGTCCCCTCGTATGGCACGCTGTGCTCGGCACACTATAATATTCTCACTCTATGCCCTCTGGGACAATAAGTTATGAACCAAGTTGGTCTAAATAAAAATAAAAACATGAAAAACTTGTTTCGACTTTTTGAGTGTTGACCACGTCCATGTTGACCTTAAGCTTGTTTCGACCATCTGTTAATGTCGACTTAAGGTATGTCAACCATTTTTAGGTGTTGACCTAGTCATTGTCGATCATTAGTGATCGGCCTAGTTGACTGTCCACCTAGACATTGTCAACCCAGGGACCCTTAAAAAAGGGCTGGGTCAGCAGTCATAATGTTGGTAATTATCATGCTGACATGAGAATGTCAACATATCCATAATGTCGATGTTAAACACGTTGACAGTGATGAAATGTCGACATATTGTCCCTGGTGTCCCATTAGTGACTTACCTTCCATGTCCGGGGGCAATGCGATCATTGGTTCTCTAATGTCTAATCCATCAGCAGTTGGGTAAGTATTCCTAATTCTACTACTCCATCTAGTGCCTGACCCTAACCTCCCCCTGGACAGCCTAACCCTCCCACCCAAAGCCTAAACCTAATCCGCCTGTAATCCTACCTGTAGTGCTTACCCCCCCCCCCCCCCCCCACACACACAATTTAACCCTAAATCCACCCACCCTGCAGCCTAAACGAATCGGGACGTCAAATCGGCCCAAATTGGTTCACTTTGATGTCTCCTCAAAGTCGGTGGTCTGACCTGCTGGCCGTCCAACCACTCGACCTCAGACCTCCCTCTGGCGGCGGCCCAGGCACGGAGCAGGGCCACATGCGATCCATCACAACAAACTGTGATGGATCGCATGCGTCCCTGACCTTCCCGGCTGCTCATGAGGTATTGGCTAACCAATATGGTCATCTTTACCCTAACCCTCCCGCCCCCAGCCTAATCCTATTCATAGTGTTTACCAACCCCCCAACCACCTAACCCTAACCTCCCACGACAGCCTTACCCTAATCCCCCCTTTAGTGCTTAACCCCCCTCCTCCACAGCCTAAACCTAATATTATCCCTATGACACTGTTGACATTTCGTCTGCATCTGTAGATGGGTTTCCCACGGTGGGGAGAAGTAACAATTAGGCCCAATTGATGTTCATTACTGTACATGGTCCATATCATTGTGACTACACATATGCCCTTAAATGGCTTTAGGTTGTTGCACAATCGCTAATTGCTCCCTAATTAGATAACTTCGGTACTCTATGTAACAAGTCAATGAATGGGAGATATTCTAACCTAGAGCGCCATAGACACTATTCAGCTGAGTCACAAGCACAAAACCAACTTGTCATTCTGATGAAAAGAAAACACATTTAACAACTGCTATCAAAGTCTATGCGCAGATTAACCCAAAACACTAGCAAAACCTACTTCAACATGTGCAAACAAATAATATACTTCCGTCAGTAGCACAGAACGATGAATACAAATGATAACAGTAACATCCTGACAAAAATACATGTTATCTTTGTATTTTCAGATTAAAAAAGAAACATGTTGAAACATAGAAAACCTTAAGAAATTTCTTTATAGAAAATCCTTTCATTCAATAAGCATCCTGTTGTTACACAGTCAAGATAAACTCTTTATTACTAAGTATTTCTTGGGCATCACTAACTATGACAGTAGTATAAACAGTGGGAGACATTATACAAGGTCACTTTTTCAATCAGTTTATTGAATCCCTTTCTTTTCTGTTTTATTGTTCTCCTGGTTGCATTCGTTCTATTTGCTTTATATAGGTCGGGCAAGTCTCTGATAGAAGATATGGTAGAACACAGGTTATCAAACTCGGTCCTCGGGACCCCACACAGTGCATGTTTTACAGGTCTCCTCACAGAATCCCAAGGGAAGTAATTAGCTCCACCTGTGCATCTTTATAAATGAATCAGTCAGTAATGAGTGCATCTGTGCACCTGCCGGGTGTCCTGGAAACCGTGAACTGTGTGGGGTCCTGAGGACCGAGTTTGAGAACCTCTGTTGTAGAAGAATGGGACTGCTAGTCTTTGGTGCATACCTGCAATGCTTCCTATTCCTTCACCTGATTTTTAGACACCTGAAACGTGGGAGTGATGCCATTACAGTGAATCAAGAACAGCATGGAAACCTTTGTACGGTACTACACACCGAAGGACTGGGCATGTTATAAGGTATCAGTGAGACATTGTCTGACCCTTAATAAATAACTTTCTGTTAACAGATGCTCTACCACCTACAGGTACAATATACATTTCAGTATATTGCTGTTTCCTAAAGTAGGAGCCCCAGAGGTTACTCCACACAGTTGTAATTCTCAGGCCCTGCTGATTCTGTAAATCAGAACAGTAAAATCTATTTTAAAATTATGACAGACGAAACGTGTGCAAGTTATCTTGTGCACCAAAATCCCTCCTGCAGTTCTCAACCGTCTCTCCACATGCTTCCACACCCACACAGTGATGTCTAACAGCACTCTGATTGGTGGAGATCTCCAGTCATCCACCAATCTGCATACTTAGGGGAGTATTCAATCTCCACTGCTATTTCTGACAGGGGACATAGCGACAGGCGCCTATTCAATGCTGGGAATAGCAGCAGGCGCCTACTCAATGCTGTCTTGCCCAACATTTTCCGATAACAGACGTGATTTGTCGCGATCACAGACAATCCATGGCCGTTTATGTGGACATGATCCCTTTTCGACGATCGGCATGCAGGACACTGAATCCCGCCTGTTGACATTGCGGTCGAGCAAAATTAAAACAGGCCAGGGGCCCCGGCTGTCAGGACTCATTAAAGTGGTCATGCAGAGGTGGGGAACTCATTTCTCTATGCCACCTAATTACCCACCCTCCCCTCCACCCAATTAGGCAGAGACAGGGCCAGTGGTAGGGTATTTGGCACCCCCCTGCAAACTAGAATGCTTTTCTGTGAGAATTACTGTGCAGGGCCAATGTGGAGGTTAAAATGTTCCACCTCACCATTAGAGGTGGTGGAACTCAGTTCCACCCTGTTCCCCCTCACTTTAACCCCTGCCTGGGATTGAATACCCCCTTAGATTTTGCGTATAGTTCTACATGCCTTCTAAATAGCCCTGGAAGTACCAGCCTGTGCGGTTGGACCAACTTTCCCTGCTCAAAGGCTCCTAGAATTGTGGGGTCCTGGGCAACTGGCCAGTGTACCCATACATTAAGATGGCCATGCACTAAGCCAATCAGAAGCGAGCAAATACCTTGATGTTCATTTGCATAGTTAGGTGGAAGTCCTGTTTCATCTAAATTGATTTATATTTTTTTCATTGGTTTACTTCAGGATAGAAAAAAAGGAGGGGTACTTGTTTCCTAGAACGGCCACAATCGCGGGCATCGGGTGTAATTTTTAGTGGTCTGCGACGCGACCGACGCGATGCCCCCGATTTCCCATTGAAATGCATTGAAAAAAGTCAAAATCGCGTCGGTCGCGTCGCAGGCGGCTAAAAAAGGCTTAAATGGTCCAGACGCGATGCCCCCGATTTCCCATAGGAAACAATGTTAAATGCCTCAATTTACCCGCGATGCCCTTGATTTCCCATAGGAAACAATGTTAAATGCCTCAATTTACCCAAATCATCATAGGGAACAATGGTTAATGGGCCAGAAACCCCCAAAAACACCCCTGAACAGTGAAATGTCCCCCCAAAAGTAGTTTACGCCACCCCACGATCAACGTGAACCCGAAGCGTGGCGAGCGGCGGCGGTACGCGTCCTCCGACCTTTTCATACCCCCACTATTCACGTCGGCGTGGAGTTGAGAATAGAATAGTGTGGCGAGCGCAGCGAGCCACCGAGCCCGAAGCATGGCGAGCGCAGCGCGCCCCGCGAGGGGACGCGGATACCTTCACAGGTAAACGCGTCCCTTCGCGGGCTTCACAGGTATCCGCGTCCCCTCACGGGATAGTGGGGGTATGAAAAGGTCAGAGGATGCGTACCGAGCGCAGCGAGCCACCGAGCCCGAAGCGTGGCGAGCGCAGCGAGCCCCGTGAGGGGACGCGGATACCTGTGAAGCCCGCGAAGGGACACATTTACCTGTGAAGGTATCCGCGTCCCCTCGCGGGGCTCGCTGCGCTCACCACGCTTCGGGCTCGGTGGCTCGCTGCGCTCGCCACACTATTCTATTCTCAACTCCACGCCGACGTGGATAGTGGGGGTATGAAAAGGTCGGAGGACGCGTACCGACGCCCCTCGCGGGCTCGCTGCGCTCGCCACGCTTCGGGTTCACGTTGATCATGGGGTGGCGTAAACTACTTTTGGGGGGACATTTCACTGTTCAGGGGTGTTTTTGGGGGTTTCTGGCCCATTTACCATTGTTCCCTATGATGATTTGGGTAAATTGAGGCATTTAACATTGTTTCCTATGGGAAATCGTGGGCATCGCGGGTAAATTGAGGCATTTAACATTGTTTGCTATGGGAAATCGCGGTCATCGCGTCGGTACCATCGCACCCGATTTTTTAGTGCATGCGATGGCCGCGATGCCCCCGATTTTTACTAACGATGCCCACGATCATGATCGGTGTGGCCGTGCTAGGAAACAAGTACCAAAGGAGGCTGTAACATAGATTGGTGCTGGCTATGGCTTTGCTGCAGGGCCATCCTGTTTCAGTCCAACTCTGTGTCATACATGCATTAGACATGATTAAAATCCAATGATAGTGCGGGCAGTGGGAACGCCCTTGCCAATACATTGGTTGTTCAATCACGCTTCAATTCTTCCATCTCTTTCTTTACAGCTGACCAGAAGATGGTAATTCCACGCTGGCATGAAACAAAACATTGTCGGGAACAACTCAAGCAATTCATCTCGCATTACTGCTTAGTCAGAAATGTATTTGAACTTTGGGCATCCCCATTGTTTAACTGAAGAAAATTAAAAGCAAGCCTGAAAAGGGTTAATCAGTAATGCAGGAAGATACTGACTAACTATTCTCGTTCCCCAATTATTATCCTCTGTTCCAATAGGCCAGAAGTAGTCATCATAACCACAGAAACCGAAAAACACACTGCATTTGTACGGGCAACCCAAATCGTATTTCCCACAACCAACCCTTCATCCCGTTCTTGATCTTGGCAGAACTAACTATATTGGGAATATATTGGGATATGGCCAAGGAGAAAAGTTCCCATGACTCATGTTAACTTAACAGGACATTTTTGTTTCATGCACTACATTTTTAAAAAAGCCGTAATTTATCCTTATTTAACAGTAGTATTTAGACCTTAACATTCGCAGAACTGTTTGAAGGACAACGCAGTCTGACTCCACTAACATACATGGAAAGCCCTAACAAGAAAAGTTATTCATAAAATCAGACAGCCATAACTCTGCTGATTATGAAAGTAACGGTGCCTCCCGAAAGATGATTAACCCTTTGTAGAGACATTGCAACTACGTGCGGCACAAATATTAGTTACCCAGAGCGTTCAATACTTACTGTTGTTAGGTTGGATATGGGTCATAAGGTCGACACAAGCTTTAGGGAGACAATGGGAAGGTCAACAGTCAAAAGCTCGACATTACTTTTTCATGGCTTTTGTCCCGAATTTCGACATAAGTTTACATGGATACCGTATCAGTGTACCACATCCCCTGGCCACTATTGTATCCTCCCTCCATGCCCTAGTGGATGTAAGGGTATGTAATGCCACCACGATTTGGAAAAAACATGAAAAACTAATGTTGACCTATTGACTGTCAACCTCCCCATTGTTGACATAACAGTTGTATCGACCTTCTGACCCTCTCTACCTTAGCCATGTTGACGATGTGTCAACCAAAGCCGACCGTATCCAGTCATGCTGCCTCAAGCTAGCCACACATATTGAATCACATGTGGCCCAAGGTTGGTCAATAATGAACTGGCATCAATAAAATGATAAGAAAGCAAAGTTGGAAAAGGCATTCACTAACAGCCTGTGGTCAGCTCAGTGCCACACTAACAGGCGCCAGTGATTACAGAAGTGCTCCAGCGGCTTGGCTTCTAGCGGAGATTTGGTAAGCTGGGGGACCACATTTTATAGACCCAGTGAAAGTGGGCCACACACGGGCCAATACTTCCAGCAGCTGTGGCCTTGTTGTTGGAAGTATTGGCCCAAGTGGGGACCGCTTTATCTGTTTGCAAAATGTGGTCCTCCAGCATACAAAATCTCAGTGTTATATAGCTGGGGTTGTGTAAGGAACCACGAGCCCTGGCCCAAATCACTGCATAGAGCAGCCTCCAATGTTGGGATAACCAACAAATTTAGGTGGTAGCAGAACTTTAAGAATCTTTTGGACTCATATCCACATTCATTCAGATTATTTATTGTCTGTTTTATGAATGGTCTTATTAATGCAACCGAATTTGTGTAATTTTTCATATGTGCCCCTGTTTTAGGTCTTCCCGATACTGGCTTTCCTGGAAGGAGGTCAGAGTGTTCTGCCAGTGGTACAGATACCAAACAACACAACGTAAAAGAGAAAGCACAATGTTCATCTTATACAAATACAGCAAATACATAATCCCAAATGCTAATGTTTAAATTTGAGATACAATTTTAGTCCAATAAATGGTATATGGAAATGTTACACTTGTACATATATACATAATATGACATTATGCATGTAATAGGATAGTCGGTACTTGTGTATTATAACGGCGCCCGATTTCATCCAAATCGCATCCGATTTGCGGCCAATTTTCTGCCGATTTTTGGCCGATATGATCTGCGATGCGATTTTGCGTCCGATTTGCGTCCGATTTTCGGCAGATTTTTTGCCGATTTTCGGCCATTTCCTGATGATTTGCATGTTATTCCATCCTTGCACACCCCCAGGTACTATGCGATGGTATGCGATGTGATTTTCGGGAAAATGCCCCTGATTGTACAATTAAATATCGCATAGCAACGCATGCCAGCAAGTGGCATGCGATGCGATGTGATTTGCAATATTAAATGCACCCCCATTGTTAACGCCATCCCCACTATCAACGCCAACCCGAAGCATGGCGAGCGCAGCGAGCCCGCGAGGGGCGGCGGTACGCGTCCTCCGACCTTTTCATACCCCCACTATCCACGTCGGCGTGGAGTTGTTTTAGATAGAGGGGCGGCGGTACGCGTCCTCCGACCTTTTCATACCCCCACTATCCACGTCGGCGTGGAGTTGATTTTAGATAGTGTGGCGAGCGCAGCGAGCCACCGAGCCCGAAGCGTGGCGAGTGCAGCGAGCCCCGCGAGGGGACGCGGATTACTTTACATGTATTCCGCGTCCCCTCGCGGGGCTCGCTGCGCTCGCCATGCTTCGGGCTCGGCTAACGTGGATAGGGGGGGTATGAAAAGGTCGGAGGACGCGTACCGCCGCCCCTTGCGGGCTCGCTTTGCTCGCCACGCTTTGGGTTGGCGTTGATAGTGGGGGTGGCGTTAACAATGGCGGTGCATTTAACATTGTAAGCACCCATCAGGGTGATTGTACAATTACAAATCGAATTGCTTCACATGCATCACATGCCACTATATTGCATGCGATGCACTACGATGGAAATCGGGGGTGTGCAAGGTGTGCAATAATGGAACAGCATGCAAATTGGTCGGAAAAAGTGAAAAATTGGTCGAAAATCGGCCGCAAAATCGCATCCGATTTTTCCATGCGATTTGCGGCCGATTTTCGGCTGATTTCGTGGGCGCCGTCATAATACACAAGTACCGGATAGTCAAATATAATACGTTCTCCTCTTCCATGATAAAACTAACAACCATCTCTTTTATGTTCTCTGATAGTGATACCATTATCATTACTTCTGCTATTTGCTTATTTCCTTCCTTGGTACTTGTGTAGTTTCACGGCGCCAGCATGGCCCCGTGCGTCTGAGTCCCCTTGCAGGGCTCGCTTCGCTCGCCCACGCTGCAGGCTCGGTGGCTCGCTACGCTCGCCACGCTATTTAAAATCAACTCCATGCCAACATGGATAGTGGAGGCATGAACTATCCATGTTGGCATGGAGTTAAGTTAGTTTATTTGACATATTTAGTGGCGAGCGGACACCCGGAAGTAGCACGGCGCCATGCTGGCGCCGTGAAACTACACAAGTACCCCTTCCTTTTTCCACCTGACTGACCTTCAGCTTATTGTAGGTAAGCATGACAGAGGGATACAAGAAACTGGTGTATGGGTTATTCTTTGGTACTCCATCACTAGGTCCCCCCCCTTCTACTCTCCAGGCTATTGCCCTTCAATAAATATTAACCATGTGATAATTTTGCTAACTTTTTTCTGTTATACAAAGACATTGACTGTAGACACACAATACTTAGTCAAGAAGTTCTAAAATTGAATTTCTTTGCATTTACTGTGCTACAGACATACATTTGTGATGTACAGTATATGATCAGGGTTTGGATTGTATCATGTGTTAGACCCAGGGCATAAAGTGGTTTTTGAGACCTCATTTCCCTTTGCCCTCTAATTCAACCCCTAATTCAACCCCCCCCCCCCCCTCAATTAGGCAGAGCCAGGGCCATTGTTAGGGGTTTTGGCACCCCCTGCTAATTATAATGCTTTTCTGTTAGAATTACTGTGCAGGGCCAATGTGGAGGTGGTGGAACTCAGTTCCATCCAGTTACCCCTCACTTTAACCCCTGGTTGGACCCCTGAATAAGAGATGAGAAGAAAGGCAGACATGAATGCATCTATTGGCAGTTGCCCATCTACGACCTTATGCAACTGGCACTAGAACGTCCCTTCCTTGTTTACCCCTGTGATTATTTAAAAGAGAAATGTCCACTGTCAGCACCCAACAGTGCCTTTGTGCGTACACTTTGTGTAACATGTTGTGTCATATGATTTTTTAAGGGATTTTCATTGAAACGCAGTTGAAAAAAAAAACACTCAACCATTTTTTAAATGTATTTACAGTTACTTATACAGCGCAGCATATTCCGTTGCACATGTGAACATCAGCATTGCCAGTGGCTCTGAGAGGAAATTACATATGCGGTTTATAATCTGGAATGAACCAAAAGATGAATAAAACCATTTACTCCCCTTCTTACTAGAATTCAAAACTTTTCTACACTCCTATTTCAATTTTTACATTGGTAATAGGGAAAGTGCAGGTATGCTTGTCTCATTAGCTGCCCCTCCCCCGATTCAGTAACATCATATCCCAGTACCACACTGGTGGCACATTACACCAGATGTCATCTTCAAAATTAAGAGGCTTTCAGCTGTTGCCCTTTTACATTATTAACCACATAGAACTGAAAGGGAATTGGTGACATTATATTTCTCTTAGTGGTTTAGGCTCCTCCTACATCTGGACACCATAGACAGACATCAATTAACTCCTAATGGTATCAAGGATTGTTGAAAAATTATAGATATGTCCTAGAAAATTAAGGGAACACATAGGGTTGGCCTGGCCCACAGACTGGCCACACCCCTAAACATGGGCCCCTATCACTGTATTGCCCCGGTGGGCCTGGGTACACCAGATATCTGCATACATCCAACCTGTGGTGTCAAAGGACACATTTGTATAGAGGTTCTTTCAATATTCAATGGTACAAAGCAACTTTATTATTATTATTGTAGACAATTAAAGTTTAACCAGACTTACCTGGTTAAAGATGCCCACTAACGATCGAACTCTTTAAAACAAAATCATGATTTTTGTATAACATCTGGCTCAAGTAAATCCCCAAATGATTAGAATATTTTCCGGGAAAAATAAAAAATAAAGGGATATATTGGAATAAATGAATATTATCACATATTATTAAATGAACAGAGTTTAGCGCAAAACACAATAAATAGGATCTGCAATCTGAATGTAAAATAGAAAGCAAGAAAACACATATCCTTTGTTCCATCCCAGCCAATAAACCATTCTTACGCCAAAATGTCAAGTCAGTCGATTCAACAGTTTACAACAATTATTTTATTTAGATCCTCTATTTGTTGAGCTCATCCCAAACTGGTGTTATAGAGCAAAAATCGCAGCAGCACATGCACTGCAGCACCGGCGATAAAATGTTTTCCCCATGCAAACGCTATAAGTCCTTGGATTTATGAGGTAAATTTAGCCTCCTCAGTGGTTTATCTGCTCCTAAAGATTTTTTTTTTTGTTTAAGAACACATGCAACACAAATAATAAATCCAATATACTTTTATTTAACAACATTGTGCATTCTGAATAACAGGAAGTGAACATTCGAAGTTTGTAAATATTATTGGTAAAACCAGGAACTGTTCTGGAAATCCAGGAGATCCACTTTACCACGATTAAGTGCTACCCTATGTTTACAATGAGCTTAGGAAAATCCTGAAAGTTTAGGAAAAGTTAAACTCGCGTCAATCTTCATGTTAAACTGAAGACATTTAGAAATAATTACGTGGCATTAAAAATGATTTCCATATATCAATAACATAGTTTCAAACATTTTCAAATAGTTTCCATGGGAGCGTTATTTAATAGCTAGTGCACTGAGGCACGTCACAGGTGTACTGTCTCAGCGGACCTCTCCGTACTACCATCCTTGCTATTTCAAGTTTCTTAATGTTTATTATAATATAAAATTGTTAAATAATTAATTTATGCCTCTTCAAAAGATATGAATATGGAGCGGGTGGTGAAAATTAAGCCTCATACACACAGGGTGTTTTTGCCCAGTGTCTATGAGGAGCAATAAGAAGAAAATTGCTGGGCGGAAAATCGCTCAGTGCATACACACTGAGCAATTATTGCTCATCCCAGCAATTTTCACAGGGGGTTTCCATAGTACAAGACTCACAAAAGTGAACTACTTTCAGCTCAAAATCGACCAGTGTGCATTATCCTTAAGAAGTACAGTAGAAAAAGAGGAATTCTGTTGTACATGAAATAAATACATTTATAGGCATAAATGTTAGCTGGCTACACACACTACACAATAAAATAAACTGGAGAGTGAAAAACAACCAGCCAATCAGCTCCTACCTGTCATTTTTCAAACCCAGCCTCTAACATGGAATTAAGGAGCTGATTGGCTGGCTGTTT
Source organism: Crinia signifera (assembly GCF_055691185.1). NCBI lineage: Eukaryota > Metazoa > Chordata > Amphibia > Anura > Myobatrachidae > Crinia > Crinia signifera. Next base: position 53,447,128 of record NC_139221.1, on the reverse strand, counting down.
ATCACTCTCCATTGCCCCTGCTCCATCGCTGCCAGCACCGGCAAATGTGCATGCACTTATTATTATCATTTATTTATATGGCGCCACAAAGGTTCCGCAGCGCCTAACAATACACTAATGAGCAAAAACAGTTAGAGGACTTGCCAATAATGGCTCAACCCACAATGTCGCTGGCTACACATATCCCATAGTGTGTACTTTAGCCTGTCTATGAAAATTATAGACATTTAACAACTATGCAATAATGATGGCTCATTTTCAAAATGTAAATTACTTTTGAGTATCCTCATATTAACGAATAATGGGATTGAAATACAAAAACAGGAGCGGACAATTTCTCTCAAATTAAAAATTGGCAACTGCAAAAGAGTATTCATCATATACTATTAATACATTCCTTGCTAGCAGTAAACTAGGAAACAAACAAGTGCACTCTGCTGTAAAAAGGATGTCTGGATTTTAATTATATGAATCTGTTTATAATTCTACCAGCTCCCTCGTGACTTAGTATAGCCAAACTAAATATTTAACTAATGTTTATAAGTTGCACTTAGCTGTTTTCCTTGAAAACATATACCTCCCACATGGATGCATTAATATAGCATACGCTATGGCAAATGTTAGTGAAATAATTCTTCTATTCTTACAATCATATCTACATTAAAGAACAAACATTATTTGATTTATAATAGGTAAAACTGATAATCAATCATGCCTGGACAATTTTTATATTTCTAAATAAATAACGGAGGAAAACTCAATAAAAAATTTTTTTTTAAAGGAACTCGATTAAAAAATATAAATCATAGTTTGGATAAATTTGCTCCATCAGTTTGACTTGGTGCATTATGGGACTGTCTTATAGATTGCAGATGTTGCTGTTATAACAGCTGTTTTGGAAGAGATAACAATGATGAAATCTGTAGATGAGTAGGCTACAAGTAGGAAATATAATACTAAATACAAAAAAAACTAACATTACTAATTGCTAACCTCTTACTATTTCCAGGGCGCTTTATAGGGTTTCAAAGAATATAATATTAAAGAAATAAATAAATTAAACAATTAGCTACCAAAATAGGTGAAAACCAAATTCAAACATTCTCTAACTGCCCTCCAAGAAGCTTCAAAGGCACCAGCCCTGGAAAGCAGATGCCATCGCGCCCAGTCTAACGCTTATTGAAGGCTCCTAGAATCATTGGGCCCTGGACAGCTGCCCAAAGCCTGGACATTGGCTATTTGCAGCCAGTAGCCTTCCTATGTTTTGCCTCTAGAATAGGGTTGGCCAAACCAGTCCTTGAGATCTACCAATGGTCCACATTCTCCAAATCACCTAGCTGGTGCACAGCTGTGGTCATTACTAACTGTCACATTTTCAAACCTGCTGTATTCATTCCTACTATAGATCCACAGGTTGTCTGAGAAACATTAACTGTTGGTAGATCTTGAGGACAGGTTTGGTCACCCCTCCTCTAGAAGGTTCCAGAGCTTATAAAATGCCTTAAGTGACGTATATAGTGGCTTATGGAAGTGGAGGAGAGGCTTATGGAATAATAGCAAAGTTTGGAGAGAATGTGAATTTAAAGGTCTACAACACTTGAGATAAAGATCAACTCCTTGTGCCTATAGTCAAGGTGCTGTGCAGTTCAATGATTAGAGCAGGTGTTGTATATGGTGATACCATGTAGTTCTTTATAGATTTATGGCACAAGAAATTCAGCTTCAGTATTGGCCATCAGCAATGATAAATTAATGGACTGAGTTTTAAAATGATTAAAAATACATTTTTCCAAATGACCAAAATGGAGAGAGAGATCAAGGCCTTGGTGATACTGAACGTTAAGCATCATGAAAATGACTTTTAATGATGCATTGCCCAGCAACAATCCTGTTTTAATGGTTAGAATAAAGCCTTGCTTTATCCAAATACTGCTAAGTCCTTATGACATAGATGTATTATTAACCCATTCATACTACAATACTATTTACCAATGGTGTGCGAGAAACATTTAAAACTTTTTACATTATAAGTGACTGACAGTGAGCAAATATACCATATATTACCATAGCAGGTATCTGTCTATGTACATTTCTAATCTTTGGAACCCTAGTTAATCTATTACAGGGAAGTGCTATGGCAATAATGTGCTGCATATCTTGAGAAATATTGATTTTTTTTTAAAAACATTCTCACAGTTGTAGATGTAACATCATGTTGCCACCTGCCCATATAATGTGGGGACAGTTCTAGGATTGAAAGATAAAGTTTGAAAGATAGAAGACTGAAGTGGAAGGTTCTGAAACAGTCGCTTCCCATTGGGTTGGAGGTGCATATTTAAAGCGGCACTCACAGTGTAAAGCACCACAGGTTTTACACTCAGGTGGGGAATTCAATTACCTGTGATACGGGAAGTAGCCTTGGACTTTAAAGCCCAGGGCATTGGATTCCCAAAATTCCCCGATACCTTTGTTAATGTTTGTTAAAGTACCATGTTGCAGAATCTGTAAGGCAGGAGAAAAAATAATCCCTGATAACTGCTGACATCAGGTTTTAATTGGATATTCCTAGGGCAATTAAAATTCCCCTAATTGTGAATGTTGCGTTTGCGGCTTTTTAAAAAATAAAGCCCATAGGGTTCTAGACTGCCAGCATATCATATGGAGGCAGAGAGGGGAGATGGATGGGGGGATTTCACAGTAAGAGGCATCAATAGACTGTGAGCTGCACCCCAATGTCCAGCAGCATGGGACCTCATACAAAAAAATTGGGCTGGATTTATTTAATGTATGATAAGAGTGCTCTGTATTTTGGGGATCTTCCATTCACAGGTACACATACATATAATTCTAGTCCTAATGGAGCTGTACTGATTGGAACACCACTAAAATTACACTTCATCATATTTTATTTTTTCTTTGCAAAAACAAAATAAAACTTTTGGATCTCAAAACATTTAGTTCTCCAGGCAACTCTTACCATGGGCCGGGGCAAACCACTGTACCTCAGAAACTTTTTGCACCATTCTGAACCACTAACTGCAGAGCTAGATACACCTGCATAAACTGGTATACTGCACAATGCCAAGCACATGCAATCCAACTGCTGCTACCAAGTACTGTACATGCAATCCAACTGCTGCTACTGTGCAATCCAACTGCTGCTACCAACAACAACATGAATCCAACTGTTGCTACTGTGCAATCCAACTGCTGCTACCAACAACAACATGAATCCAACTGTTGCTACTGTGCAATCCAACTGCTGCTACTGTGCAATCCAATTGCTGCTACCAACAACAACAACATGAATCCAACTGTTGCTACTGTGCAATCCAACTGCTGCTACCAACAACAACAACATGAATCCAACTGTTGCTACTGTGCAATTCAACTGCTGCTACTGTGCAATCCAACTGCTGCTACCAACAACAACAACATGAATCCAACTGTTGCTACTGTGCAATCCAAATGCTGCTTCCAAGCACACGCAATCCAACTGCTGCTACCAAGTACATGCAATCCAGCTGCTGCTACTGTGCAATCCAACTGCTGCTACCAAGTACATGAATTCCAACTGTTGCTACTGTGCAATCCAACTTCTGCTACCAAGCACATGCAATTGCAATCCAACTGCTGATACCAAGCACATGCAATCCAACCGCTGCTACCATGTACATGCAATCCAACTTCTGCCATACACAATTTCATCATAAGTATTATAACAGCATTCACAAGCCACAACCATTATATAATACAACACTGAACCTCATTCTATGATATTTTGAAGACCACTGATTTGTAAATATATAACTAAACCATTACAGATACCATAATTCTGACAATAAGCTCGACACTTAACTGTAAATGTAATTTTTCTCCGTAACTTATGTATATATGTAAAGTATATATCATGTAAATAAGAAATGTGTGGATCAGTTCTTTAGAAATCCAAACCCACCTGAATTTTGCAGATATGAAATGAACCAAGTCCCGGTTCATATTTTTCAGTGGTTCGAAATTTTTATCAATTTTAAATCTGAATTCTGATTTCTGAATTAGTAAACTTACATGATTTTAGCTGTTTTTTATTCAGTGAAATTCAAAAATTCAGAATTTAAAGTGAAATCCAAACCAAAACACTTGAGGGTGTTATGATCTTGTCTTTATCACATTCCATTAAACTAGTAGTTTCCAAACTTTTTTGAATCACTGCGCCCGCAATGCAAAGGTTTCTTATTGCAAATTCCACAAAAAAATTATTCAATTAAGAAAACTGAGTTTATAAGTAACCCTTAGGTACGTCATCCATAGGTACTGTCATGTGGTTGTGGTGGTTTGTCCACATAACTTATCATTGGCAGCCTCACGCACTGGTTTCATCTATTAAAATGACCATAAATAATTTGAATTGGTCCTGGGCCACCAACCCTTTGCACCCCTGCAAGTGCTTTGCGGCACTCCAGGGTGCCATGGCACACAGTTTGGGGACCACTGCATTAACCTCTTCCAGCTCTCTGCCTGTATTCCTTAACATACTAGACCTAACCTCTCCAAAAGAGTTTGGTTTTATGTCTACCATTAACTTACAATGCAGATACGGTACAAACCACCTTGGTATGTGGAGTTGATTTTACCAGGGAGCAACATGGGACAGGGGAGGTCACCCAAGGGTGCCCCACACACAAAGGGCCAACCCAAACGGTCTGTATGCCGAGAGCTGCTTCTGAATGCATAGCAATGCTCTGTATGCAGCATGTATTCAGAAGCAGTGGCATGGCAATGCTGGCTCATTAGTCTCCTCCACACACGCTCCACTCCACTAGTGGTGACCGTGCTGCACTGAGGGGTCCCCCAAGAAGATGAGGAGGAGTAGGGTGCGAAGAACAGCTGCTGCTTGAGGCGGTGGTTTAGCTATCCTCGAACAACAATGATAGCACTCCACTGCTCCTTCCCTGCCTGCCAATGGCAACGCACACTGGAGAGGGTGGTGGCCAGAGCATTGTTTTAGGGGGCGTGGGGTAGGGCGCCACCACGACTTTGTTGCCCAGGGCCCCTGGAAGCTTTAATCCATCTCTGTATGTGTGTCTTATTAAAATTTTACTTGCAAAAACCATTCCTAAAATATAAAAACTTCCTCTCATCAGTGGTTCCTATTAAATGTTTTTTTTCTATTTTAATGCCCTCTTGTTATTTTTTCAATAAGTTGTCAGGTCATACGTCCTTCTTCCCAGTCCTAAGAGCCATCCATCTCACAGACCAGAGCCACCCAGCGAGATGTGACCAGCGGCTGAATGACCTAGGAAAGAGTGCTGCTAGCTGGTATTCCGCTCTCCCCGACAAGTTTGCCCCTGGGCTTGTCAATCACTTGCAAGTGCCAGTGTGTGGAAACTACAGGCATCTAGGTCTTTGATCATGCATTTACATAACAATGCAAATAGTAATTGAAATAGAAAATGAAAATGTGTTTAGGGACCTTTTACTGTAATGGAATCAAAAGAACATTGTATGTACATGTGCATAGGCTGTTTACACCCTTGCCAGTAGTAGCACATATAACGCATATATGGAATGCTGAACCCACCATAAATATTTTCGAGTGTTCACCACCTGGAACAGTAAATTACACTTTGACAACAAGCTGGACTTCCCCAGAGGCACAGAGGTATTTAACTGCTCTATTTATTGCACAGAGGACAATTACTTGATTTCTTTTAAGTTCACACAACTTTACTGTAATTCTATTAACAAAGCTCATATAAGTTCCTTTTTGTTTTCCTCGCAGGCCTGGAAACTGGATATGAGTTCGCTGGCTACATTATGGGGGGACATGTGTTAACAGTACTATTTTAGAACAGTCACTTGGAAACAGTATTACTTCACTATTATGTTACATGCAGAGTTAACGTTAATAATTGGATATACACAGGCCGTTTAACTCTATTGGATCTTTTTAAATATGCTGATTTGAACTATTCAGCCCACTGAAAATAAAATAAGAATGTTGTAAAAATGTACCGATTAAGAGGCAGATGTATTAAGCCTTAAAAAGAGATAAATGCAAGGGTGATAAAGAGAGATAAACGTCCAATCAATCAGCTTGTTACTGATGTTTTTCAAACACTGCCTGTAACATGGTAGTTAGAATGTGATTGGCTGGACGTTTATCTCTCTTTATCACCATCGCATTTATCTCTTTTGAAGGCTTAATACATCTGCCCCAATGAGTGATATTGCAGGGTTGCCTACTTTTAAAGTCTCCTCCCGGGAGAAGCCCGGAGAGGAGACTGTCAGCAGCACTTTGGGGGGTGGGGCCTGATGTAGACATCATCAAGCCCCGGTCCCCAGTATGGCAAATCATGCAATTTGCGGGTCTTCGAGGAAGAGGCGGGGATAAATGGTGCGGTGTGCATGTTAATCCCCGCCCCCTAAAAGCCACGAATCACAGTAATATACTGATGCGGCCAGGGAGATTCAGGGGTTGCCGCCAGTATCTGGGAGGGTTGACCACCTTTCCGGGGGGCCGGGAGGGGGACACGATTTTCGGGAGCCTGCCGGCCATTCTGGGAGGGTAGATTGTGATATTGTTGTTATCACTCTTTACAAACGTAAATGGCGTTCCTGCCAATCAGTTTCCAACCAAGAGCACCAGAAAGTGGGAGGGGGGTATTACTCTCGTGAGGTGGACAAGCGTCACTCGAAGACTTGATGAAAGTGAAGTCATGCTTTATTTTAAGACATCAACGTTTCAGGGCTCATCCCCTTCGTCAGGATCAGCCCCGAAACGTTGATGTCTTAAAATAAAGCACGACTTCGCTTTCATCAAGTCTCCGAGTGCCGCTTGTCCACCTCACGAGAGTCTACATAGGGTGACATCACTCAACTTGAGGCCACCGGAGCAAGATAGTCCAGGGCACAATTGCACTATATAGATATATATTTTTATATTCTTCTATATTTGTTTATTTATTAACAGTTTCTTATATAGCGCATACATATTCCGCAGCCCTATATGCTGTACAAATTGCTGCACTTCCATTACAGGCTATAGAGTAAAGTTTATTTTACTTTAGCCATATAAAAAGGACTATATAGAGATGGTAAAACTTTGTCACTGACCTTTCTGTTTTATTACTGTCCAACCTCAACCTCTTTATAAGTGGCCAACGTATATTGATGTATAGGCATACCTCCCAACATTTTGCATGATGGGGACATCTGAAGGGGCCTGACTTTTAAAAAAGGGTTTCATGAAAATGCAATGACTGCGAGCCAAGCCTCCAATTTTCATCATTGTGGGGGCATGCCCAACAGTGAATAGAAACTGTTCAAGTGTGCACACTTTTATTTTTACACAACATTTTTTATTTGAATGTGTGTAACAAATTTGAGCGTTGCTGGCATTTTTAGCGGATATTTTGAACATCCCTCACAGTGAAGTTGGCACTCACTTTTCTTGCAGTGCTCTACACATGTGCGTATAAATTGACAGGCTACTTCTAATGATTGAACATCCTAAATAATAAAAGGCTAACACTGGTCCTCACATTTTTGGGGGAGACTCAAGTGTTTTGTATGGAAAAAATTCAATCATTGGCAATTCTGACATTACGGTTATGTTGCTGTGTCATTTTGACAAGCTGGTAACTAGAAACTAGTAACTAGTAAAATATATTCCTCTTATAAGATTTTGTGAACAAGTAAAAACGTATTGCTCATTTACAATGATAGTAAATATGCAACAAACTATTTATTTAATAAACTAAAAAAGAGGGATTTAACAGAAAGATAGGATTTTGAAAACTGGTTTTAACAAAACTTTATTGTTGTGCAGTCCTTTTTTTGCCTATTTCAGAGGTTCCGAAACTTGTTCCTCAAGGCACCCTAAAGGCCCCCCTGAGGACAAGTCGCCCCCGACTTCCCCCTGAGCTTTCCCGGCAGCTCCCCGGGGGAGCTTGATAAGATTGGCACTTAATGTGCCATTTTTTTACATGTGATATATCGTCTGAGAGCATGCACCCACATGTTGGCTAAATATCAATCAATACCTGCACCAACTACTGCCCAACATTTCCTACTACTTCCCAACATTTCCTAAGGTTCCATCCATGTGCTTCATTAACATTATTATTATTATTATTATTATTATTATTATTATTATTATTATTATTATTATTATATAAATCCACCATTATTAAGCATTGTGACTAGAACAGAACTGCAAAATACATTACAGCCTAGATCACTATTACACTCACAGTATACAGTAGTCCATGTTTTTACAAGTTCTCATGGCCAGCTTTAGCAGAGTGCTACAAATCGGTGCAAAAAGAAAACCCCTAGTAATTAGCCAGGCATTTACATTTAGGGAAGTTTTGCACTTTTTACTCATGATTAAAGCCAAAAAACAAGAATATGACAAAGAAACATCATCTCCGCTATTCCGGCGAATGCAGCATATTAAATATTAGGAATCAGTATGCCCTATTACTTATAGGGTGCACTAGTAGACCTATGTATCTGTTGGTAAGGGAGCTATTTGTGAGTTATTTACCAGAGCACGGGAAATGTATTTCAACCACATCATTAACCTGCACATACGTTTTCGTACTTATTATTTAACCTTTTCCCCGATGCATGTGTGTATGAACTAGCCCTTATTTTAGAACTTGGGGTAGATCAAAGTTAATTGCTAATGGTTAATTCTATATATGCATACATTTCAGATTCCAGTTAAAAAACAAAATAACAAAGTAGACCAGCACTGATCTACAGCAAAATCTGTTTGAAAAAAAAAAAATTAAAATCTTAAAATTTAAAAAAAAAATGTAATTAACATTTACATTTTATTTTTTTTTTACATTTTGAAGTAGTCAAATCTGAAAATATGTGAGAAGTGATCTTTCAACCTGCTAGCTTTCTACTAGGTATTATTAGCTAGTAGCCCTTGCACCTCGCTGATGGCATTTGAGCATTGCAAAATGGCAGAAAAAGGAACTAAGGGGTTAATTTACTAAGATGGGAGTTCTATTTCAGATGGGATGTTGCCACGGGCAACCAATCAGAATCTACTTCTTATTTAGTTAACACATTTTAGAAAGGAATAGAAGCTGATTGGTTTCCCATAGCAACATTCCATTTCAAACAGAACTCCCATCTTAGAAAATTTCCCCCTATATATTCAGAACTTCAGCAGTACCAGAATGCATCAATACGGCACGTCCGCAAAGTCGCGTTGCAAAAGTTTTACTTCGGGCATAAATGGAATCCTGAAGTGTTTTGTAGTATTAAATACATAATCTTCCTGATCTTCCATATTTTGTGTCATATATCAGTGTCAGGGAACTGCAGGGCGCTTTCTGAAACCCAATCTGTGCTTCCTAAGTATGATTGACAGAGACTTAAGATATAATAATGCCATATCACGAACTGAAATACCACAGAAACTTATAATTATATCTTTTGATTACGGATAGTGTGTATTTTATATTTGCAAACGACGGCAGTAACAAAATACTTTCCAACTCTGTAAATAGGCAAAAATAAGAGCTGCAGTCATGATCCTGAGGTGATTTTTTTGTACCAGATTTAAAAACGTGGCTATTGTGCAGTAATCTAAGCTTCTAATTACACTTTAAAACAAACTCCATTAAATCAGCTGCTTATAACTGACGTTTCTCTGTGGTCTAGGATTTAGCAGCTAGTATGATTGCCAGTGATAACTCAAGTTCAGATCTTTGTTTTAATGAGAGTTTAAATATTTGTCTGTAAATGTATCTGTTCTGTTTTTTTAATTCATCGACAAATCCGCACACTTTTAAATATCAATCAAAATCATTCACGCTGGCAGGCTTCCTAACCTTGCTTTGCTGAGCACAGTATGTAACAGAGATAACTAGGATAGAATGCAGACTTGTACTACAGCAACAAGTGGAAGAACTCACACAGTACTTTTGGCATGTACAGTGCGGTTTGATTGCAGTTAAGATTAATTTTCTAAGCAATCATTTGAATGTGTGCCCATGGCTTACATGCAGATGAGGTGGTATTGATTTGGAACACTGAAATAAGACTCATGATAATTTATGAAGTCACTAGGAAATATGTTTAATAGGGGTACGAGGGGCAGTACGGATGGTGTAATGGTTAGCATTACTGCCTCGCAGCACTGAGGTCATGGGTTCGATTCCCACCATGGCTCTAACTGTGTGGAGTTTGTATATTCTCCCTGTGCCTGTGTGGGTTTCCTCCGGGTACTCCGGTTTCCTCCCACATTCCAAAAATATACTGGTAGGTTAATTGGCTCCCAACAAAATTACCCCTAGAATGAATGTGTGTGCGTACATAGGGACTATAGATTGGGCAGAGACTGATGGTCATGTTCAAATATTCTCTGTACAGCGCTGCGGAATATGTGTGCGCTATATAAATAACTGGTAATAAATAAATGAGGCACTTTTCCTTTGTGATGTCACAAATGTAAAGTGTCTCAACAAGTTCCTTGCATCTTGACAGTCTATTATTGTAAGTATTGGCCTTCTTCTTCTTTTAAATGTACAATTTATCAGATAGACAAGGTTATAAGAAGCCACCAACAGTCTCAGCTCACAGTATGCAAATATCTACATTTTGTAAATCAAAAATTCTGCAGACCTTCTGGAGGAAATTAAACACCTTGGATCCCATTTCAAGTAACAACAGTCATTAGCATACTTATATGTCATCAGTACTGAATTCAGTAGAGCTTCACAAAAACTAATACATTGGGGGTATTTATCAAAGCTTGAAGAGAGATAAAATTGTGAGAGATAGAGTACCAATCAATCAGCACCTATCATTTTTCAAACACAGGGCCAGATTCAGTGTATATTCGCTGCCTACCGAGCAGGTCAACACCGCTGAGTGAATTTTTATCCTTGGCAGAGTTGGGCAAAATGGGGGCGGGCGCTGAGATCATGTGACATTAGCCGCCTGCCCCAAGCGTACATCGACACGCCTTTGTTCGCAAGGGTACACCCATAATTTATATGGGCGTGCCCATAACACGCTGGACGTTCCCCTACGCCCGCCTACTATCCACCCATTGATGAGCGGAAGCCCCGGCGAGTGTGAAACTTGATGGAGGCATTCGCTCTGGGGGTTTGCACATGCCCATGTGCACGCATGATCAATCCCCAACAATCAGCCGGGGTAGCAAATTCTGCCCACACTGAGCCGGTCTGAATTACCCCAATAGCCTGTAAAAGATAGGTAGTAACTCACTGACTACTGCTTTACCTCTCACAATTTTATCTCTCCCCAAGCTTTGATAAATACCCTCCGCAAAATTTAAAAACAAGTTGCCAAGTTTATAATTCTGCCATAACACAATAGTGATAGATAGAACTCTTGGGATAAGATCAACTGTCACCTACCGCTCTAGATTGCATTACACAGAATTGAAATCTACAAGAACTTATTGTGACTATTCATGTTAATAAAGCGGATCGCTTTTCTGTTCGTAAAGTTGAGAAATCATTTTAAAAAAAAAATCTGTTTTAGAACACCAGTAACATTTTTTTTTATCCTAACTCGCAGAGCAATCAGAAGTAGCCCCTAAGCCATAGTGAAACAAGCCCTGACAAACAGCAAGGAGCACATGCAGGCATATCCAATGACAGGCATAAATAATACAGCTGGATTACCTGCAAAGCTCAGGTAATGTGCTACGGTCCATTTATTCATCCAGTGTTATTTCTGGATAATGAAACCTTAGGGATTTAGTACCACCATACCCTGACTAGCAAGACACAACACCTACCTAATGTACACAGTCACTTTTAAATGAATTAAGTCAGGTAACATTGTTACAATGTGACAATGAATACATGGACATCAAAGCAAAGCAATCAGCAATGCAATCAAGGATATGAGAGCCCCAATTACTGATATCAAATTAGGAAACAAGAATCTGGCATTGTAATAGGGTTTGTTTGTGCTATACACCATGAGTACAATTGTGTCTGGTTATTTGTGATTTGGGGTAGAACACTATTCATGATATGCAACACCAACAGCTATTTCCTCTCCATCCAAATGTCCTGGTGGGGAATTTACCTATGAACTTTCCTTACAGAGAAATAATAATCACTTAAACTACACACTACAGGTACTGTGCTAGCCAACACCTGTGCCACACTACATAGCGATAGAGTGCAAGCTCCATGGATCATGCCATTCCGTGCAGATTTGAATACATCGAATACAATGTTTTTATCTCTTCTAGAATTTAATTTGGGGTTTTCTAAAAATGTGTTCTTCCATGTAGCAATAATTCACCTTTAAGCAACAGATCTGCTCTTGCCTTTACAGTGGGTATTGCAGCCCCTGCATCAGGGCAAGATACAGTATTTCCTAGAAAGTCTTCTGAGAAAGCACTGGGCACATCCACAGCATTTCTTCCTGGATACAACAAGTGGTTTTTTTTTAACCCTTAAAAATCACATGATACAATCTAGAGTATCCTGAATTAACTCTCCTGCTGCTGGAGGCTATGTCATAAGGGGGGAGATCAGGTAACCCCAAGATCAGTTTAAAGCCCTGCTTACAGCTTCATGGGGGGAAGTGTGAGTCTGTGCTCAGCAAAGTGAGGGTTTATGCAGCACCCCTCTCTCTCTCTACCCCCCCCCCCCCTTCTCTCTTTCTCGGGGTTATCGATCAAGCACAATAACAGCATTGATAAGGCAGCAGTGGCTGACAAGCACACACATACACACACACATGGCAACAAGCAGAATAGCATGATGTTTGACTATACCTGAACAGACAAGAGAGATCCTTGTTGTCCCCCTTGCTCCTCTTCCTTGCAGATCACTTGCAGGAGACCACACAGCTCCAGCAATGCAGCCTTTCTGCCCTAATCCCCACTCCAATGTGATGACACACTCTAACCCCAACCATCTGTTGCAACACGTCCCGCAGCACTCAGCACAGTGATGTGTGTCAGGACAGGCTGCCCAATCCAATGGCTGGGGCTGGATGTCTCTGCACAGGCTGCAGGCACAGGAACAAAAATATATAGGAAAAAAAAAAAAGTAAAAAGAAAGAAGCTGCAGGTCTGCAAACTCTTACCCGAGTAACCTGAGATTTAGAGAGGGGAGCTCTATAAAAAGAGTGTAAGTGGGAGGTGCTGGGCTGCTGGGGAAGGTATTGAGGGTGTGATCAGATCTGATGACCACTTGTGCTGCTAGTGCTACAGCAGCAACCCCCTTGCAATCCCCGGGGACCACTAGGACCTTCGCACACAGTGGGGGATACACATCAGTAAAAGGAGAGATGCCATTTAAAAATAATGGTTTTATTGCCATGGAGGGCCATTTCCTGTGGGCACACGCTTTCTAAAGGAGACAAGTCATTTATTTATTTGTTAAAGGGGGGCTGACAAAGTGCTAATGTGCAACCAGTTTGCACTGAAATGTTAACTGATATTTTAATTGTATTTATTTATTTATTTTTGTTTTGTAGCCCAGCTCCAGCTCCCCTGTCCATGCTGCTTCCAGCATTACTGGGGAAAAGGAAAGTCCTGTGTGTTTATTGTGTACTAGCAGATACAGGGAAAGTGCTCTGTGACATGCTGCTGCTGCTGATCTCCCAATGTGTTATGTAATGGGGACCCAGGCAGTGTATTGGTGCACTCAGGACTCGGGGGAATCGCCGCTCATAGGCTAGGAGCCCTGCACCTTTGTTTCTGGAGAGATGAAAACTCCCCCATCATTTCACTGAGCTGAACTGTGAACTTGCCCACACACCGGCCATGTGTTGTTACATGGGATCCCGCTGTCCTGCTATTGTCTGCTGTCCCTGTGCAGCATGCTCAGGCAGCAATGAGGATGTCACTGGTCTATGGGTGATGTGTGCGGGCAGGACAAGCCCATCCTGGGATCTAACATCGCGCCAACTCAGTCACAGTGCTTTTCTATAAATCTCTAAAGGGGTCTATTTTCTACTTCAATGATGACTAGTTCTCCTTTTGTAGAATATGTGTAGTTTAATAATGCCATAGTCCAACACACTATAGGGTTGCAATGCCAGTATGCTGTAATGTGAGTACAAACAGTGTGGAAGTAGGCTCTTTACTACTACTACTACTACTACTACTACTACTACTACTACTACTACTACTACTACTACTACTACTACTACTACTACTATTACTACTACTACTACTACTACTACTACTACTATTAACAACAATAATAAAAAAAAATTGTAAATGTATCAGGCACAATCCACATATATAATGGGGGCTAGGTGATTTGCTGGACATTTGTTGAAATGGATCTTTGACAATTTGGAATTTAGATAAGCTGCAAAGATTGTGGGGTACATAATACATCCTGGATACATCCACGGCGTGGGCTGTGTGTTCCTGACGGTGCCCCGGATCGTTGGTGAAGCTGTTGTGCCCAGTAACATATATATATATATATATCATGTGGTATCCAGCCCACAGTGTGTAATATGTCAGTGTTAAGCGCCTGAAGCCAGGACATGACAGCTTGCTGAACTTAACCATGTGTTCCACCCAGGTACTTCTTCAAGGGTCCATAGAGATAGAAATCACTTTGTGCCAGGACAAGGCTGTAGGAAGAATTGTCAAGTACCTCGCACAGGTAGCACCATCTACCCGCACATCTGTTCTGCCATTATCAAAGGCCATGCATCAAACCAAAACCTGATTCCAGGGACGGATTGAGATGGAAAACCAGCCCGGAAAATTTTAGGAAGCAGTCCTCATGGAGATGGGGTCTGTTGAGGGGTGGAGTTGCTTAAAGTGGCAGGATTCCTCCTCATAGGGCATAATTCTAAGTTGGACACAGTTGCATCAGTCCTTGGGTGAAATGTAATGGCACCCGAGTTCGGCAGCGGTGCAGGACACAGTCCTTACTCAAATGGTTTTTAAAGGGGCAATCACATATTAGGTTTTGCCTTGTAAGTGATTGCCCCTTTAAAAAAAGTCAGAGTTTGTCCGGCATCCCGCACTGCCGCCGAACTCGGGCGGCATTACATTCTGCCCCTGGTTTCTTCCTGCAGTTGTGGCTGCGAGTTTATGCTAATTCCACTACAATGCTCTTCCCTGATGTCTGGGGTGGATTGGAAATTTTAAGTAGCCCTGGAAAAAAATCCAAAAAGTGGTCCCCTTACTGGCACCTTCTATACCCTAAACACACTGACATCACCATCTTTCATCCTATACTCTCTCCCGGCCACATGTGGCTCTACAGGTGCACCAGCTCACCGGGAATCTTCTTGAAGGCTGTTATTACCAATCCGTCCCTGCCTGCTTCCGTGACAGGTTATCACCATACTTCTCGACAAGTTGGCATTGAATTTCAGCTGCTGATGTGCCCTTAACACGCAAAAATCTGATCACACTTCGCCCCTCAATGTCTGATGTAACTCCGGGATTAGCTGACAAAACAACACTATTCTGTAGTTTGGATTTTTACTCTTTTATTTTTTTATTTTTAAGCATTGTATTGCTTTACCTTTTTCTTTATTGTTTGGAGATGGGCAACACACAAACTGTATATACATGTGTGAACAGAAACAAAACATCTGATATATAAGTAACAGTAGGGATTGTTAGCTGCTGTCCTAATACAATGCACTAGGGTGTTTTCCAAATAGCTTCTTTTGTGTATTATACAGCAAACATTCTGTAAAAAAAAAAAAAATACATTTAACATGATAAATGCAATTATTTTTCACTACTGCACTGCACAGTTCTTGTGGAGAGATGGCAGCTCCTATTTAGCAAAGATGAAGCCTGTATAATGGGGGTAATTCAGACCGGATCACATAACCACAAGTTTGCAACGAGTAGACGCCGCCCCGCTACAGTGAAATCCCACCTTCTTAAATAATGCACTCGCTGTGTAAATAGATCACACATCTATTCGCAGCCATGCAAAAATGTTCAAAACCGTTCGTAACAGACTCACCATAGAATGATTTTTCCACTGAACAACACTCATCGCAGGCTCCGAGCAGCAAGTGACTTATTCGGTGGCTGCGATGAAAACAGGCATGCAAGGCACCGGAGCACCCAAGGCGGGGGAGGGGGGGGTGGGGACTGAGGGGTACCTGCTGCGCCGTCTGGCAGGAGCGGGCAGGGGTGTCCGTGCCGTGGGGATATCTGCGGCGCTGTGCATTAAGCTATCCGGCGGCCTGGCGGCGGCGCGGGAAGTGCTTCTGATTTTGAAAACACTTACCGCACGCTGATTGGCTGAATCTCACCCGCGCCGCCGCCCGTCCGCCAAATAGCACTAGTTATTTGCTAATCACTGCAGGGACCCCGCCGCCACAGCCGACAGCTTAATACACAGTGCCGCAGGTACCCCGCGGCACGGACACCCCTGCCCGTTCCTGCCAGATGGCGGAACGGACACAGCGCCGCAGGTAATGGTACCCCCGCGGCACGGACACCCCTGCCTGCTCCTGCTAGCATCTCCGCTCACCTCCCTCCAGTGGCCGGCGCCCTAGGCAAATGCCTAGAGCTGCCTAGTGGTGGCGCCGGCCCTGCCTGTTGCTGATGTTACACACCCTCCCTAAAACGCTTACGCACACCTGCATTTTCCATGTCACTCCCAGCGTTTTTTTCTGGGACACCTGTGGGTTTTTTGGGCACTCCAATTATAACCCACAGACGCCTACCTCCTGTCAGTCACCATGGGAACAGCCAGAGAATAAAAAAAGTAGCAGGCTTTCATCGCAGGATAACCTCCAGCATGTGTACTACGGGTTGTATGCATGCACAGTCTATCAATAATCAGCCACTGTGCAAATTCGCAGCCATGCAATCAGGTCTGAATTACCACCAAAGTACTGTGGGTTAATATAAACGTTTAATACTCAGAAATAATAATGTAACAATGATTCATGTTTTTTAATGAAATGCCTTTATGTCTTTTTTTAGTTATTAAGTTCTATCAGATGATATATGATGACATGTTTTTTTTTGTGTTCTACAAAGCAATTCATTGTATGATACCAATTACATTAGATTATATGAGAAGTATAACAGACTTCTTCGTTTTGAATTGCATATCATAGGGGGAAATTTACTAAAATACGAATGGCTACGAATAGGCATTTTCGTAGTCGTATTCGGCCTCCAATTCGTTTTTTAGAATTTACAAAGTATACGGGCATTCGTATTCTTCTGACAGGTGTATTCCTATTCCGGAACACGAATGCATCCGCCATAGAAAGAATACGAATATGAATCACCATTTATTTGAATGGTGATTCCAAATTTACTATGTGGTACTTCACCCGAAAATACGGCTGGAAAATACTCCTTGTTTTCCATGCATATTTGGCAGAAGCCTTGAAAATGCCCCCATGGACAGGACAAGCCAAAAAATGTTTGTTTATATTCTTGGCTCCTCGTCTGAACTGGGGGATTGGCCCGGCCCCAACCAATTAGGACAGAGTTTTGGAAAAACTCTGCTCCTGATTGGCTGGGGGCGCGCTAATCACCCAGTTCGGGGGAGGAGCCACAAATGTAAACATACATTTGCAGTTCATCCGGCATCGACATTACAATAGCCCCACAGACCCCCGGCGCCCACACTTACACAGCGCCTCCCCATCACTGTGGGCTCTGTAACACGCTGTAACAGAATCTGCTGCGCTATATAAGACGCTGTAACAGAATCTGCTGCGCTATATAAGATGCTGTAACAGACTCTGCTGTGCTATATAAGACACTGTAACGGAATCTGCTGCGCTATATAAGACGCTGTAACAGAATCTGCTGCGCTATATAAGACACTGACGGAATCCGGTGCACTTTATAAGACACTGTAACGGAATCTGCTGCGCTATATAGGACGCTGTAACGGAATCTGCTGCGCTATATAAGACACTGTAACGGAATCTGCTGCGCTATATAAGACACTGTAACGGAATCTGCTGCGCTATATAAGACACTGTAACGGAATCTGCTGCGCTATATAAGACACTGTAACGGAATCTTCCGCGCTATAAGACACTGTAACGGAATCTGCTGCGCTATATAAGACACTGTAAGGGAATCTGCTGCGCTATAAGACACTGTAAGGGAATCTGTCGCGCTATATAAGACACTGTAACAGAATCTGCCGCGCTGTATAAGACACTGTAACGGAATCTTCTGCGCTATATAAGACGCTGTAACGGAATCTGCTGCGCTATATAAGATGCTGTGATGGAATCTTCTGCGCTATAAGACACTGTAATGAAACCTGCTGCGCTATATAAGACGCTGTAACGGAATCTGCTGCGCTATATAAGACACTGACGGAATCTGGTGCACTATATAAGACACTGACGGAATCTGCTGCGCTATATAAGACGCTGTAACGGAATCTGCTGCGCTATATAAGACGCTGTAACGGAATCTGGTGCACTATATAAGACACTGTAACGGAATCTGCTGCGCTATATAAGACGCTGTAACGGAATCTGCTGCGCTATATAAGACACTGTAACGGAATCTGGTGCGCTATATAAGACACTGTAACGGAATCTGCTGCGCTATATAAGACACTGTAACGGAATCTGCTGCGCTATATAAGACACTGTAACGGAATCTTCTGCGCTATAAGACACTGTAACGGAATCTTCTGCGCTATATAAGACGCTGTAACGGAATCTGCTGCGCTATATAAGATGCTGTGATGGAATCTTCTGCGCTATAAGACACTGTGATGGAACCTGCTGCGCTATATAAGACGCTGTAACGGAATCTGCTGCGCTATATAAGACACTGACGGAATCTGGTGCACTATATAAGACACTGACGGAATCTGCTGCGCTATATAAGACGCTGTAACGGAATCTGCTGCGCTATATAAGACACTGTAACGGAATCTGGTGCACTATATAAGACACTGTAACGGAATCTGCTGCGCTATATAAGACGCTGTAACGGAATCTGCTGCGCTATATAAGACACTGTAACGGAATCTGCTGCGCTATATAAGACACTGTAACGGAATCTGCTGCGCTATATAAGACACTGTAACGGAATCTGCTGCGCTATATAAGACACTGTAACGGAATCTTCTGCGCTATAAGACACTGTAACGGAATCTGCTGCACTATATAAGACACTGTAAGGGAATCTGCTGCGCTATAAGACACTGTAAGGGAATCTGCTGCGCTATATAAGACACTGTAAGGGAATCTGTCGCGCTATATAAGACACTGTAACAGAATCTGCCGCGCTGTATAAGACACTGTAACGGAATCTTCTGCGCTATATAAGACGCTGTAACGGAATCTGCTGCGCTATATAAGATGCTGTGATGGAATCTTCTGCGCTATAAGACACTGTAACGGAATCTGCTGCGCTATATAAGACACTGTAACGGAATCTGCTGCGCTATATAAGATGCTGTGACGGAATCTTCTGCGCTATATAAGACACTGTAACGGAATCTGCTGCGCTATATAAGACACTGTAACTGAATCTGCTGTGCTATATAAGACACTGTAATGGAATCTTCTGCGCTATATAAGACACTGTAATGGAATCTTCTGCGCTATATAAGACGCTGTGATGGAATCTTCTGCGCTATAAGACACTGTAACGGAATCTGCTGCGCTATATAAGACACTGTAACGGAATCTTCTGCGCTATATAAGACACTGTAACGGAATCTTCTGCGCTATATAAGACACTGTAAGGGAATCTGCTGCGCTATATAAGACACTGTAAGGGAATCTTCTGCGTTATATAAGACGCTGTGACAGAATCTTCTGCGCTATATAAGACACTGTAAGGGAATCTGCTACGCTATATACAGTAAGACCCTGTAACGGAATCTGCTGCCCCCCCCCCCTCTTCCCCCCCGGGCCCACCAATCCCCCAAACCCCAAATTTCTAACACCATGTTTATAACACCATTAATTAGCTGTATAAAAAAAAAGAAAAAAAAATTCACCTTCACCTTGAATAATGATTACAGCAGGGCCAGGGCGTCACGTGCGGCAGCAGAAACCTTCTCCTCCTCCAGGCTACAGCCAGCGCTTGGGATGGCTGATGTGCGCTGCTGTAGCCAGGGAGGAGGGTAGCATGGGCAGGTGACTGGAAAGAGTCTGGAGTAGAGTTCTGCTGCGCTGCCCGGAAGCCGGCCCGAGCAGCAGCAGCAACTTAGAGACCAGTAAGTCAGCCGCCCGTCCTCACCGTCCGTGACGTTTGGACCGGGTGAGCAGGGCGGGAGGCAGGCGCCGGGCAGGGCAGCGGTGCCGTCGGCGCACGCTGCCCACTAGTACTATTAGTATGGGCGGGCCGGCGGCGCCATTCCACCAATCTGCGCCTGGAGCGTGAGCTCCACTGGCTCCGCCCTCCCTAAGCCTCTGGGTAAAGTGGAAAGTGATAACGCACCAGCTGTGTTTGAAAACTGACAGTTAGGAGTTTTGCTGGTACGTTTTCACTAGGTGGAGTATGTTTGTTGTACAAGCTGCAGGAGGGAAAACTTGGGTCTGAAGGTGGAAACGACATAAATGATACGCTAGTTTAATAATTAATTATTTTTTAAAAAGGTCCCTAAGCAATTTCTGTGTGTAAATCTAACTACACAAACTAAATGATATATTCTAAAACTATTTGATGACACACAGGTTGTCTACATGTGATATATATTGGCTGTTGCTCTGTGTATCCAAATATAATCTTTGTTTCCTCTTAAAACCTATTACTAATACTCAGCAGTGCAGCTGTTACTCAGGATCAAATGAGGTTGACGTAAGGATTGGTGTCACTAGAACTTTGTGGCACCATAGCAAAATCTTAAAAGCCCCCCCCACCCCCTATTGTCACTATAATGACCCTTAGGTGGCAGAAGGAAAAGGGTGAGGGAAAGAGAGAGAGTAAAAGAGAGGAGAGAGGGATGGTCAGGAGAGACAGTGCTTCATGGAGAAAGAGGGAACGACTGAAAGAGAGAGAGAGAGAGAGAGAGAGAGAGAGGGAGGTGGGGGAGAGACAGTTGGGTGCCAGTGAAAGAGGGAGAGATAAATAAAGAGGGGATCAAGATAGAGGGCCAGATGCACTAAGCTTCAAAAGTGATAAAATGGAGAGTAATAAACAGCCAGCCAATCAGCTCCTACCTGACATTTTTCAAATACAGTCTGTGACATGGCAGGTAGGAGCTGATTGGCCGGCTGTTTATCACTCTCCATTTTATCACTTTTGAAGCTTCTAGTGAAGCTTTAGTGCATCTGGCCCAGAGTGAGAGCGTCAGGGAGAGAAAGGTGGAGAGAGGGAACAAAAGGGTTATCAGGGAGAGAGATAGAGACATTGCCAGGTAGAGATAGAGGAAAGTGTTGGAAAAGAGATTGAGAGCATAGAGATATGAGGAATGAGAGACTAGGGAAAGAGAGAGAGATTAAGAGAGGTGAGAGAGATAGGATGTGAGAGAGGTTTGACAAAAAGAGTGGACAGGTGAGAGAGGGAGGGGGTGGGGGAAGCATTGGAGAAACTAAAAGAGGAGAGAGTTAGGGAGCACAGGGGAGAGACGGAAGGCAAGCATTGAATAGAGAAAGATGAGAGAGAGAAAGATTAGGGGAGCAAGGGATGGGGTGGAGGAGCACGGGAGGGAGAAAGAGGAGAGAGCGAGGGAACACACGAGAGAGAAGGTGGTGGGCACTGGGCAGCATGGGAGGGTGAAAGAGGAGAGAGGTAGGGAGCATGGGAGGGAGAAAAAAAGAAGAAAGGAGGGAGTGCACGTGAGAGAGAAAGGGGGTGGGCAGCACAGGAGGGAGAAAAAGAGTAGAGAGGGAGCGCAGGGGAGAGAGAGAGGGGAGCACGGGAGGGAGAAAGAGAAGAGAGTGAGGGACCACGGGATGGAGAAAAAAGGAGAGAGGAGAGAGGGAGTGGGAGCACAGAAGAGACCGAGAGGAGAGAGGAGGAGCCAGGCTGTGACGGGCATCTACTTCCTATTTAACCCCCTCCAAAGCACAGGGCACCATGCTCTGTCACTTGCCCTCCACCTACAGTAAGGTCTGTGCACCTTCAGTGTAGGGTCTCCTCATCAGCACCTCCTGGCGAGACTTGTTCCCTGCATCCCCACTCCACAGCTCATCACCACCGCCATACCTCATGCTCCACAGCTCGCTGCAGACTCTCTTGCATCCCCAGCCACAGGCACTGCTGGGCCTCCTGCTCCCCACGTACAGACACTGGTAGGCCTCCTGCTCACCACATACAGTCGCTGCCAGGCCTCCTATGAATGTTCTTGCCTTTGGATCTCCTGCTCCCTGTGTACAGGTATCGTCATGTCTCCTGCTACCCCGAGTGGAGGTGCCGCAGAACCTCCTACTACACTGCTCCCGGATGTGTCTCTAGCTCTCCTGCATACAGGTGCAAGAGGATGCAGGGGGTGGACTGCTGGTTTCTTGGGCCCCACAATTCCCCGGGCCCCATAGTAGTTGTGTCCCCTGCACTCTCTCTATATATATGCCACTGGATTGGTTATCATCATTTAGGGGAATATTTATTACTTATTGGGTTTAATACAGTAGCTGATAATTAGAATTTCTTATTTGCGTCAAGGTTGAATAAGGATCCAACCACTGAGATGTGAAAAGAACCGTAATTATCAAAAAATAAATAATTTCACTTCTACTTTGGGAGCCGGTAGCCCTTTGTGTTTTCTGTGGTCTGTAACCCAGAAGCTACAGAGACACCCCACCATGGGGGTAATTTTAACTGACTTACAGCTTACTAATTCCTTGTCACGCCCCCCCATCGGTCAAAAAAAGGTAGACACATGCAAGGTCGACAAGTTTTTCCCCATCCATGTTGGCATAGAGGGAGAAAAGCAAGGTATGCGTTACACTAATTGGGGGTCCATGTAGACAGTTGTCGCCATTAACACAAAACCTCATTTTGACCTTTGCATGTGCCTACCGTTTTTCATGTTGACATTTTGCCCCTGTAAACATTTTGACCTTTCTTATGTCGACCTTTTGACCCTGTTGACCTACTGCATGGGACAGATTTATTGACTGTCTACCTAGACACTTTCTAATAATACTTACCATGGAGAGGGCATTAAGCTGCAGGAGACAAACCTGGTAAAACTGGGTATGGTATAGGCGACAGTTGAGATTCCGATGGTTGTTTCTCTGACATCAGAATCCCGACTGTCAGGAGCCCGACATGGGGGGTTAGCGCATTCAAGCCCCTTGCAAGCTCGCTGTTCTCGCCACCTATTCTATTCTCCCTCTATGGGTGTCGTGGATCCCCACAAGGGATAATAGGCCCTATAAGTCGGAATCCCGACTGTCATGCTTGTAACAATCAGGATTCTGATGTCAGACAAACAACAAATGAGTGTTCTGGAAGGATATGCTGCAAATATTCCATAATAAATAATACTATTAGGGGGAAATTTACTAAGATGTGTATTCTACTTCACATGTGATGTTGCTATAGGCAACCAATCAGAAGCTACTTCTTATTTATTCAGCACCCTCTAGAACAGTGTTTTTCAACCACTGTGCCGTGGCACACTAGTGTGCCTTGAGCTGTTCTCAAGTGTGCCCCCAGATCTAGAGATGGCCAAACCAGTTTACAGCCACCACCAGTTCAACTGTTATATACTGGTCTCTTCTTTTCATGTAATGGGCCAATGTATTTTATTTTTGTTACCTGTGGGGACCAGTGTGATTGTTTTTTATATGGGGGCCAATAGATTGGATTTCTTTCCTGTGGGGGCCAATATTTTTTGCCCTGTGGGGATCTCATGGTGTGCCTTGGCAAATATAAAATCTCATTTAGTGTGCCGCAAGGTAAAAAGGTTGAAAATCACTGCTCTAGAAGATAGTAGACAGGATCTGATTGGTTGCCATAGCAACATCACATGTGAAGTAGAATACACATCTTAGTATATTTCCCCCTTAGTGTGGGCAGTTTGGAAAATGTATAAGTAAAAAGATAAAGTACTGAAACAAAACTTAAAAGTAGCAAATAAAATAAAATGACCTATGTGAAATTGGGAATCTGTGAAGCTGGAGAACACTTCTAATGACAGAACAAAGAACTTTACACCGCAGCCTTATAAATACATGTAAATCATTTGCTCAGAGTGGCCGGGCGCTGCATTGGAAGATTTGTGTTCCTGCATACATTACGTGGTAAGTGTGCATATTGCTCTATGCGCAATCATGTTCTCACGTATAAATGTGATCTGCCGTGTCACACTTCTCTACGTGAAACAAAAATATACAATCTACAGATCTTCTGTCATGAGACTACTACAGATCCAAGTATGCCCTGCTACATGCTAGGCACAGATTGCTCATTTCCAGAAAATGTGGATTTATAGTTGAGTAATATTTTTCTGACTATATTTAGCAGTACCACCTTATAAGGTGTAAACTGTAATGACACGGGCCTTCCTAGATAAGGCTATAGGGATATAGGGAATTCACCAGTGGGCCCTGCTGTGCACTTGAATTATTTATTTATTTATTATTTATGATCAGTTTTTTATATAGCGCACACATATTCCGCAGCGCGGGCCACTGATACTGCACTCCTACGGTGGGCCCTTCATGCCACATCCCAACACTGATCATAGGTGTGGTTGGGAGAGGGGGGCAAGAAGGGAGTCAGTATATCTATAAAGCCCCCCATACACGGTCCGTTCATTGGATCCATTCTGTGCTTAAACAGCATACATCGTATCGGATCACATCCCTTGTGCATGCAGTGTGCATGCACTGCGATCCGATACGATGTTTACTTAGTACAAAAAGTATGTGCAGCACATACTTTTTGTACCGTACTATGTGACGCGTGGGAGCGCGCATCGCATAGTACAGAACGGAGGCGGTCCACAACGGACCGTGTATGGGCTCCTTTAGGCTGCAATTTTATAAAAGTAGCAACAGGGGTTCTTGTGTATTTGCGGGGCGCCCAATTTGCATACGTACGCAGGCGTAGTGAAATTGCATCGCACAGCATGGCACGTTTTCGCAATGCGATGCATGCAATCTCACTAGTTAATTTATTCACTGCACCCTGGCCGCGGATCACATAGCACGCAAAATCGCATGCAATCGCATGCACTTTTGCGTGCGATGCGATTTAGCACAAACCCCCCCCAGTATACACGTCTTGCGATGCAATGTGATTTAGCACACCTCCACTATCCACGTCACCCCGAAGCGTGGTGCGAGCGGACGCACAGCGCGTCCTCCCGACCTTTTCATACCCCCACTATGCACATCGGCGTGGAGTTGATTTTATAAAGTGAAAGAACCCGAAGCGTGGCGAGCGGACGCGGATTACTTTACATGTGTTCCGTGTCCAATCGCCGCGCGTCCTCCCAACCTTTTTATACCCCCGACGTGGATAGTGGGGGTATAAAAAGGTTGGGAGGACGCGTTCCAAAATTGCTGTGAGAAATCCTCAAAATATCCGCTAAATTTGCCATTGCCGATCACAGTTTTTTGGGTGCAATAATTAACTAAACTTCAATGAATTGACTTGGCTTATTTATTTATACTAAAAGAACAGTCGCTGTGAGCGATGCTGGTATTTCTAGCTGATATTTTGAGGAATGCTCACAGCAACGTTGGTGGTCAGAGGCTTAATAATGATTAATGTGCAAGAACTTACCTTACACTACACTTTCATTCAAAGTAAATTATTATGGGAGGTCTTAAATAGGGAGAACCCTGACTGACCGTATAATATGGACTCCTTAGTTAGTTAGTCCTCCAGCATACAACAGGGTGGTTATCACATTGCTGGGTAAAGTTGGGTGAGTTTATAATAGTAGTAGAAGATACTATGTGCATCAGTTTCAACATAGAACTTGGTAGACAAGCAAAACAAAATTTCCTGTGGTGGTGCATTCTGCCAAGATTTTCTCTAAATAGTAAATTTTTGTGGAGCATGCTAATGAAAGAACAGAGAGCTGGAAAGAGTTGTAGAACTGGTTCACATTGTATACCTGAGATGTTCAAATAACAGATTTCTCTTTGGAAATTGAAATGATTTATATGAGATACAATACTGTTAAGTCCATACTTGCTAAGAGAGTTCCCGGTCAGGAGATGCAGATGATCACTGTGGGTGGTAGGACCAGGCACTCCTCCATGAAGAGGCAATTGTGTCATAGCAATAACACTTAAAAATAAACTATAATAATAAATAATAATAATACATTTTCACTAGAAAGTGGGTGGGATTCAGCATGGTCATCTATTCTTAAGGTAGTCTGTGCAACTCTTCAAGAATTGGATGGTTCCCCAGATGTTTTGGAAGAGCAGAAAAGTATGATGTTGACATTTTAAGGGTATCGATCTCCACTCTATAATGTGCTTTTAATAGGACACATTTTGCAACTAGAATATTAGCATTATGTTTAGGGAAGAACATTTCCTGGCTAGTTTTGCCTTAGTATTCCAAAATACGAAGGTGTCACATGTCCTAATGCCCTATCACTCCTGATTATTCTTGGCCATAAATTAGGACAGTCGTTGCAGCATGTTAGGAGAAAAACATAACAGTGTAGGTTCTCTAACATGGTAAGAAGTTTTCATGTGAAGTTTACACTATGTATCTCTACATCATTTTTGACTCCCTGGAGGGGCCACTTGTAGTGTAGATGTTTACCAAGAGCTGAGATTAGACGTTCACTTTGGTGTGTCTTGGTTTAGGTGCAAAAGAGCATTAAAGCCGCAGGCATAATCTATAGACATGTATGGTCAGGCTAATCTGTAGAAATGCATTTTGTGTATATTGGTAGGTTCTTACGCATGGGCAGAACTATGGATGACATCCCAGGGCCCCAATTATTAAAGCCTTTTTTATTTTTACAAAAAAACTATTATCAGGGTTTAAGATGGGAGGGAGCCCATGTGAGAAAAGGCATCTGCTCAAACGGAGACTCATGAAGACTCTGACTAATAATTAATAATAAAGAGCTGTCAGGGCATTTTTTGATCCAGGGCCACATGTGCATGGGAAACCCTGGGCTTAAAGTGGTCCTGGAGAGGTGGTGGAAATCATTTCCCCTGACACCAACCCCACTCACCCCCCCCACCCCCTCAAACCGGCCACCCCACCCCCACCATTAGGGCAGAGCTTGGAAAAGTGCTAGGGATTTCAGCACCCCCTGCAAACTATACATTTGTGCCCTCCCTCCCATACTTTGTAAAGGGACTGTGATCTCACAAGGAAGGGGTGTGGTCACACATCAGTAGCCTAATTCAAATTATGACACACAGTGGCACAATCATATTCACATTAGACCACATGTAGTGCCCCTAATTCATATTACACCACATAGTAGCACCTCTTATTCACTATATGACACACAGTTGTGGCCCTTATTCAACTTATGCTATACCCTAGTACTCCTTATTTGTATATACTAGTACTCCTTATATGTATGCCACACAGTAATGTCCCTTATACACAATGCCGAGTAGTAGTGCCCCTTACACATAATACCCACAGTAGTATCACTGCTTATACACAAAATGCCCACAGCAGTAATACCCCTTATACAAAATGTTCAGAGTAAGTCCCCCTAATAAACACTTATGTCTCTGTCACTCCAGCAGCTCCATGCCCTGTGTCCCTCCAGCAGCTCCCAGAGCTACCTCTGTCCCTCCAGCCACCTCTTGCAAACACAGACCCTGTTCCTCTTAGTGGCTCTTCTTTACAGTCATCAGCAGTGACGGCATGACATCACATATGCCTTGCTAGAAAAATAAGCCTCTGGGACAGGCTGTTTTGTTGGAATTACTGTCCAGGACTGAAATGGAGGTGGAACCAGTTTTCCCTACCATTACAGGTGGTGGAATTCAGTTCTACCCATTCCCCTTTATTTTAACCCCTGCCTGCACCCATTATATACTTATTAGCACAAGTTGTGGGAGGAATGAGATGGGAGTGGTGGGGAAGGTAAAACTTTTTATTTTGAGAAAGCTGAAGTGTAATGTGCAGGTTAACACTAAATGCCTTGTATTTTCATGATTCGTCTTGAAACAAGGGAAAAGAATAACACTTTCTAATCACTGTATATCAACTAATGTGGAAAGACTGTGTTGGATGCTGGGTGGCGGGGCTGAATGCTACATAAAAGAGTATAACATTTTATGATGTCATTCTTTGCATTACAACGTCCTTTGATGTTGCTTAAGATAAATGTTATTTGTACCACTACCTGCATAAGGCTATATTTGTTTTGAGCTGCTGTTGAGAATCTAACAGATGCTTTCAAATCATAGGACCTGAACTATAACAAAACCAGGACTGACTAATGGTCAATGATGCAGTTTGTTCCTCTGTTCTGGCTGTGGAGGCTGCTGTAGTTGACTTTTTGCAATGTTATCTACTATGGTGGATCAGTTATTTTCTCCCGTATGAGAAAGTCAAGCAGAAAAACTGCAGCAGCTAAGATTTTGGTGGGAGCCTAGCCTATTAACATAGAGAAAAAAGTGACTTAAGTAAGAGAGAAC
The DNA here is from genome assembly GCF_055691185.1 of Crinia signifera. NCBI lineage: Eukaryota > Metazoa > Chordata > Amphibia > Anura > Myobatrachidae > Crinia > Crinia signifera. The sequence goes on along the minus strand of NC_139221.1, from coordinate 53,418,619 downwards.
GTGTCTGTTTATTATAACTAAACCCCTGTTAGAGAGAGTGGTTATTTCCCTGGTCCTGAGTCGCACGTAAAGCAATTTCGGTCAACTACAGTACATCAAGTCAACTGCCACTATCCACCTAAGTACAACACATCTGTACAATCATACAGCAACCTCTTTCCACGAAGGCAGCTGACATCACTAGTAATAGCACCTACGAAGGTGGAACGATAATGCATTTGAAGACAGGTGGCGTTGCTGAGGAAAGTTGGTATTACTATCGTGTACTACCATCTTTCAAACAACGCCATACCAAATTTCAGATTGATTCATATGTTAGGTTTTTTTTTCCACCATGACAATGCACCAGCTTCCTCATCCGGGAATTGTTGCGGCCAAATTGCATGAGTTGCGCTATGAATTGTTGCCGCATCCACTGTACTCGCCAGATTTGGCTCCCTGCGACTTCTTTCTGTTCCTGAAAACGTGGCTCATGGGAAAAAAATTCAGGAGGAGTTCATTGTCGAGACAGAAGCCTGCATGAGTTTGACAAATGGTATTTTTTAGAGGGTTTAAAGAAATGGCAGGGACATTGGGAAAAGTGTAGTGCAGTGAAAGGCGATTATGTTGAAAAACAAATAAAAAATTTTTTGTCTTCATTCTTAACACAAGTACTTATTGATCCACCCTCGTACGCCTAGTCCATACTAGGTGCAGAAGATGAAAAATGGTGTACCCACACCATATGCACAATTCAGTTCTCTGGCTATATTTTCTCACTGTTAGTACACTAGATTGTAGAGTGTATCTAACATGAGTATCTGAAGATACATCCTTTCCAGGTTTCCGTTTTTCTGGCAGATGGAACGTATCATTCTGCTTTCCATGTTACCACAGTAAGATACTCTGTAACTGTGGGGGGTCCTGTACATAGAAGATTCACTACATGGGGAAAGTAGTTCAAGATAGTTTAAGATAATTCTTAAAAAATACAAATCAATAAATAACTTGGGAGAAATTTAATAGGATGAGAGATTAAGAAAGTGAGAGATTTGGTAAGAAATCTCCAGGTTTTTTTAAAGCGGCAATCATTTACACTACAAAAGCAGTTTTATTTTAAATTGTAAATGATTGCCGCTTTAAAAAACTGGAGATTTCTTACCAAATCTCTCACTTTCTGAATCTCTCCGATCTATCCGATTAAATTTCAACCATAGTGTTCTTTAATATAGGTTTAGCAGAATCCTGAATTGTAGGAACAAATATGCATATCAGACCAGGGCCGGTGCTAGGGGGTTCTGCGCCCTCCTGCAAACTATAAATTTGCGCCCACTCAAGCTTTACAAAGGGACAGTGTACACGGAAAGAAAAACGTGTGATCTCACAAGGAAGGGGAATGGCCACACAATAGTACTCCTACTCCAAATTACACCACACAGTAGCACAATATTATTCACCTTACACAGCTGTAACTAGCCATTTTGGTGCCATGAGTTAAAAAACAGGGAGAGTTTGCGTCGTAGGCGCGTGCAAAAATGTAGGAGCGTGGCTTCATGGGGAAGGGGCGTGGTCACATAAATATACCAATTACACCATAATCCCCATAACACATGCTTCACACCTCAATGCTCATTACACATTATACCACACACAGTAATGCAAATGATACATTATGCCACACATCATGATGCCCCTTACACAATATGCAGCACACCATAATGCCCATTACACATTATGCCACACACCATAATTCCCCTTACAAAATATGCCATGCACCATAATGCCAATATGACATTGACACACATTATGCTACACATAATGCCCCAAATACTCCTGCATATGCCCACATTTGTAGCATTGCTTATTCATAATGCCCACACCAGTTGCCAAAAGTAGTTCCTCTGCTTATACATAGTGCTCACACCAGTTGCCGACATTAGTAGCACTGTGTAGCCATATGCCCACACCAGTTGCCGACAGCAGTAGCGCTGCCTATACACCTTGCCGACAGCAGTAGCGCTGCCAATACACATACTCACACCAGTTGCCGACATTAGTAGCGCTGCGTAACCATATGCCAACACCAGTTGCCGACATTAGTAGCACTGCCTATACAAACATGCCCACACCAGTTGCCAACAGAAGAAGCACTGCCTATACACGTGCCCACACCAGTTGCTGACATTAATAGTGCTGCCTATACATAACGCCCACACCAGTTGCAGACAGTAGTAGCGATGCCTATACATAATGCCCACACCAGTTGCAGACACTAGTAGCGATGCCTATACATGTGTCTACACCAGTTGCCGACAGTAATAGCGATGCCTATACATTACACCCACACCAGTTGCCGACAGTAGTAGCGATGCCTATACATAATGCCCACACCAGTTGCAGACACTAGTAGCGCTGCCTATACACGTGTCTGCACCAGTTGCCGACAGTAGTAGCGATGCCTATACATAACGCCCACACCAGTTGCCGACAATAGTAGCGATGCCTATACATAACGCCCACACCAGTTGCCGACAGTAGTAGCACTGCTTATACACATGCTCACACCAGTTGCCGACAGTAGAATCGCTGCCTATACACGTGCACACACCAGTTGCCGACATTAGTAGTGCTGCCTATACACATGCTCACACCAGTTGCCGACAGTAGTATCGCTGTCTATACACATGCTCACACCAGTTGCCGACATTAGTAGTGCTGACTATACATGTGCCCACACCAGTTGCCGACATTAGTAGTGCTTCCTATACAGGTGCTCATACCAGTTGCCGACATTAGTAGCACTGCCAACACACGTGCCCACACCAGTTGCCGACATTAGTAGCGCTGCCTATACACATGCTCCTACCAGTTGCCGACATTAGTAGCGCTGACTATACACGTGCCCACACCAGTTGCCGACATTAGTAGCACTACCTATACACATGCCCACACCAGTTGCCGATATTAGTAGCACTGCCAACACACGTGCCCACACCAGTTGCTGACATTAGTAGCGCTGCCTATAAAAGTGCCCACACCAGTTGCTGACATTAGTAGCACTACCTATAAACATGCCCACACCAGTTGCCGACATAGTACACTCACACTTTAGTGTCCTGGCAGCTCATCCTCTCCTGTGTCCACTGTCTTCAGTCTTGCTCGTAGCGCTGCCTATAAAAGTGCCCACACCAGTTGCTGACATTAGTAGTGCTGCCTATACATAACGCCCACACCAGTTGCAGACAGTAGTAGCGATGCCTATACATAATGCCTATACATAATGCCCACACCAGTTGCAGACACTAGTAGCGATGCCTATACATGTGTCCACACCAGTTGCCGACAGTAGAAGCGATGCCTATACATAACACCCACACCAGTTGCCGACAGTAGTAGCGATGCCTATACATAATGCCCACACCAGTTGCAGACACTAGTAGCTCTGCCTATAAAAGTGCCCACACCAGTTGCTGACATTAGTAGTGCTGCCTATACATAACGCCCACACCAGTTGCAGACAGTAGTAGCGATGCCTATACATAATGCCTATACATAACGCCCACACCAGTTGCCGACAGTAGTAGCACTGCTTATACACATGCTCACACCAGTTGCCGACAGTAGAATCACTGCCTATACACGTGCACACACCAGTTGCCGACATTAGTAGTGCTGCCTATACACATGCTCACACCAGTTGCCGACAGTAGTATCATTGTCTATACACGTGCCCACACCAGTTGCCGACATTAGTAGCACTGCCAATACACATGCTCACACCAGTTGCCGACAGTAGTATCGCTGTCTATACACATGCTCACACCAGTTGCCGACATTAGTAGTGCTGACTATACATGTGCCCACACCAGTTGCCGACATTAGTAGTGCTTCCTATACACATGCTCATACCAGTTGCCGACATTAGTAGCACTGCCAACACACGTGCCCACACCAGTTGCCGACATTAGTAGCGCTGCCTATACACATGCTCCTACCAGTTGCCGACATTAGTAGCGCTGACTATACACGTGCCCACACCAGTTGCCGATATTAGTAGCACTGCCAACACACGTGCCCACACCAGTTGCCGACATTAGTAGCGCTGCCTATAAAAGTGCCCACACCAGTTGCTGACATTAGTAGCACTACCTATACACATGCCCACACCAGTTGCCGACATAGTACACTCACACTTTAGTGTCGTGGCAGCTCATCCTCTCATGTGTCCACTGTCTTCAGTCTTGCTCCCTCATAGCTCCGCCCCTTCTGCTCTGTGTAGCCCCGCCCCCATTCGTGTAGCCCCGCCCCTTTTCGGCCGTACTGCTGACCAGTGACCTGATCATGTTTAGGAGCCTAGAGGGAGCTCTGTGCCTCCGGCGCTGCTGCGTTCCCTGCAGTATGACAGGCACAGCCGGCAGCCACAGAGACAGCAGGGGATGCACAGCAGGGACAGCGCCTCTCCTGCACGGCGCCTACCTGCTTTGCATCCTCTGCTGAACGGGTAGCGCCGGCCCTGTATCAGACAAAAGGTCAGATGTAATCAGCTTTAAAATGGAGAGTGATAAATCACCAACCAATCATCTCCTACCTATCATGTTACAGGCAGTGTTTGGAAAAAATGGCAGTTATGAGCTGATTGGTTTGTGGATTATCATTCTACATTTTATCATTTTTCAAGGCTTAGTACATCTGGCCCAAATACACTTACAACATACTTGCCTACCTGACCCTCTCCATGAGGGAGAAAGTGCTCTGTTCCTGGACTTCCCTGGTAATATATGATTGCCATCACCTGTGGGGAGCTAGGTAATTGATAAGAAAGGTGTTTCACCACAGGTGATTGCAAGCATACATTACCAGGGAAGTCCAGGAACAGAGCATTCTCCCCTTCATGGAGAGGGAGAGGCAAGTATGACTTACCAGTGAAGAACTACCAGTAAATAAGATTTCGTTCTTAAAATAAGCTACATTTCAACCCCCAAATTCTCTTTGCAGGAATATGTTATTTACAAAGAGTAAAAATTCACCCAAATTTTCAACCTGATCAAGTGCAGAAAAAATGTACTTACTTGTGGAATGTTAATGCACTTAACTTTATTCCACTATGGAGATAACAGATCCTGTGTAGAAGAATTAGCGTATTTAATGAAAAGTTGTAGTAAACACAACGGCAGAGTTCTCTTCTTATTTATTTTAACAGTTATAACATAAGCTTGTACCCTGGGCCCCAACCCACTCGTGTTTTCTGTATTCTTTCAGAAAGTGATTATGTGGTATCTGTTTCAGCCTGTTAAAGTCAACTTCTTTTACAGATGTTTAGTGTTTACCCAAGCACTGCGCCCTCATCTAGATAAACAATGAAAGTCGCATTGTGTTCAACAATGTAGTAAATGGTGAAGATGGGACAAAGTTCTCTGCAACCAGGGTAAGACAGTTCTCCTTTATCCTGCACAGGAGTAACAGCTCCCTGGATTAGTGTTATTCTGTCATATTATACCCCTTTCACACCAGAAAATGCAGGGCCCCACCCGGGAATTCGGCCCAGGGATCATGCCGGGGGAATTCCCTGGTTGGCCCCTTTCACACCAGAAAAGTCCCTGAATTTCCTGGCGTGGGAAGGAGGCGGAAAGAAGGCGGGCAGGAGGTGGGATGATGGCGGAGGAGGTGGACAGTACTCACCCCGGGTTGCCGGTCCTCAGTGCAGGTCGGTGATCCACACAGAAGGCGGGCGCAGATGACAGGTCAGATGGCAGGCGCAGATGATGCAGCTCTCCGGCTGCAGTGAGGGCGCTGGAGAGCTGCGTCATCTTCATCCCCCGCTTGTCCTGTCATCTGCGCCCGACGCCTGTGTGGTTCCCTGGCCTGACCGGACGCACGAGGACCGGCAACCGGGGTGAGTACCCCTACCCCTTTCACACCGGCCAGTATCCTGGGTTGATCCTGGGGACAACCCTGCTCCATAGCAGGGTCGAAATCCCGGCAAATTTTTCCGGGATTTTGGCCCAGGAACCTTTCACACCAGCGCTAGTCGCGGGCCCAACCCGGGAAATTAGACTGGTGTGAAAGGGGTATTATAAACCCCCTTCCCATTCACCTCTGGTACAGTACATGCTCTTGGCTGCACTTTTACTTATGGAGTCTTTACTGACTACATGCTAAAAAAAACAATGATGTCCATTTACTGACAAATGAAAGACATTTTGGAGCAGAGGTGGCCAAACCTGTCCTCAAAATCTACCAACAGTTCATGTATTTCAGGCAACCTGTGGATCTATAGTAGGAATGTTTGAAAATGTATATAGCAGCATGTTTGAAAATGTGACAGTTAGTAATGACTACAGCTGTGCACCAGCTAGGTGATCTGGGGAATGTGACAGTTAGTAATGACTACAGCTGTACACCAGCTAGGTGATCTGGAAATCATGGGCTGTTGGTAGACCTCAAGAACCGCTTTGGCCACCCCAAAGGGCGGCTGAATATGCGTGTGCTATATAAATCACTGTTCATAAATATTGAGGGGCCTATTCATCATTAATTATTTGGGGCATATTCCCCAAAACACCTGTTTTCAGTGGATAGCCACAAGTATTTCTTTAGAAACACCCCAAAGTATAAAACAACAGATATTTCTGGGTTCTATGAGGGATGTGATGCAGTCAGATATACCAAGGAGTTTGTCCTACTGCAGATAAAAACTGTGACACCGTGTGTCAATCTTTTGAGTGTCGACCATGTCCATATCGAACTTAAGCTTATGTAGACCTTCTGTCAATGCTGACATATGGTATGTCGACCCCCTATACCGTAACTGTCTGTAGCTATGTGAATTGTGGGAAACGTAGTGCTGGCCCAAATACAAGCTGATAATACGAGCCAGCACCAGCTAAAGGTTCTGATTGATTTCTTGCAAATTCACCTCCGAAGTTGATGGGAGCTTTTTTATTTCTGTTATCGTACCCATATTATATATTATACTTTCAACTGTATACAAAATGTAATATTACAGCTTGTGTATGATAGAAGGATATTTTAGGGGTATATTGTTTACTAATGTGTGGGTTTTTAGAAGTGGCTAATAGACTGACCAGATTTTAGCCAGTATCCTCCAGAAGGTTCGAGATACATTTTCATCTATTTTAAAATTGATCTAAATCAATGTTGTGTTTCAGGCGATAGAGCACACATTTACTAACTGATGATTTTTATTCATTTTTTTAAATGTTAGTAAATGTGTGTTTAAAAAGCAATAAAAAAAACTATGAAATTTGGCCTTTTGTAGATATACCCCTAAGTGTATATGGATACATCTGTAGCTAATAATTTTATTTTTACTGGTATATTAACTTTGATTTTTCTTGTACATTATGCCCAGTCCTTTTCCTGTTATTCCCAGTGACTGTTATAGACTTCTGTTTGGCTTAATAACTACCACTGACTTCTCAGTAAAAGGAAACATCACCTGTTTGGCTGTAGGGCCCAATATCATTGTAGGTAATCAATCAATTAACCATACCATTCTATTAGCACTGGGAAAGGCTGTCTCCTCCTAACTTCCTAGATTAGCCCGTGGCTGGTAATACATCTCTTATGCTATAAGACGCCTAATTCATAGAAATCTGAAGAATTTTATGTCATATTCTATTTCTTACTTCTGCAGAATAAATCATTGTAGTAAGTGTCAATAAAGAACATAAAATATTACCAATTTTGTAAACATTATAAATAGAGATGAGCGGGTCCGGATCTCCGGGATCCGTCAGATCCGAATATCGCGATCCGAGTCTGGATCCGAGCCGGCTCGGGAGTTCCCGCCTAAATTCCGGACCGAAAACGAGGCAAAACGTCATCATCGCGCTGTCGGATTCTCGCGGGATCTGGATTCTATATAAGACACACGCGCGTCTTATAGGAGAGGGAAGAGGGTGGTTGTGCTCTGTGCTGTGTGCTGTGCTATAATAATAATATGTTATTTTGCTGCTGCTCACTCGATTAGGGTCTGCAGGGGGCTGCTGTACACAATTCCAGTGTACAGGGGCTGCAGTGGCCAGTGTACAAGGGGCTGTACAGGGGCTGTGTTCAGTGTGACAGGGCTTGTGTCCAGTGTGACAGGGCCTGTGTACAGTGTGACAGGGTCTGTGTACAGGGCAGTGGCGGGCTGGGCTGGGGGGCAGGGTGCCACATGCCCCCCGGGTCGGTATGTATTTCAGTATCTGTCGGCCGGGAGACAAACAATGCTAATCAGGGGCGGAACTACTGGCGTGCAGTGAGTGCAACGGAGCCCAAGCATTGGGCCCGCTGCCATCTGCAACGCTGCCGCCGTTTCCACCCCCCTTTTTTTTTTTAACTTAAAGTTCGGCATCCGGCGTGGGGACCTGCAGGGGGAAAAGGTTGATGGCTGAATGGATGTTGCGCCGCCGCAGCAGCAGCGGTGTGTGTGTGACAGATCGGATCTTTGCTGCTGTGGATCCGATCTGAGACACTGCTCCCCCAGCCCGGTGACAGCTGTCTGTGAGGCTGTGTCGGCTGCCAGTGCGTTCTAAACTCAGCTGTGTGATTGTGCACTGCAGCCTGCGCCGGGAGTGGCTGGCGCGCAGGCTGCACAGTAAGCAGAAAGGAAACCAGAGCCAAATGGCCATGCTGCATTTAACCCCATCCAGCCCAGCTCCCTAATGTGTTGGTAAGTTAGTGGCCACTGGCTACCAGAAGGGGACAAACATAACAAAAATAAAGGAGGTCATGTGGGATGTGTATCTTGGGTACAGTCAGTGAAAGCAGGGTGTGTAGTGGGAGTAAAGGATTATAGGGTCTACGTGGCTGTGGCTGGGATAGAGGGTTGTGGGGTGTATATTGGGGGACAGGATATTGGGTGTTTGAAGGAGATATGGGAGTAGGGTATGTTAGGGATAGAGGGGTATGGGTTGCATGTGGTGAGATATGGGCAGCCTGGATGCTGGGTCCTGGGGTCGCATCGCATGGCCACTCACCACCCACCGACATGGCTCTGTGTGGTGTGTGCTTAGCTTCTTGGCTTCTGGAGGACCGACAGACATTTGAAATATGGCACCTGCCCATCAGCCTATCAGAGTTCACGGACCACCATCCTCAGTTAGTGATTGACTTGCAGACCGCAAGCTCCAATTTGTTCACTAGCCTGCACCATATTTCAAATGTCTGTCGACCATGGAATGAGCCGCTCAGCAGCATAGCGCTGTATATATCCTTATGTTCTTGGTTTTCTCTACATTGGGAGTTTTACACCCTCCCCTATGGAACAGCTGTAACTGCTCCATTGGTTCTCCTTTTCATGCAGCATAAGTGTTTAACGATGCCACTTGGGGACTAGAGGACATGGCGCAACACTCCAGGTTTTAGTAATAGCAAATCTTTTTTAGGAAGTTCCGGGACTAAGCACATCCCGCCTTCAGGGAAAATAGTGACAACAAGGTAGTATTTTCTACGTCATTGGTTTGTCACTACCTTTTCTGAAGACAGAACATGCTGAGTTCCAAAACATCCATAAAAATTAGCTATTACTAAATCCTGGAATCTAGCCCCCCCCCCCCCCCCCCCCCCCCCCCCAGGGCAACAAGATGCCGATTTGCTAAATATTCTTACTATAGGTATCAGTATCCTACATTATATATTATTGTATACTAATAGGTGCAGCACCAGAAGCGGTTTAATCTTTGCTGTATATTAGGGGGGGGGGGGGGGGGGGCAGAATAGTGGTGAGAGTGGGCCGTTTGCTTGAGTTGCCCCCCGGTCTGAAAGTTGCCAGCCAGCCCCTGGTACAGGGTTTGTGTCCAGTGTACAGGGGTTGTGTCCACTGTACAGGGGCTGTGTCCAGTGTACAGGGGCTGTGTACAGGGGTTGTGTCCAGTGTACAGGAGCTGTGTCCAGTGTCCAGGGGCTGTGTCCAGGGGCAGTGTCCAGTGTACAGGGGCTGCGTCCAGGGGTTGTGTCCAGTGTGACAGGGCCTGTGTCCAGTGTGACAGGGGCTGTGTCCAGTGTACAGGGTCTGTGTCCAGTGTACAGGGGTTGTGTCCAGTGTACAGGGGCGGCTGTGTCCAGTGTACAGGGGCAGTGTCCAGTGTACAGGGGCTGTGTTCAGGGGTTGTGTCCAGTGTGACAGGGCCTGTGTCCAGTGTGACAGGGTCTGTGTCCAGTGTGACAGGGTCTGTGTCCAGTGTACAAGAGCTGTGTCCAGTGTCCAGTGTCCAGGGGCAGTGTCCAGTGTACAGGGGCTGTGTACAGGGGTTGTGTCCTGTGTGACAGGGCCTGTGTCCAGTGTGACAGGGGCTGTGTCCAGTGTACAGGGTCTGTGTCCAGTGTACAGGGGTTGTGTCCAGTGTACAGGGGCAGCTGTGTCCAGTGTACAGGGGCTGTGTACAGGGGTTGTGTCCAGTGTACAGGGGTTGTGTCCAGTGTACAGGAGCTGTTTCCAGTGTCCAGGGGCTGTGTCCAGGGGCAGTGTCCAGTGTACAGGGGCTGTGTACAGGGGTTGTGTCCAGTGTGACAGGGCTTGTTTCCAGTGTGACAGGAGCTGTGTCCAGTGTACAGGGGCTGTGTCCACTGTACAGGGGCTGTGTACAGGGGTTGTGTCCAGTGTACAGGGCAGAGGCGTAGGGAGGGCGGAGCCACCGGAGCTCACGCTCCGGGCGCCGATTGGTGGAATGGCGCCGCCGGCCCGCCCCCCCTCCGCAAAGGATACTGCCGGTGCCCGAGGAGTTAATGGAGCCCGCTGCCGCTGACACGGATGTAGCTTTTTTTTATGTATAGTGCTGCGGCAGCCGGCAGCGAGCTCCCAGCATGAAAACAGAGCTCTGTCCCCCACGTGTCCGTCTGCGGCAGCAGGAGGACGGGAGCTTCGTCCTTCCTCTGCCTAGCAGTAGAAGCTCCGCCCAATCAGCCCGGCAGCTATCATTTCGTCCCCCTTCCGCCCGGCACCTCCGTCCACGGCCCTGCATGTGATCTAGAAACTACCTGCCCTGCCAGCTTTGTCCACGCAGCAGCTAGGCACCCTCTGCCCAGCACCTCAGTTCCACCCTCTGCCGACTCCAGGTAACTCTGTCCCCTCTCTTCTTCCTCTGCCCCAGGCTGTGTGACATGCAGTGTAAGCTGCAGCACTGCCAACTGCCACTGTGTATGGGTGCATGTGTGTAGGTGGCACTATGAGGGCATATGTGTATGTGGCAATACTGAGGGGGCATTATGTATGTAGTACTACAGGGGCATTATGCATTTGGCACTATGGGGGCATTATGCATGTGGCACTATGGGGGCATTATGCGTGTGGCACTATGGGGGGCATTATGCGTGTGGCACTATGCGTGTTAGTAGATTCCGTTACAGTGTTTTATATAACGCAGCAGATTCCGTTACAGCGTTTTATATAGCGCAGCAGATTCCGTTACAGCATCTTATATAGCGCAGCATATTCCTTTACAGCGTCTTATATAGCGCAGTAGATTCCGTTACAGTGTCTTATATAGCGCAGCAGATTCCGTTACAGCGTCTTATATAGTGCAGCAGATTCCGTTACAGTGTCTTATATATCGCAGCAGATTCCGTTACAGTGTCTTATATAGCGCAGCAGATTCCGTTACAGTGTCTTATATAGCGCAGCAGATTCCGTTACAGTGTCTTATATAGCGCAGCAGATTCCGCTACAGTGTCTTATATAGCGCAGCAGATTCTGTTACAGCGTCTTATATAGCGCAGCAGATTCTGTTACAGTGTCTTATATAGCGCAGCAGATTCCATTACAGTGTCTTATATAGTGCAGCAGATTCTGTTACAGTGTCTTATATAGCGCAGTAAATTGCATTAGTGTCTTTTATAGCGCAGCAGATTCCGTTACAGTGTCTTATATATTTCAAATGTAATATGCCAACACATGTTAGCCACGCCCCCAATTCATTACTGGGAGGAGGGGGGGGGGGGGCGCGAAATATACCCTTGCTCCGGGCACCATGGCGTCTAGCTACACCGCTGGTACAGGGGCTGTGTCCAGTGTACAGGGGCTGTGTACAGGGGTTGTGTCCAGTGTACAGGGGTTGTGTCCAGTGTACAGGGGTTGTGTCCAGTGTACAGGAGCTGTGTACAGGAGCTGTGTCCAGTGTCCAGGGGCTGTGTCCAGGGGCAGTATCCAGTGTACAGGGGCTGTGTACAGGGGTTGTGTCCAGTGTGACAGGGCCTGTGTCCAGTGTGACAGGGGCTGTGTCCAGTGTACAGGGGCTGGGTCCAGTGTACAGGGGCTGTGTACAGGGGTTGTGTCCAGTGTACAGGGGCTGTGTACAGGGGTTGTGTCCAGTGTACAGGGGTTGTGTCCAGTGTACAGGAGCTGTGTCCAGTGTCCAGGGGCTGTGTCCAGGGGCAGTGTCCAGTGTACAGGGGCTGTGTACAGGGGTTGTGTCCAGTGTGACAGGGCCTGTGTCCAGTGTGACAGGGGCTGTGTCCAGTGTACAGGGGTTGTCTCCTGTGTACAGGGGCTGTGTACAGGGGTTGTGTCCAGTGTACAGGGGCTGTGTCCAGTGTACAAGGGTTGTGTCCAGTGTACAGGAGCTGTGTACAGGAGCTGTGTCCAGTGTCCAGGGGCAGTGTCCAGTGTGACGGCTGTGTCCAGTGTACAGGAGCTGTGCCCAGAGGTTGTGTCCATTGTCCAGGGGCTGTGTCCAGGGTGACGGGCTGTGTCCAGTGTCCAGGGGCAGTGTCCAGGGGCTGTGTCCAGGGGCAGTGTCCAGTGTCCAAGGGGCTGTGTCCAGTGTGACTGGCTGTGTCCAGTGTAAAGTAAGAAAAATAAATAAAAGTAATAAATAAAATAAAAACACATTTTTTAGGATGATGGAGGAGGAAATAGTGGGAGATCAGCAACCTGATAGAAGTGCTGAAGCTGCTACCACCAGTCATGACAAGGCCGATACCTCTTTGTATTTTTTGCTCTTTGGAGCATTTCTCTTTTTTTGGGATAGTTTATTAAACTGCCACCCTGTCTGCCCCTGCAGTGCCGCTCTGCTTCCAAGATGTGCCAGGTTGGAAGTGTAAGGTCCACATGTATGTGATGCCCACTGCTGTCGCTTAGCTTAGTCATCCAGCTACCTCGGTATACCCTTTTGGCCCAACTACAGTAAATGAAAACAATTGTGTAAGCTGTGAAGTGATCAAAATTGACTAGAAATGAGTGGAAATTAATGTTTTTGAGGTCAATAATACTTTAGGGGCAAAAACAGGCCCAAATTCTGTTATTTTAGCCATTTTTAGCATTTTTTCATAAAAATCCAGATCCAAAACCAAAACCCACAAGGGTGGTTTTGCCAAAACCAATCCAGATCCAAAACACGAAGGGAGATCCAGATCCAAAACCAAAACCCGAAAAAGTGGCCGCCGCACATCTCTAATTATAAATTGATTGGTATATCCACTCTCTGGTCATCTCCAGACTGGTAATCTCCTCCTATGTGGAATCCCTGACAAATGTTTCTCTACACTTCAATTCATCCTCAATGCTGCAGTGCAGCTCATCTTCCTCACCAAATGCACTACATCCATCTCTCCTCTTCTACAAGCCCTTCGCTGGCTTCCCTTCCCTATCAGAATCCAATTTAAGCTTCTCACACTCACTTACAAAGCCCTCACCCGCTCCTCTCCCACTTACATCTCTGTCCTTATCTGCCTTTACACTCCCTCTTATCCTCTCCACTCTGGTAATCCAGGCCATCTCTCCTGCCAACTGATTTCTTCCTTCCACTCCTACCTCCAAGAATTTCACATGCTGCTCCCTAACTCAGGAATTATCTACTTCTTTCCCTCAGACTCACCACCTCCTTACAAAACTTCAATGGGTTCTCAAGACCCACTTCTTCGAAAAACCCAGCCAAATCTCACCCCTGTACCATGCTTACTGTCTATCCCTTCTGTGTCATCCCTGTTTGTCTGCCCCTCTCCTTTAGGATGTCCTCTTCCCTCATGTGCTTTTCCTTCTCTTACTTAACCATCTTTGATGGCACCAAATCCTGCAGTTTCTGCCCCGCTGATACTTATCCCAGTGTCCTCTGCTGACGCAGCTATGGTTATGTACCTGTACTTGTCCTCTATTGTATTCACCTGTAATGCTGGGTACACATCAGAACGATTTGGCCTCAATCCTGTAAATTTTGACACAATTTCGACGGATTGTATGTAAATTGGGCATGTTTTGGCATGTTTTAGATCCGATTCCGATCCGATGCGCATTCCCGCTGATCGTTTGGTCGTTTTGGAGATCCTACCTGTTGCAGTCGGGATTTGTTAAAGATCCCTTCAACTGGGTGCAGATCGTGTTCAGATCGTAATCTGATCATGCAGATCATGTCATGTGCTCCAACAGATCGTTCTGGTTTGTACCCTACATAAGTCACTATTTTGCTTATTTGTTTATGTACTTTGAAAATGGGGCGCCTCCGGATCCCCTGTGGTGCCATATAAATAAAGTATAATAATAAATACTAATAATATCAGTTACACTTTATATCAGTTTTCAAAACATATCCATGGTTCAGTTTCTCCTGTAATACAAACCACTGCAAACCAGAATATGACACAGATAACTCATGTCTGTCAAGAACAGGTCAGAAGGGTGGCGAGGTTAAGTGGGTTTAGTCGACCCTTCCCATGTATCACCCTCTCTTTGTGCAGGCTAGTATACTAGTTCTCATATATATTACTGTCTTACATTGCCAAGTCAGTGACCCCAAGCACATATAGAATGTTTTAGTTCCTAGTGAATGTTTTAGCAGACGAAGGGGCCAAATAGGTCTTCAGTGGAGACATAAACTTTAATCAAAATGCTAATTAGTCAGTAGTTGAATTGTGTCAGTAGTTGAATTGTGTCACAGCAGTGGTTTGCGGTAGGCACTGTAAAGCTGTTTCTGAGTTGAACATTGAGTAGTTAAAACACAATTAGAAGTTTTACTCATTCTGTGATGATATTCTTGGCTAAATGGGAAATCTTGCGGAAGCGATCCATAGTTATAAACAACAACACAAAATTCCATTGTTACTGGTCTTCCACTAACTACACTGCTACTTATTTTGAATGCTGCAACTGGCTTATGTCCCTCACCAAGCGTTCCGTTTCTGCTGCTCAGCTCTTTCAATCCCTACATTGGTTGCCTAAAATTTACAGAATGCCATTAACAAAACAGCTTCAATGTAAATGGTACCTCTTCCAGATCCACCCAACCAAAGTTCTGCATGTCTCATCTTTACTTTTTGCTTGCTCCCATTAATGTAACCAGGACCGAAACTAGGTGTTTCGGCGCCCGGGTCAGCAGTCACTTGGTCGCCCCCCCACCCTCCCCCCCAAAAAACCCCCACCAAATTACTGCCTTGGGGACAGGCAGCGGGGGTCCGGGGACTGGAGAAGGTTAACTCCGGCTCCTAGCGCTGCCGGGCGGTGGGCAGGAAGCAGATTTTGAAAAGACTTGCCGGACGCTGATTGGCTGAATTCAACCAATTAGTGTCCGGCAAGTCTTTTCAAAATCATCAGCGCTTCCCGCCGCCAGGCAAATAGCGAGCGGCTGTGTATGTGAAAGCTGCCGCTACACCAGTCCCTGGACCCCCGCTGCCAACATACCTGTGTGCAGCCAGCAGGGGTAGGCAGCGTCCAGGGGCTGCCCGTCCCCGGGACCCCGGTAGGAGCCAGCGTTAACCCCCCAGTCCCTGGACCCTCGCTGCCCATCCCCGGGACCTCACACTAGCGCCCCCACCCTCCAGGGCCCGGTGAGCATGACCCCCTAGCCCCCCCTTAGTTACGGCCCTGATGTAACAGGACATTGGGCCTGATTTAGAGATTTATGTTAACTTGATGTAGTCACACATCTCCGATGGTGTCAGATTTGCACATGGATATACTGTATGATATCGGGCACAATTCAGACCTGCTTGCTGGTGTATTCAGAGCAAAGCGAGCATGTAAGCACCGCCCTTTCGCTGAGCTCGGGGAAAAAATCTCTCACCATCCAATGATTTCCCCTGCTCGTTGCCCTGAGTAAGTCTAGATGCTGCCATGGGGAGAATGTCAAGCGAGTCTTCGCTGGCTGCCTTCGTAAAGACAACTCGCACAAGCAAGCGCGGTCACCTGACAGTCACTCATGCTGAAAAGTTGCAGTACAGCGAAGAAGTCTGAATCAGGCCCATCATGCAGATCTTGTTCTTCAACATTGCTCGCAGTGCCCTGGAGACCAGCGTAATTGAAAGGCTGTAGATGTTTGGGTGGGGGTAGCTCTGATTTGTCGGTGAGCCAAGACCAGAGTCTGCCTCTTCCAACATATCCTGAGGAACCTCGAGGTTACCTTAGATACCCAATGGTGACTGGTCACACAGGTTATCCCATGTTGCTCCCCCGAATGTTGCAGCAGATCAATATAGCCTATGTCTTTACTCAAGTTGCAGCTTTTGCATATTTTAGCATAGCTGCTGCACACAAAGACACAGCAGCTGTGCTAACTGCATCTATCTCAGGCCTTTTGCTGAATTACACCCACACTGTAGAATCCTTTATCTGTATAGACAATATACCTTCAAGAGTTATGGAAACATGGCATCTCTGTAGGCAAGCTTATCACATTCCTGAGCTTCCTTCTTACCCTCCCTTCCTGATTACCAGCACTCTGCACAGTGCCAGCAATCCCTGCATTTATACTGTTTCCATACAACATTCTGATCCCACAGCCAACACTGTGGGATCGGTCACTGGATGATTTACATCCTATGTTTCCCATTACAATCTGGTTAGACCAATATAGAAAATGTGGCATTTAACCTCATGTAGCACATTCCTATTGTCCTATAAATTATAATATTGTAAGAAGATCCTTCTTAACTCTTTGTCTATTTGTTAATGCCCAGTCTTCTTTTATTACATGTGTTCCCATTTGTAAACCTTTGGAGAATATGCCGACACTATGTAAAGAAATGTTATTAGAGTGTAGCTCTATACAAACCTAGCACACATACACTAAAGGTCAGTGCTGTATATTGGGTTCAATAATTAAAGCTTCTATAAAAATCGTTGGTGGAGTTTACAATACATGGTAATGACGGGACACAATCCTGCAAGTCTGTAGGGAAGGAGGTGTGAGTGGATAGTTGCCCAGGGTGCAGACTTCTGGGAGCAGCAATGTTGTTGCATCCATTGCCCCTGAATCTGGCTAGCAGCATGTCTGGGACAGAACGGTCATGCACCTTTCAGTGTGTGAAGCCACCCGAAGCATCCACACAGCTCTCCACATGCTGCATGATGGCCCTTATTCAGATCTGATCGCAGTAACAATTTGTTCTCAAAATGGGCATGTGCAGTGCAGGTGGGGCAGATGTAACATGTGCAGAGAGAGTTAGATTTGGGTGGGGTGTGTTGAAACTGAAATCTAAATTGCAGTGTAAAACTAATGCAGCCAGTATTTACCCTGCACAGAAACAAAATGACTCACCCAAATCTTAAGGTGCGTACACACGGATAGATTTGGCAAAAGATCTGGGCGCTCCCGACCGATTGAAACGACCAATCGCTCAAATTGTTCCATGTGTATGAACAATATATCGGATGATGCGTGTACCCAACGGTCGTTGGTAGAGGTCGCTGATCTTTCCTGCATGCAGAAAGATCAGCGACCAATCGTTAGCGATGTGTACCAATCGTTTCATGTGTATGCACGATGAACAATTTGGTAAGGCTGATTGACTGGCTCCCTCTCCCTCCACCATCGTTAAAGATCAATCGTTCATGTGTAATCGTTTGCTCAATCGTTCATCATTTGTCACCAAATCGTTTGTGCAGGAGGTTCAGAGGAAATTGTTAATGAGATTGAATCGTTGGCCAAATCTATCCGTGTGTATGCACCTTAACTCTCTCTGCACACGTTACATCTGCCCCACCTGCACTGCACATGGTTTTGCCAATTTTGAGAACAAATTTGTACTGCGATCAGATCTGAATAAGGGCCATCATGCAGCATGTGGAGAGCTGTGTGGATGCGTCGGGTGGCTCCACTCACTGAAAGGTGCATGTCCGGAGCGTTCTGTCCCAGGCATGCTGCTAGCCAGATTCAGGGGCGAATACTCGCAGCCAAACGAACAGGTAAGCACCCCGCCAAACGCCGCCCCCACCACCTGAATCCCCTCGCTAGTATGCGAGGAGATGTGTATGTGGACACATCCCCTCGCATACAGCTACCCAGTAGAGAAATCATTCGATGGTCGATGGCCATTGAACGATTTCTGCAGCCTTCGGTCTGAAAAGTCAATGCTTACTTTTCAGATGACCGCTGCAGTCCGAATTTGGGGCGGGCGCTGCCATCATGTGACGTTATCCACCCACCCCACGCAGGCATCGACACACCTGCGTTCCCAGGGGAATTTCCAGCAGTTGTATGAGGACGCCTATAAAACGATGGCCGTTCCCCGGCTACTGCCCCCCCCGCCTGCCCCTGGCCCTCCCACACCATCGAAAACGGGGCCACATTCGGACATGTATGTATTTGTCTGAATTGGCCCCCAAACGTCATGGGACATATGTAATACCTAGTTCTTGGCATGTAAAGCAGGTCTGACACTTATTTGCTTGTTTGTAATGAGATATGCTATTTACATGTTGATCGTTAACCTAATGACATAGAGACCTAGAGGAAATGACATGTGACTCTATTATTATCATGTTGAAGTCTATAAATCTCTTACCTTTCTTATTTTACAATAGAGGAGATGTGTGAAAGCTTAGCAGCAGCACCCAGATCTGTGTAAAATAGCACAGTGCTTATTATCCTAATTCAGCCTTAGAAAGGTTTTATTGCTGGGTAATAAATTGCTCCAGGTTAGATGATGACAATGGAATCACCTAGTGAATTTACATACTGACCAGCACTAATGGAACTGATCTTAACAAGATATGCACATGCTATTGTATGCCAGAAATGTAAAGTGGTGGACATCACATGCAAGGAGCTTTATTGTGCCCTGGTGTCATAAATACTTTTGTTTTGAAAGGAGACAGTGGTCTGATAGTTTGCTTGAACTTTCGTTCTTGCCAACAGCCGAGGTGTCCACTTTTATTCAAGTCATGTTTCATTGTTAAACAATGGACAATCATTTCTCATTCTGCCTCTCTTCAAACTTTCAGAGAGCAAATAAAGAAAAGAGACCAATTTATGGGCACAGTACTATTGTTTTTTTCCTTGGAAGGGACATTTTGGGACATTTTCATTTGCCTGTTTAATTACAGAATTTTGCTAAACCCTGAAAAGCAAATCTTCGAAGATTAAGGGCCTCATTTACTATAGAGATATGTCTGACCCTGAAGTCGCATACGATTTCACTTGAACTGGACCATCGTGGGAGAGATTCCATCCGATTTGGTACTTTGGTGTCATTTTTCCATAAGGTGTATCTCATGCGATTGATCAAGCCAAAATAAATTGCATGAGATATATCTTATGGTATACAATCAGTGGCAGATTAAGGCAGGGGTGATAGGGGCGGTCGCCCCAGGGGCCCCACACATAAGGGGGCCCCCACACTCACGGCGCCGCTGCCGAATCAGTCAGAGAGCACGGCACTGCCCTGGGGAGCAGCGGGTGGTGGCAGCGGGTGCTGGGACCTTGTAGCGCTATTTGCTGAGCGCCGGGGCAGGAAGCGCTGCTGATTTAGAAAATTGTGGCCGGACACTGATTGGCAGGATGCTCAGCCAATCAGCGTCCAGCCAGTTTTTTCAAAATTAGCAGCGCTTCCTGCCCGGCAAATAGCGCTACTAGCCGCCGCTGCCCAACCAAGTGCCGTAATCTCCTTCCACCTTCCCAGCCCTGTGCCGGGGACACTGACAGTTGCCAGTATACCTCTGGCTGCCACTGCCGCCCGCACACAGGCACCTCTATCTCGTCTGCTGCTGCTGTGTACAGTACATAGGGATGCCTCGTACAGGAGCCCTGGGGAGACCCATCCTGTAAGCGTGGGACACAGGTACAGGAGCAGGCACGGGGAGGGGGAGTGGGGAGGGGGCGTCGTCGGTGTGATCTGTGGGGGCCCCCCACAAATTTGTTGTCCAGGGCCCCCACAGACCTTAATCCGGCCCTGTATACAATTGTACCATAAGATATATCTGATGGGCTGGATTAGGAGGCTAGAGGGACTGGAAATGCCAGTCACACTTTCTGCGATATATTGTATGCACAAACAGCACTCCATTTTCCATCTGATTCCATGCGATTCCGATAAATTAATGGGGCAGTACGAGCAACCTTGGGGCTCCTATCCCACACTCACGGGACTGCACATCGGACCGGATGAAAAACACATAGGATTAGCCACTTTACAAACAATACATCTTCCCAAAAGGGCGTAATCAAATTAAATTGTGCAAAATCATTGTAGTGTATGGGGCATTTTCAAAGTCTAATAAAAAGGTATGGGGACTGTGCTTTTCCCAAATACTTGTGGACTGTAGCAGATATCTATGCTATCTGCTGCATAACCCCTTGTTAAATAGCCCCCCAATACTATAAAATAAGGGGGTACCGGATGACGTTCTGATGTTGGGATCCCGACTGCCGGTGCTCTGACGGGGGGATCCCACACACAAGTGCTATTCTTCCTTGTGGGCGTCCATGACCCCCACAGAGGGAGAATATAACCTGTGGGGAGTGCAGCGAGCCACCGGGCCCGCAAGGGGCTTCTTTGCGCTCTCCCCACTATCGGAGCACCAACATCAGGATACTTACTGTCGGAGCCCTATACCACACCCAAAATAAGGCAATCCTCCAAAAACTGCAATTGGCCACAATATTCAGCTTGATAAATAGGCCTTCAGGTGTGGTGTGAAATTGCATGCTAACTTTGTGTCTGAAGATAGTGGGCCTTATTCTGGTCGATGCGTAATTTTCCGAATTCTTTCGGATGTCGTTTTTTAGCCGTCTGCGCATGCGTAGGCAACGCTATGCGCATGTGCCACGCACGGTCTCCATACTCGTTCTCACTAATACCGTACAGAAAAGTGCACCGCATTCACTCAGGAAATATGGGCGTAATATGAGCGTCATTCGGAAGTACACAGGGACATTGCGGACACCACTCGGTCATGCGCTAGGCATTCGGATAGCCCAATTAGTACGCCCGCACCTGAACCAATGTCAGTTGAACACAATACAATCCACTCCTCTACTCATTACTCATTAATTACACTCTTTTCATTGCTTCAATTGGAACCATTGCAGCTTAAATGGACCATTACAAAACACACAAATATATGCTGAAAGCACGGCTGCATTTTTTACACACATTTACACTGCAAGCAATGGACAGAACTTGGTATCACTAATATAAATATACATGTCACTTTTACAAACAAACACTTTTTAATGAGGTTGCCTAATTGCATAAGTGTGTCATGTGACCGATTTATGAGTTCAGATAATAGTCGTGAGTTTTGCGTTAATACACCGCATCGGTGCGTACGGGCAGGTTCCCGTCCGTTCTGACGCTGTAAGACCGTGCAGAATATGTGTGTGTCCACCGCACACGCAAGGTTTGGATGTGGTCCGTAAACACGCCCTCTTCTTAAAGTGTGAGTCCGTCCGAATGCGGAGGACTGGTGGGCGTTTCTTCGTACGATGTCCGCACAGCGTGGCGTGCGGTCCGCTCTGAAATAATTCGGAAATTTACGCACCAACCAGAATAACTTCCAGTGTTATCCACTGTATCCAAGCCATATGCGGAACGCGGCCAAACTTCTAAAATTGCATTTTCTGAGGTTTGTCCGCCTGCTGCACATTGCCCACTGTGTTATTAATCTGCCATTTGGAGTCAAATCTAATTTGCTGCATTTTAAAATGTGAAAACATCAGGTGAAAACTTTGTCTTCTGATTGAACCCTGCGTTGATGCATCCAATTTTGAGTAACATATTTATTCAGGATACACCAATAAAAAATATCTTTGTACATCTTTTGTGCCTGGTGCAAGTTAATATATATTTTGTGGTGACTGTCGTATCATATTCAAAATACACATGATACAGCCAAGATAGCCAATGAGAGCCATGCTGTCTGCATTGCAATCTGCAAAAAAAATTGCGCACTCAGATCTCATTGATATGGCAATATATGATAAATGGGCTCCTAGATCACTTATTCAGTGGCCTGCGACCCATACGTGTGGCCAACATTGTGCTTTTTATATAACGCCTTTGTAGGTTGCTTTGTGGCACCTTATTAACCCTTTGACTGCCAACATCTCTGTGAGAGATGCACAAAATATACGATAAAATTGCCAGCTTTGCTCACGTTTGTTATATAAATACAAATAAAAAATGTTGTGTAAAAAAAGGTTTTATTTCCTATGTAAGGTAGACATTATGTAACGTCATTATGATGAATAAAAATCAGCATCCGGCCAGTCTTTTAAAAATGTTTTCAAATTCAGCAGCGTTTCCTGCCACTGCCGCCTGACAAATAGCGCTACAAGCTCCCAGCCGCCGTTGCCCGGATCCCCGCTGCCTGGATGCCTTTGCCCGGAACCTGCTGCCCGGACCCCGCTGCCTGGACCCCACTGTCTGGAGGCTGCTGCCTAGGCCCCCATTCTGCACATAGGTGGCCGTGGTGGTGGGGGGATGGTTTCTCCCCCCCCCTCACACCAGAAAATGCAGGGACTAGGCAGGTGTGAAAAGTGCCAACCCGGGAATGTCCCTGCTTGATCCCTGGACAGTATTCTCAAGTAAGTCCCTGCATTTTCTGGTGTGAAAGGTGTATAAGTGGTGATAACTGAGGGAATAGCATACAGGCACCTGAACATGTTACACATACAAAAGTGATGAGTTAGTGTTATAAAAGCGACATCTTATTGGTTAGTTCCTGTTTGCCTGCCCCTATCATAACACTACATTCATAGGTGTGCGCACATTAAGTGTTAGGGGTGCACAGGCACCCCCTAATGCGGTGTCCACCCTTAAGAAAACCTCCCTGCCGCTAGCAATACTTTTTACCAAAGACTTTTACTTTTTAGACTGTATTCCATTAAAAGAAGCGCCCATCAATCAATTATGTGCATTTTGCATTGTTACTTGTACTAGACCATTGTTATCACTACGTACTGTACCTGCGTCATCCATATATGTTTTGACTTTTTTTGCATGTGCTGTTACACAGCGTAATTAGAAGATTAAAACTGAAATAGGCAGGAGACTGAGAGACGTTTTATATTGTAGCGAATGCCAATAGATGATGGTAGACATGCCTGATTGGCGGCGTTAGACACACCCAATGAGCGATGTTAGACGCTCACAATAGGTGGTGCTAAGCTCACACCTTTGACAGTGCACCCCCTAATAAAATGTTCTGCGCACACCTATGGGTACGACCTCATCTAGAGTACTGTGTTCAGTTCTGGAGGCCATATCTCCAGAAGGATATAAATACATTAGACACTGTACAAAGAAGGGCAACTAAAATGGTGCATGGCCTACATCACAAAACTAAAAGATTGGCGTTAGACACACCCAATGAGCGATGTTAGACGCTCACAATAGGTGGTGCTAAGCTCACACCTTTGACAGTGCACCCCCTAATAAAATGTTCTGCGCACACCTATGACTACATTCCAGTTAGAGTCCCAGTAAAACATATTACAAGCATGCCTATTATAATAATCTGTAAACTATTCAGTTTGCACAAATATTAACTATGGGTTACTTGATTTGAACGTTCAGCCATACTGCAGATTTGGATGTATATTGACTTGCTGATAATGTAACTATGGGCAGCCCAAATAAGGAGTGTCAGTCATAACATTGTAGTATACTTGCTTCCAGTAAGTTGATGTGTTTTTGCTTCATGCCCCCAGGCACATGGAAACCTTTCCAAATATCCTAGAGATGTTTATTAGCATTCCACATTGTCTGCTTGCTGAGTGCGTCTTTCACACACTGCTGCTGTTAGCTCAGATACACATGGGAGTAATGCTGAATACATATTGGATGCAGAGTTATAACTCCAATTTTATCACATCAGAACTAGTTTCAGACATTCTATTTTCCATTATATGCTTTATATTGTTGTACATACACTTCTTTAGAGGATACTTTGGGAGCTATTCAATTGTTTTTAATCAGCATTTCAGTTCACTATCCCCGGGAGTGGCGAGTCAAATGCGTGGCTAAACCTGACCACAATGAGTGCAATATGCGCTAAAAATAGATTAATTGAATACGCCCTACAATATCCTTTCTCTATAGATGGGAGATTGGGCGCAATATCGCAATTGAGTACCACCCATTATGTCACCAAAGGAGGTGTGTTGTATGAATGAGAAGGAGTAATATCTCATGCGCTGCCATGGTAACTGTTTTAGTTGCAATTGTAGAAAGTTTACTCAGATAACTAATCTAGACACAATCTAGTCCTACAATAAAATCTAGAGCTCATACCTTCCAACTTTTGAAATGGTCCAGACGGGACCCTTGACCGATATTTTTGACCTAGTGGTAGGGGTGCATGGCCTGCAAATTATGGCACTCCCGCAAGACCATGCCCCCATTCCATTGCTGTGGGGGCATGGTCAGTGCTCTGTAAGCTGCTGAACATGCCCCCAGCTCCTCTGTCTCCAGGAATAGACGCTGTGCACAAAATCTATTCATTGCTGCTCCGCTCAGCAGAGTCGAGCAGGGGGGACTTCCAACTTGCCCCCCCACCACTGTGGGACACTTCCGTCCCGAGTAGGACATGGGATTATCCCAAAAAAAGGGGATGATATGTGAAATTTGGGATAGGTAGGAACGAAATGGTGTGAAAGAGGACATCCTGGGAATGTCCCTGCCTGATTCCTAGACTGTATTCCTGGGTAATTTTCTGGTGTGTCAGGGGTATAACACATCTTTTACCGCCTTCCAAACAGTGAATTATGCCCCAAGTGTTTGTCTGTAAATACAGTTCAACAATTCTAAAGCTACAATTTCAAAACAAGCTGCAATTACAGAAAATTACTTGTTAACATTGTAAAACAACCCCAAATTTTTGTAACCAAAGCCCTACTGATTCTCACAGCAATAGGTTATTGTGGCACAAACTAGGGGAAAGAAGTTACAGTATCTTAGTACAATAACCAGCAATACAGTTATTGCCATTTGTATTCCCAGATCATTCTAAACCACAAGTCTACCACGCAGGTCAGGGAACGTGTGGTTAACTGACATCGTGGCCGGGATTGCATTGTCTGCTGTGATACTGAGAGTCTTTTATAGGTTTCCAGCAGGGTTTTGATATTTTAAATAAGTTTGATCTCAAGAAGCTTTAATTCTTTGTTATGTTAAATAATCCCTGTTAGTTTTGAGAACAATAGCCTGGGATGTGTATGTAAATATGGCTGAAGAACAGGCTA
This sequence comes from Crinia signifera, assembly GCF_055691185.1. Lineage (NCBI taxonomy): Eukaryota > Metazoa > Chordata > Amphibia > Anura > Myobatrachidae > Crinia > Crinia signifera. The sequence goes on along the minus strand of NC_139221.1, from coordinate 53,393,246 downwards.
TTTGAAGTGGAGTCTCAGAAGGACACTTTCCATAGATCTTAATCACATCTCATGTGTTTTCTAAATCATTTAACTTTTCACTGTCACAATAAGTATACATCAAAGAAGGCCTATGGTTACCACTGACTGTAGGGAAACTGCATTCATTTAGTTAATTAGTAGTGCACCATCTTTTATTTAATTAAGAAGGCATTTTATTACTGTTTTGTCATTATTACTGCTTTGTCACTGTTGTTACTTTATTTCATTATGGTGACTATCATTATTGTTATTATCTATTATTTATATGGTGCCACTAGGGATCCGCAGCACCCAATTACATAGTACATAAGTGAATAAGCAAACAGTGACTTAAGGTGCCCACACACTTCAGTGTTTTGGCCTCTTTTCATCCAATTCTGACAGATCGGGCTGAGAAATAGAGATGGAACCCCTCTCATTCAGCTCCAGGGCTCGCCAGAATGTCCCGGCTGGTGAGTGCTGGTTGAGAGGGACTCCCTCTGACTGGGATGCGCAAGCATCTCACACGCACGTGCGTCCAAGTCACTCGGTGGTGGGGATCGGAAACTCTACATGTCTCCGCTTCAGGGAGACGGGCAGGGTTAGGGGAGGGGTGCGGGGAGGCCCGGCGACCAACAGGGAGCTCTGTCGAAACGGTGCGCGTGCTCCCCCTTCCGGCGGCGGATAGCAGAGGCTGGTGATTCGATCTGTGTATGCAAAACTGTAACTGATACTGAATAAGGGTCACTGAGTGATGTAGGTAATTGCTTATCAGGGCTTGCAAAAATTAGTTGGATCCATTCCCAAGCCGCTCACCATCTAGTGATTTTTCCAGTGTGTGCTGTCTGGCGGCTGCGATAGAACTAGGCTAAGAGCTGACCTCACACGCCTTCCCCTAAAACACCTGGGCACGCTTGCGTTTTCCCTGACACTTGCCAAAAACGTTACCACCCCCAAACACTGGCTTCATGTCAATCTACTTGCGTATGGTCAGGGATTTGAAAAGTATCAGACTTGTATCACAGGATCGCTTTGCGCATGCGTACTATACTATGGGCCGTACGCATGAGCAGTCTATTGATAATCGTCTGGCCACCATTTACTATATGGTAGTGCACCTTTATGATGGAAACATCAGTACAAAACTAGTTTGCAATGCGTATGAGTTAGACAATACATGCAGACCTATGTAATATAACTTTGAGGAAAAACAGAGCATGTTCATTTAAATTCCCCAGACACTTTGCTGGACAGAATCAGCCCAAGTTTACACCTGCAGCATGAAGTCATTTACATATTTAATTAGATAAACAATGTCTGAAACCACAACACAATATTTGATTAGAGGGTGGAGGTGGGTTCTGTTTGCCCGCAGTAATGTTAGAACAGCCAGTATGTAGCGGGAGCTTATTCTAGAGCCCAAAATGTCACTGGTAATGAATGTCTGGTCCCAGAGGACTCCGCCAGCTGTTACAGTATGGACTCCACAAATGTTATATATTACATGCTTGTTGCTTCTGGCAATGACCTAAGGTGATAGATATCATCACTGAAAAGCTATTGGGTGTCAGTTGCCCATTATACCAGCTGTAGACATTATAAGCAACAGGGGACACTAAGATAATCAGATTGGTCTAGAAGCTAATGCATTGTCCACTATGGATGCCTATAATTGGTATAGGAAGCCTTATTAGCCCAAAGGTTACAGCCACTTGTGGTGATTTACATCTGGGAATCAGACCTGATCGCAGGGCTGCAACTTTTTGCAGTCCTTCGATCAGTTAGCCCCCTCCCCACCAGAGTGGACTCCTGCCCCTGTGTACTCACAGCCATGTGAAGAGGGGGAAATCCATTTGAAATCACTCACCATCAAATGCCCCCCTCCCCCATGTGCAAAGGTGGGACTCCCAGAAAACGCTGGGGTGCTACGACAAATGCCAGGTGGTTGTCAAATAGTCAGCGTATGGCCTGCAATAACAGGCTGTTGTTGGCTGTGGCCACACGGCGGGCTTGTGCATGTGCATTGTGGACTGTGCGCATGTGCGGTCCTACATTGATCGTCAGGTCTGCAAATTTGCAGCCCTATGCACAGAGCTGAATCGACCCCAAAAGCAGGTTGGAGCTTTTGGATTTGAAAACTGTGTATTTCCAGGCTGCATATAGCGTTAGTATAAGATACAGAGCCGGGTAGTCATTACCCATACCCTCCAACATCTGAAGGGCAGAAATCGGTACAACTCAGAAAGGGGGCGTGTCAACAGCAAGGGGGCGTGGTCATGCCTCCTTTCCTATACTTTCAAGGTTATGGTACAGTTGGAGGGTAGTACTTGATATGTTGTTTAGAGTCAGAGCTAGAACACGTCAGGTCACTGCGACACTGTGCAGCTAGGCTACATGGCCTTGCCATGCATCTGTTTCCCTGTAATACAGATACAGGATTTTCCAGTTGCAGCCGGGAGCTTTAGGGTTATGCTGAGCATTGTGGTACGCCGTATGTGGTATACTGTATATAGAGATGAACACAGTGGTGGCAATGGGGTTGGCTTCAGGGCCGGTGCAAGGCACCGGAGCGCCCCAGGCGAGTCGGGGTGGGGGCGCCCCGGTGCCGGGGGGCGGTGGTGGCGGTACCTGTGTAAAAACCTTGCGGCGCCGGCGTCCCTGCAGTGCTGGAGTGGGCAGAGTGGGACGTGGAGCAGGGCAGGTAAGCCAACCAGGGCCGGCGCCACCACTAGGCAGCTCTAGGCATTTTCCTAGGGCGCCGGCACCTGGAGGGCGGCAGTTCGCCCCTCACCCCCAGCATGCAGGGTTAGCGAACTGTGTAAAAAACTTGCGGCGCCGGCGTCCCTGCAGTGCTGGAGCGGGCAGGGGTGTCTGTCATTGTGTATAAAGCTGGCGGCAGCCGGCGGGGTCCCTGCAGTGAATAGAAAATAACTAGCGCTATGCGCGCGGCGGCGCGGGAAGGGCTAGTTATTTTCTATTCACTGCAGGGACCCCGCCGGCCAGGTGCTGGCGCCCTAGGAAAATGCCTAGAGCTGCCTAGTGGTGGCGCCGGCCCTGGTTGGCTTACCTGCCCTGCTCCACGTCCCCCACCTGGCGCTGGTGCTCTCCCTCCTCACAGTTCTACAGCAGCTAATATACACCACACTTTGCGATTGGCCTGCTGTGCTCCCCCCGGTGGTGCACCTCGGGAGTTGTACCCAGGAAGCAGCCGGCTGTGTAGGAAACTACATCTCCCAGAGTCCCCTTGGCCTCCTTGGGGCCACGCATGTAAAGTGCTATGGTTTAAAAAAGAAAAACCCGGTACAATCGGTACAGGGGGTTTTAGCCGGTACAGGCCATTAAAAAAACTGTACTTTACCGGCTAATACGGTACAGTTGGAGGGTATGGCATTACCTGGTAGTTGTATATATTTGCGACTGCCGTGAAGCAAAACACAAGAGCTGTCTACAGTGCCAGCCTGAGATTTACAGTAAATCAGCAACAGACACTTGTACTGGATGCCTGCCTGTTCTTATGGGAAGAGTGACACAGCTGTTTCAGAGCAAAAAGATATTGGATTTTTCTGACTGCATAGAGGACATATTAACTTGGCTTTTCAGAGGAAGCCTGTGCGTAGTTGGTACACAGACAAAGGAATTGGAACACAGTTGTATGCATGGCAGAGCAATGTAATGAAGCTTAAAACTGACCAGACTCATGAATGACTCACAGCCATTTGTGCCCTCAATCCTTGACTTACTTAAAGAATATGAAAGTCAGTGGCGATGTTAACGATATAGTTACATCATGTTTATTTGACTGTGTTTTTTTTCTTCTTAAGGGTACACCATGGTGTGTGGTGGGTAGACCAGGGCCGGCTCTACCACTAGGCAGCTGCCTAGGGCTCCAGGATCTAGGGGGCGCAACCAAGTCTGCCTATAAAAAAATCAAGAATGTCTGTGAGGATCCTTGTTGTACTTAATGCAGGTGGTTGCTGTGGAACATCTTCGACCTCACCTCCATACTTTCTCTTGAGGCATACGTCCCTATTTTGCTGCCCTATCTTCCTGTTGTGGGCGGCAAAGGGGATGGTGCAGGGGAGTTGCCAGAGAAAGCAGGGGTCTTGCCCACCTACCTGAGGGGCTGGGAGGACCACTCAATTTTGGGAGGCTCCCTGCCATTCCAGAATGTTAGGCAAGTATGCATTAAAGTATTGGTAAATGGTTATTGGTGGCAGTATAGGGGGGGGGGGGGGCAGTAGGTTGATGTTGTGCCTAGGGTGCTAAGAAGCCTTACACCGGCCCTGGGGTAGACTAATGAAACTCCAATAAGCAGGTCTTAGAAATGACTTTGGGGCCTATATATTAATAATTGTGGCAGTGCTGTGATTAATAAACATAAGATTCCTCTCCTGCATCATCTGAGGACCATTGCCTCTGGGAACATTTTACAGAGGTAAGGTAACGGAGCTCAGTGCCAGTATTAGTGACTAGGGGCCAGATGTATCAAGCTTCAAAAGTGTAGAGTGATAAACAACCAACCAATCAGCTATTACCTGTCATGTTTCAGGTTGGGTTCAATATGAACGTTCCTAATGAAATTCAATAAAGTAATAAAAAAATAAATTTAGCAATCTATCTCAAATATGATGAAAAATTACAGGTATGAGCTGATTGGTTGGTTGCTTAGCACTCTCTACTTTATCAGTTTTTGAAGCTTGTTACATCTAGCCCTACCAGAAGTACCCGACATTGCTTAGGTTTAGTTATGCAATTAGCATTTCTAGAACTTCCTCCTTCTCTTGGTAGCTCTTTCAACAGACCCAGAAGGGGGCTACCTAGTGTCCTCTGAAGTACTCATCCAAATCCGTTCACTGTGATTGGCTCCCTGATCTGACCATATTTTCTTCTTAAACCCCATGTCTTCTGGCCCCTCTATGTTATGCAACTTTGCCATAGCTTGCTTCCCTGACTCACTTTGTGTAGTGGCTGGACCCCCTTTTGGGCCGCTGGGACCCCCACAGGGTTGGGATTAGGGTTCTTAGTGGCTATGAACCGTGTCTGCACCCAAGCAAGCCACGTCGCATTGGTTTCGTCCAAATCGGTCCAACAGTGTCCAAATGCATACTGGACAAACAGACAATAACAGACGACAAATATTTAATGGTGTGTACACACGGGTAAAATCAACATGAGATTTTGATTATATAGTGAAAATCGCATCGGGAGTTTTTTTTACCATGCGATACCGATGCATGCTCCCGTGGCAGCACAAATTGAAACCCAGATAGACAAGGCTGCAATGACTATACAGTGCAGATCTGCATTATATTGTCCAAATTGCATGCATGTTGGGTGGCTTGCCGTGCAATTTGATCCCGATGCGATCTGATCGCATTGGGATCAAATAGTAAGCCTAATCAACTGTGTGTACACACCATGGGGGGGATGTTCTAACATCCGTACCCAAGCTCCGCCCCCTATCGCCGCCCATCGCATTCATAATTATCGCATATGCACTAACATATGCGATAGTTATGGCAAAGGACAGCTCTTGCGTTAAGAGCTGTCCTTTGCAGTGAGAGTCAGCGGGTCCCATGGGGACCCGGCGGCTCTCCCCTCCCTCCCTTACCCGGCGCTGCTGCTGCTGCGCTGGGCTCTCCTCCTCCCTGCACCCAGAAGAGGATCAGGATCAGTGCATGGAGGAGGAGCTCACAGGTCCGCGCAGCCCGGACACAGGTGAGGGGGGGGGGGTGGGGCGATGCGGGGCGGCAGAGGGTTGCGGTTGAAGCCCATAGGCTTCTATGGGGAAGCCTACTGATCACACTAATACCAAATCTATATCAGAAACCAAATAACTAATTGATATTCTTCAGTCTTTTTTGAAAGAAGAGTGAACATGGATCAGTAAACAGCCCTTATATTACAGTAAGAGCACATCCAGTGGATAGTTTATTCATTCTTGAGCCATTAACAGTAATACCAATACTGAAAATCACTCATTGTTGAAATAAGGAGAAATCCCTATACAGATCAATAAAGATATATGTAAAGCACCACTGATGAAGTCTCATAGCGAGACGAAACGCGTCGGGATTTTGTATACATCCACTATTTAAAAGAAAATCCTCTGATAAGAAACTACTGTGTGAAAAAACTTTTTGTTTTAAAAGTGTTTTTTAATAAATGTTTTATATTTGAGAAATGTGTCTATGGATGTTTTGATATACCGTGTTTCCCCGATAATAAGACACTGTCTTATTTTTTTTTTCAGTCCAAAAACACCAAAGCTTATTTTTGGGGTAGGGCTTATTTTAGCTCCTCAGTCCTTCTTTTAGCTACATCATGCCCCTCAATCTCCTTATACTTTAAGCACAACTGCCACTTTTCTTTCCTTCTGCATTTTTCAGCCACTCAGCCTTTCCTCCGCAGCCGCTCAGTCACTCCGCTCCCATCTGTGAACAGACGCCACTCAGTCCTTGAGGTGCGCAGTGATGTCACATGCACAATGCATCCCTGGGACCGCTGATGCGAGCAGAGGCTTCAGCGGTACCAGGGCTGCTACCGTAGCAGCAGCATCCATTTCATGCGGGCGGGTGGGGGGGCATTAGCAGAGCTGGGAGTTTAGCACAGGGACTGGGCAAAATGGGGATTAAACTAGGGCTTATTTTCGGGGTAGGGCTTATTTTGGACCGTTGTCCAGAAATAAGGGTAGGGCTTATTATTGGGGTAGGTCTTATTATCAGGGAAACAGGGTAGGAAAGACAATAAAAAATAACTGGACGCTATATAGCACTATTGTGGTGATCTATCTATCTATCTATCTATCTATCTATATATATATATATATATATATATATATATATATATATATATATAGTCAAATAGTTACATTTATTACATTATTATATAGTAATCACTTCACTATGCATGTAGCAATGTGTTTCCTGTAATAATCTCTGGAGAAAAATGTAACCATCTGAAGTATCCCTGTAGTTGTATACAGAAAGTTAGGTGCATTTCCTGTATTCTTCTGAAACTGACATCATATCTGTGGTTGTCTAATTACCACACGTCATCTCTGTGTTCAGAGCCAGCAGAGCGCATTTCCCCGTTATTGTGCTGGCTGCGTTCTCTCCATGCTGTAACAGAAGTGAATGCGGTAACCCCTGCCCTTTCTTTTTCCCAATGCCAGAGTGGTGTCTATAGGAAACTAATGGAGCAGGGAGAGCAGTCATATGCTCTCCATATAATAACAAATTACTTAACGACATGTGATCCACAATGTCTCTTGTTTAGGTAACACGGTTATTAACATGTATCTAGCTTTGAAGGTGGATTAAACCTCTATGCTTTATAGTAAAATGTGAATGAATTAGGCTGTGAGGAGCCAATGTATATCTGTGAGATGGATATTACCGGTACTTTCTCACTTTGTAAATTGAATTTCAAACAAAAGAAATCCTGGAATTAAACAGAAAATAATTGTATCTTGTGAAGGTTTGTTATGGTTTTGAAGTCAGGATAATGAAGTTAAGTAATCTGACTTTTATAAAGCTTGGACGTTTTAATTGTGTTATGTGTGTCCTTGACCAACCCCCTGATTTCGTCTTTCGTGTGATAGTATTAAAACCACAGTTTTTCAGTTAGTGTTTGCTGCCTGCTATGTCGTCTATGGCTGACTAACCTTTGGCCTGAACCATGCGAGATTGGCCATAAACTTTACATGATATAATGAACAAAGGACAATGTCTTGGTCCATCCTTCAGTACACTAAACGGCCGGGCATACGATATCGTCTGACTTACCATGCAGCATGGCTGACTAGATGATATCACATGAGACTTGAGAGTAGAGATGAGCGGGTTCGGATCCTAGAGATCCGAACCCCCACGGACTTACCTGATCCGAGGCCGGATCCAGGGAGTTCGGTGGTCGCCGCCATCTTCCCGGGTCACCCTGCACCGGATTCGGATCTCTATATAAGATCCGGCTCCGGCGCCATCTTCATTCGGCATGTAGAAGTCAGACAGCACGGATGTGTCCGTGCTGTCTGTGCGCACAGGGAAAAAAAAGCTATGGGGGACATAATATAAAACCATAACATAATACCACTGTGGAGGACATTCTAAGGGGGGAACTAATAGAAGCTATAAATTTATGGGGGCTGCTTAAGGGGGACAAATATATATCGGGAAGCAACAAAAGATACATTTACTAAGGGGGAACTACATGTGCAGGAACTGTTGTACATCTACTAAGGGGGAACTACTGAGGGGGAAACATATTCAGGTACCAGCTACTAAGGGGGCATTACTAAGGCTACTACTAAAGGGGGCTGTGTTATATGGGACCACTGTGGGGGACATCTAAAGAGATCTCTGAATTATCATTTTTTTTTACTACAGGGCTGCCCCGAATTAGTCCAGCTGTGCTGCCCAGTGTCCCGTATAAGTCCAGGGGAGCTGCCCCCATTTTTTAATTGAAATAAAAAAAGGTGTTTTTTTTTTTTTTAATCTGCAAGGGGTGTTAAGTGTGCCATATCAGTCCAGCTGCTCTGCCCAGTGTCCCGTATCAGTCCAGGGGTGCCCGCATGTGTGCTGTATCCATCCAGGGGTGTCCACATGTGTGCTGTATTTGTCCAGGGGTGCCCACATGTGTGCTGTATCAGCCCAGGGGTGCCCGCATGTGTGCCATATAATTCCATGGGTGCCCCCATGTGTCCTGTATCAGTCCTGGGGTGCCCGCATGTGTGCCGTATAATTCCAGGGGTACCCCATGTGTCCCATATCAGACCAGGGGAGCTGCCCTTTTTTTAAATGAAAATAAAATGAAGGTGTTTTTTTTTTTTTTTTTTTTACTGCAAGGGCTGTTAAATGCGCTGTAGTCCAGGGGTGAGCCAAGAGTGCTGTATAATTCATGGGGTGTTGCTAAGTAAGGTGTGCTGCTCTTTTTTATAATTAAAAGAATACAAATTTTTATTTTTACTGCAGGAATTTGTCTGCCGTATAATTCCATGCCTGCCGCCATGTGTGCCGTAACAGTCCAGGGGTGCCGCCATCTGTGCCGTATAATTCCATGTGTGCTGTATCAGGTCAGGGGTGCCACCATCTGTGCCGTATAATTCCTGGGGTAAGCCAAGTCTGCCGTATAATTCATGGGGTGCTGCCAAGTGTGCCGTATCAGTCCAGGGGTGATGCTAAGTGTGCCATATCAGTCCAGGGGTGATGCTAGGTGTGCCGTATCAGACTAGGGGGGATGCTAAGTGTGCCATATCAGTCCAGGGGTGATGCTAAATGTGCCATATCAGTCCAGGGGTGATGCTAAATGTGCCGTATCAGTCCAGGGGTGATGCTACCTGTGCCATATCAGTCCAGGGGTAATTCTAGGTGTGCAGTATCAGCCTAGAGGGTATGCTAAGTGTGCCATATCAGTCTAGTGTTTGTACCGCACACTTGTGTGGCTTATCATAGTTATCCAGCTACCTCGGTGCAACCTTTTGCCCTAAAAACAATATTGTAAGGTGTGAGCTGTTCAGAATAGACTGGAAATGAGTGGAAATTAATGTTATTGAGTTTAATATAGCGTAGGAGCAAAAAAAATAAAAAATTCTGCGATTTTAGCAGTTTTTAAGCTTTTTTAACAAAAAAAATCAGAACCCAAAACCCAAGAAATCCAATAACAAAACACTTTTTTGGCAAAACCCATTAGAACCCAAAACCTCAAGGTAATCAGAACCCAAAACACAAAACCAGAAAAGTGGCCGGTGCACATCCCTACTTGAGAGGGAGCACACAATTGTGCGTACACACTAGACCAGGCATTCCCAACCACGGTCCTCAAGGCACACCAACAGTGCAGGTTTTAGTGATATCCAGGCTTCAGCACAGATGGTTTAATCAGAATCCCTCAGATACTAATTAAGTCACCTGTGCTCAAGCCTGGATATCTACAAAACCTGCACTGTTGGTGTGCCTTGAGGGCCGTGGTTGGGAATGCCTACACTAGACGAAGCAGACCATTTGTCCTTCCAAAATGGCCAATATCGTTCTTGTGCATACCTGCACTAAGAGCCCACAGGTTCACAATGCAATGTGTCTTACTTCTTAGGAGGTTGAATACTATAGCAAATCGCTGTATGTATGTGCTGCATATCTTTTATATGTATATGTGTGTGTGTGTGTGTGTGTGTGTGTGTGTGTGTGTGTGTGGTGGGGCTATGGGGGCAGGCAAGTAGGGCTATTGATTGTGGATAGAGATTTAGGGGTAGCCTAGCTACTCTGTCCCCTTAATGATGGACAGGGGACGTGACACAAACAATAGCATAGAGGTGCCCTATTTACCCTTTGGCACCTTCCTTCAGTGAATACTAACAAGTGACCCGTGCCATACCTTGCAAAACTCCACCGGCTTTCACCTGACACCACTGGCTGTTTGAGCCCAGTGTTGGTTGTCGAAATATGGGGGACCCCTACTCATTTTGCCCCCCCCCCCCCTGTATTTTGGTAACCAGGGCCGGGCCATTTTCCTTGTGCTGTGTATAGAAATACAGGGGGGTCCCAGCTCCCCCCGTCTGTATTTCTGCAACCAGCACAAGCTCAATGAGTCTGGGTCTCGTTATAGCGGGTGGGGGGACCGCACGCCTTTTTTAATTAATTTTTTTTTCTTTAACTTTTTACATAGAGAAGCCTGCACGGATCTATGCCTTGTAAAAAATGGCCCCTTTAAAAAAAACGTCCTAGTTTGGCCGGCATCCCGCATGTTCGCCGAACTCTGGGTGGCAGAGGCAGAACTTTGGGAGGCAATGGAGTCATCTGCCACCGGGCTCCTGCTCCCAAGGGGGCACCTCTTCTCCCTGCAAGTTTAAATCAGTTGATTGAAAGCCCTTGATATCTCTTTTGTGGCTGACTCTCCCTCCATAGATATCACACTCTCTTTATTTTAAACATAATATATATAACATACAAACATGCATACACACACACACACGCATACATAAATATATTCATATAAGGTGCTGTGTGTGTGTGTGTGTGTGTGTGTGTGTGGGGGGGGGGGGTATGTATTATACCTCCGGGCAACTGGGAAGAACTTACGCCACTGCTGGGTGGCATTGTATTTGTCCCTTTATATCTTTCCAATCTATCATTGGAATCATGATACGTATCTTTCATTTGGATACACCCAGGATGTGTCATACTTACAGCAGTTTGACTCCCGATGTGTTACTGTATATTAAATATGACACATCATTTGCACAAATATCTCTATATTATTAGTGTAAATCTACTGTATTTTTACATTTAAATAACTGCAGATATTGCTTCCTCGGTGTACAATACGAGTGGCACAACTCATTGCCCGAACAGTGAACGCATTTCAACACTGTCATTTGTCACAGACTCAGCCGCTGATCTATTATTGTTTTACAGTTGCTAGGTGAACGTCCCACAGCCTACAACATGATTTACTTTATACGTGCCTACTGGAAAGGTCATTTTGAAATGCAAATCATATTTCCGGTAATGTGTAATTTTCAAAACAAATGGAAAATTGGCTTCATTCTGTTATACACATATGACTCTCTATTTAGAAACTCCATTTCTTAATACACATCAAAAGGTAAACTTAAAGTTGTTCCGGTAAATTTTTGCAGTTTACTTTTTTTACTTACTTCTGGGCTTCTTATTTCCATTTCTTTTTGGCTGTGTGACAATAAATTTGATGATCTTTAATAGGAATTAGACCATTTAAATAAACTGTGCTGGTTGAAGGAAATCTTAAGCTATATAAATGTACAGCAAAGTGAGGAACATCCCTATAATATGCTATTTTACACCCTTTATGGGCAGGGGAATCTACTCCTCTGCAAACACTGCTCCTTTAAGGTGCCCACACACTAGAAAGATCTGCGATCATAAGATGTGCGGATAAATTAGCCTTCAAATCTTTTGCCTGTCCTGGACAAAAGATTTCAGGCAAACGCACATCTTTACCAAAGATTTTTCTTAAGATCCCGTGTGCGTTCCTATGGATCTTTTGTTAAATCTTCTGATCTTTCATGCAGCACGTAAGATCAGAAGATTTAGCAAAAGATCCACGGGAGCCCGAATCGGACCGAAATCGATTTTCGACCGATTATCGGTAAACATCGGATGATATATCGGCCGATTTATTGGAAATCGGGCAATCAGCCAAAAAATCGTTCTAGTGTGTGGGCACATTAAGCTTTACAATCCATGCATTTTGGAGAAGTCTAGGTATTACAGTTCAGAATGAGCCATGGGCAGTATCGGAATAGAGCATGAAGGGCCCACCGGGGGAATGCATTGGTTGGGGCTCATGCTTACAACCTCAGATAACCATGCATTCGGACAGAGAGAAATAATCCGCACAGTCTGTAAATAGCAATGGTGATTCACCAACTGTTCCCTATTCTTTATAATGTATTGCCGTTATAGTGGCAAGGTATATGTAGGGAGGTGCTGCCCAGGAATTGGTATAGTCATATAACAAAGGAGAAGAAAATAATTCCTACAAGGGGCACTCGAAGCTGATGATTTTGGCTTATTCAGCAATCAATTGGTTCATTATAGTGTCCCAAGAAAATGTTAAAATTTAACTTTTATTAATCCAGTTTAAGAAAGCTGCCAAATATTAAAAACATTGTGAAAGAAGTGCATGATAAGTGATAATAAAATTAAAATAGAACTGACCGTTGTGTGTGTATTCTTGTAGTACAATGACTATTTAGCATCTGTGTGTTGATATAGTTGTGGTGTGTGTACGAGTTGACTGTTGTCCACCACACTGATATCTAGCAATACTGCCCAATATACTGTGACAGTGCTATTGCTTTGTGGCCGTGTGACAGATTTATGCAATTATGTTGCCTAAATTGGCTATAGTACAATGCCTAAGGTTATTAGGTCAATATGTGTTTCCACCTACCCAGTTATTTTGGGATATTGGGATTCGTGCATTGTATACAATGCACGAATCCCAATATCCCAAAATACCCCAACCTTGTCATAGGTATATAAAGCTGGGCAGCAGCGGTCCCTGAGGGTACAATCAGGGAGTACAGGTTGACTTCCCACAATACCTTGAAAGCCCACCGATTTTTGAGTGGCAGCTGGTATCCTGGGGATTGTGACGAGTAGCAACGAGGGAGACCTCACTGCGAGAAATCATTCTTCCTGATATACTATAGGTATATAAAGTTGGAGAACTATCACCTATGGGGAAATTCTTTTTCTTCTTTCTTTCCTTTCTATTCATTCCCCTCTTTTGCCCTACACCCACTTTCCTTCCCTGGGGGAGGAGACAGTCTTTTCCTATAATACCTACAACTATGATATATTTTCGCTGGTTTCAAACTTTGTGTAATTAAACCGTTATTAATCCAGTACCATTCAGATCACCTTTTTGAATAGTGAGACTTTTTTGAATAGTGAGATTTGGAACGTATACTATGTAGGTATGATTTAGCAGCAAAATTGGCTAGAAAAGATTGGACAGATTAACCTCAATAAGAACATACAGACTATTGCTACATTGTTATTCTTAGTCCATCAACAATATATCTGATATATATCTTTTTGTCTTCAAGACCTGTTAGATTTGTATGGGCCTATTGCAATGACCGTGTATCTCTATTATAACCGATGAACTTGGTTACAACTATAATAAGTAAACGTGTTACAGTGTCTGTATAACATACCCACAAACTGTCCCTTAGTGCCAACGCTTTAATAGCCCCGATTGGGGCTTGTGAATTTAGAATAACATACCTATCACTGTTTGTGGTAGGGTTTGTGAATTTTGAATATCATACCTATCAACGTTTTCCTTACTGAGTGCTCACTCTGAATGCTCTTAAAAATTTTTTTGTTATGTGTACCTGTCTGGTTTTGTTTGTCAATGTCTAGTGCTCATTTTTAAAATTTACTAATAAAGAAATCTTTTTAATAAACTTAAATTTATACATAAATGTTAAAATATTGTGTCACTAATTATCCAAACCACCATTGTGATTAGGTTATCCTTATAGTTCCTTTCTTGTTAAAATTCATGGGATAATTTACAAATTTTTGTATTTTTCCAAATAAGAGTGCCCCAACAAAGAGAGAGTGTCTTTTCAGGGCCGGCGCCACCACTAGGCAAATCTAGGCATTTGCCTAGGGCGCCGGCCACTGGAGGGTGGTATTTCGCCCCCCTTGCCGTCCGGGTACCTGTCCTGCGGTGTATATGTGCGTAAAAGCTGGCGGCGGTGGCGGAGGTCCCTGCAGTCAATAAGAAATAACGAGCGCTATCCGCCGGGCTATGCGGAAGCGCTTCTGTTTTGGAAACACTGGCCGCACACTGATTAGCTGAGATTCAGCCAATCAGCATGTGTCGTGCGGACAGTGTTTCCAAAACAGAAGCGCTTCAGCATAGCCCGGCAGATAGCGCTCGTTATTTCTTATTGACTGCAGGGACCCCCCGCTGCCGCCGCCGCCAGCTTTGCAGCGCCGCAGGACAGGTACCCGGGCGACAGACACCGGGGCGCCCCCACCCCGACTTGCCTGGGGCGCTCTGGTGCCTTGCACCGGCCCTGAGTCTTTCCCTTCTTCCTCCTAAGTATTTATTATTTATTAACAGTTTCTTATATAGCGCAGCATAATCTCTCGCGCTTTACAAAAGGAGACAGTGATAGAACAAACAGGGTATTTACAGACAGTCAAAAGGTAGGAGGGCCCTGCTCACAAGCTTACAATCTATAGGGAAATAGGCATTGATATATAAGGATAGATACTGTATCCTTGCATCGGAATTGCATCGATTCCACCAGAATGCAAGGTTCCGTGAGCTGTACCAATGCAAGCATCCAAATGCAGCATGTTCTGCATGGCACAAACCCACTTGCGTCCAGGGCCGGTGCAAGGCACCGGAGCACCCCAGGCGAGTCGGGGTGGGGGCACCCCGGTGCCGGGGGGGGGGGGGTACCTGTCCTGCGGCGCTGTGTATTTAAAGCTGGCGGCGGCAGAGAGGGGTCCCTGCAGTCAACGAGCGCTAGCCGCCGGGCTATGCGGAAGCGCTTCTGTTGTGAAAACACTGGCCGCACGGTGCACGCTGATTGGCTGAATCTCAGCCAATCAGTGTGCGGACAGTGTTTTCACAACAGAAGCGCTTCCGCATAGCCCGGCGGATAGCGCTCGTTATTTCTTATTGACTGCAGGGACCCCTCGCTGCCTCCACTGCCAGCTTTAAATACACAGCGCCGCAGGACAGGTTACCCCCGCGGCACGGGGGGCAAAATGCCGCCCTCCAGTGGCCGGCGCCCTAGGCAAATGCCTAGATTTGCCTAGTGGTGGCGCCGGCCCTGCTTGCGTCTTAGCGCATTTTATATTCTGCGACATCAACACCAAAATGCTGACTCTGCCTCAGTGACTGGGAGCGGGTTGCTGCACTGTGACATTATCATACAGGGACCAGCTCCTGTCACTGAGGATAAGCTGGAAATACAAGGAAAGTCTCCAGGGAAAGCGCAGTACCTTCCAGTATGCTGGGTATGCCCACAGACTGATGAAAATGGGGGGAGGTGTTACAAAACTACATCTCTTTCTGCATAACCACGTGTTATGAGTATTAATGCTCACGGGACACATATATTATTGATGGAAATAAAGGAACACATAAAGGAACACAGATTAATAAAAAATATATACTTTGTTTAACAAAGATTAACAAAGATATTCCTTAGTTGAAATTGGATGAATATCAGGTTTAATAAATTACAGCCACAGTTTTTTTTTGTACCTGTGGCACCCACCAGACCATGGTACTGGTACCATAAAGCAGTAAAAACTGTTTAGCATTTTCCTGGGGATCATCTGTGGTGGCGAATCCGTGGGTGCCCCCCTGTCATTAATGCCCCTTTCAGACCTCACTTTTTACCCGTTATTTTGCCGTACGTTTTAAAATGGTAATTTGTGCAGTCTGAAAGGTGCCGAGTGAATTACCGGTTCTATTGAACTGGTATTTCTAAACGGTAATAAAGCAGGGTCCTACCCGTTTCAGACCCGTTTTTTTCATCCACTGTTTTCTTGGGGTTAAAACGGGTTCAGTGTTGTGAAGAAACTAACTAACTAACTGAACATAATCAGAAGGATCACCGCTGAGCCGCTGTCGCACGCGCTGCAAAGGAAAAAAAGGCGCTGGCATTGTTTAGATTGCAGCACTGGTTCCCGGGATCAGCGGCATCGTGTTGCCTGCCCGGAGCCTGGAAATTTATGAATGTGACTCACCTGTCCCTTACCCTGTCTCCTACCACACCTGTCCCCGCACACTCACCCTTTCCCTAACCCTGTCTCCTACCAGACCTGTCCCTGCATGCTCACCCTGTCTCTAACCCTGTCCCTAGCAGATCTGTAGCCGCACACTTACCCTGTCCCTTACCACACCTGTTCCCGCACACTCACCCTGTCCCTAACCTTGTCTCCTACATTTAATTTCTCTTGTTGAAATGCCCATATCTTCATGGGCTTGACTAGTAGCACTATAGACATTTTGATGGCACTTTGTGGAACCTAATACTCAAAGCTGTTTTTCTATTTGCTGTCACTCGAGCTATGAGGTTGTGTGAACACCAGGGACTTTAGTGACCTAGTCCAGCAACTGTGTTTATTTTATTTTTTACTTTTCAAAAGGTTAATTAGATCAGGGTCCAAATTCCTCCTCAGAAGTGACGTCTTTTCATCTCAATCAATAGATCTGTTTGCCAGTATGAAACAGCAGCAGTGGCGGAATGAATTGGATGGGGCTGGATGTCGTAAAACAGTGGTTCTCAAATTCAACCCTCAAGTGCCCCCAGCAGGTCATGTTTTGAAGAATGCTGTAAAAACAGGTGGGTTAGTCACAGGCTAAGTGAACAAAATCCACAAAACATGGCCTGTTGGTGATCAGATGAAAATACAAGGAGGGTATAGAAATGTGTTCAGACACTCATACTGCTCTAACTCTTGGGTCCCACATGGAATTTACATCCAGACTGACTAATGTCAACTAAGTAAGTGAATAGAATCCCAGCAGGCTGCTAAGATTATCCCACCATGGAACGTGTGCCTGAGACGATTGACCTAAGTGGCTTCAGGGCCAGACTTCCCCATAGGGGCACAGGGGGAAACCCCTGGTTGACCACACTGCATGATGGCCCATCCATCAGGATTTAGGCTATGCACTTGAAATGTTACATTATACTGTACAGGACTTTGTTGTTTTTTCTACTATGCATTGCTGTTATTAATTTGGTACATAGTCATGCATGCACTAACAGTATTTATTACACAGCATATATTTATAAAGTAGCCCAGCTTTTGTAGGGGCCTGCCATACCCCCTTTTGAGGCTCACCACACCCCATCTTGAAGTTGGTCACAACCCCAAATGTGGGGCCCTATCACTACATTCATGCCTAGACAAACACTAAGCGGCATTAATAGAAGCCATTTAGAGGGACTACAGCTGATCTCTGAGTAAGCTATAAGCCGTAACTAAAGAGGACTATTTATTACCATTTTTACAATATCCAACAGATAGGGGCATATTTATTTAGCCGCAATACTTTTGTAGATAAAATTACCCCACCTATGGCAAACAAATTTGTGATCAACATTGCTCCGGATTCACATGCCATCCGCTTGAAAAAAAAGCTTGTGTGATCATTTTTGCTGTTAATAACCTCAAGAACACGCAAATAAATATCGGATAACATATACATCTCTATTACAGACCAAGAGCAAAATATTTGGGGCTCTTAAAAGCTTTCAAAAGTTTTTTTTAACAAAAGTGAAAAAATGATGGAACTCAAGATATTATTCTGCAAATAAAAAGTGGTGCATTTCATTGCCGTTTGCCTTTAAGCTGTTTTTTGAGTAACTTTAAGCCAGGGATAGCCAACTCCAGTCCTCGAGAGCTACCAACAGTTCATGTTTTCCAGCTCACCTCGCAGGTGCACAGGTGCACTCATTACTGACTGATGGTGTGTACACACGGTCAGATGTGCCTTAAGATACTATGCACGATCCGATCAGATCGGATCGGAATCAGATCGCAAGGCACATCTGATTTGCATACAAGTCTGACTATATAGTGCAGATCTGCACTATATAGTCAAGGCAGACAAGACTTTCTGCCTTGCGATACGTGAACGCGCATCGGGATCGCAAGGGTTAAAACCCTTGCGATCTGCATCCGATTCCGATCCGATGTTGACTATATCGTCAACATCAGAAGGCAAATAGTACTGTGTGTACACACTATAACACATTTTAAAAGATCCACAGGTGGAGCTAATTACTTGACTTGATTCTGTGAGGAGATCTGGAAAACGTTAACTGATGGTAGCTCTCAGGGACTGGAGTTGGCTTCCCCTATTTTAAGCCATTCAAAAAAAAAAAAAAACACTTGCAACATCCACCTGCAATATTAAAAACATTGCTCTCCTCCATATAACACTCCGGTATACCTGTCCCTCCTCTTGTAACCCATTATTATGCACTTTGCACTATATCACCACAAATATGACATGTAATTATTAACCAACTGAAGCTAATTAATCAAATTGGCTGATTGGAAACTTAAATCTTGGTGGCTGGATGCAGTAACGTAAATTGTTCTAATGCAGCTAATTAAATATGCCCTATTATTAATTATTTGATACATATATCTTCTATATATTAATAGCACAAGGACTTTTATGACTTATTTCTCTGATGCCATTGTCTGAGCACTTTATAAATCAATTAAAATCTGTAGATTTCCAGAATTAAATTGGTGTTGTAATTGGCCTGATATTTACAATGCATCACCATTGTGTTCTGGGTAACCTGGAACATGTGACCTGAATGTCACAAGACATCTATTCTTACCTTGAAAGCAGTGGTTCTCAACCTCGGTCCTCAGTAACCCCCCCCCAGGTCATGTTTTCCAGGTCTCCATACCTGTGTATTTTTAAAAAACTGTCAGTGAATAAAGAGTGCACCTGTGCACCTGCAGGGTGACTTGGAAATGTGAACTGTTGGGGGGTCCTGAGGGCCGAGGTTGAGAACCACTGCTCTAAAGTGTCTCTACAGACTGTGCTCCAGTTCTGGATAACTTCAGTGCTGTTTGCATGCAGTCCACGGCACAGCTTCTCCACAGTCTCTCCAGAGGTCACCTCACGCCGCAGCAATCCCTGCCTGTCATATTTGCCGGTCAGCTCCAGTCTCCTGTGGCTTCTATTATCATAGGCCACAACCATGTGCTGTACTGACACTGTTTCCCGGCTTCCTTGGACATGGAAGAAGCCATGTCCATTCCAGTCACCTGTTTGTTCTAAGCCAATCCTGAGAGTGCTCCTGTCCTGCTAATTGCCCAGCCAATCACTGCACACTGGCTGCTACAAGGATGCTGGGTAAGAATACCAACCTGCCAGTTCAATGATGTCTGCAACCTACCTGCTACCTGTGCAAGCCTTCCTTCCAAAGACTGGCTAATTGCATCCAGCTGCACAGTCTGGCTCCTTCCAGTGTTTCTGAAATTAACTCCTTCAGCTCCAGCTGAATGCTTGCACTCCTGTTACCCACCAGCATCAAACTCTTGCTGTGCTATCCAGTCGGTCTTGTTCCAGTGGACTTTGCTCCTTCCAAGTACCTGTCTATATTCCAGAGTGCAGCTTAACTAGCATAATCGGTGTTCAGCCATCAAGTCCAAGCTCCATCGGCGTTCCACCATCAATGTCTCCATGCCATTGGTGTTCCGCCATCGATTTAATCGATTTCAAGATCCATCGATCGATAGCTCCATCGATAATCAGCAACATCGGTTCACCATCATTTCCACATCAATCCCTCATCAGTTTCAGCCAACCTACTGAGTCTTCTACTAGCTTCCCAGCTAGCGTCCTGTGTCATCCGGTCACCATCGATTCAACATTGATTCCATATTGATGCCTCATCAATTCCAACCGACATCCTGAATTTCAGTTGATATCGGGAATATCAGCTAAGCAACAGTTGGATTTTTGGAAATACTACCACGCCTCAAGACTGCAGCACAGAGAATACCCTAATGGATTACCAATCCCCAAAGAATACAAACAATGGACATAAATGGGTATATTCAATGGTGCTGTCTTATTCTAGCAACCAAAGAATGGTATCAAAAGTTCACAAAGGGCACAGTCATCAACTTCCTTCCTCCCTTATGTAGAGATCCACATCTGATAACCAGATCATATAACTGACCTTGATACAAGGCCCTATAGACACAAAGGTATCTTTACTTTCTTTATTCGCTTTTCCATATCTCCATTCCCCATATACTGTAGTCAAGATCTCACCTGCAGGTGTTACCCTATGTTCTTCAAAAGATCCAGGGTAAGGAATTTTTGAAAACACGTTATTCCAAAAAACACCATATAGATAAAAAAGCGGTACTTGTGTATTTTCGATCTGATATATCGGATGCGATATCAGCCGATATATGGATGCGATCCTATGCGATTTTTTTACCTGTTCATAACCTCACTATCCACAACGCATGGAGTTGATTTTATATAGTGTGGCGAGCGCAGCGAGGACAAGTACCAAAAAGGCAGCATAAAACAAAGTAAAAAAATGAGGTGTTTTGCATCCGTGTCTGGTAGACCAAAGAACCACGGCTCACCCGGGATAGGCAGTGGTAGGTCCCCTGAGATGGCAACACCGGTCCAGAGCAACCGAGACGCAAGAACACTAACCTCCACAGGACCAACGCGTTTCGGGCTCTTACAGACCTTTTTCAAGGTGTGGAGGTATCAAGCTCCTCCAGGTATTTACACCTGTAGTACTCTAGGTTATCAGTAAAACCCGTAGTGGCAAATACAATAAACCTTCTCATATTTATCAATAACAACATCAATACAATGGTAAAAAGAAATTCATATACATAGTTTATATCCATACACAATTATATCCTCACAAATACATAAAATACATCCAGAAAATAAATATATTAAAAAGATCCAGTGACCATGTTTTATATAAACAGTCTGGTACTTGTTTCCTATCTGGGCGCCCATCGCGGGCATCGCGTGTACATCGCATGCCATTATAATGACATGCGATGCGACCGACGCGATGCCCGCGATTTTACATAGGGACCAATGTTAAATGTCCCAATTGACCCGCGATGACCACGATTTAGCAAAGGAAACAATGTTAAATGGATCAATTTCCCCAAATTATCATAGGGAACAATGGGAAATGGGGCAAAAACACCCCTGAACATAAAAATGTCCCCCCAAAAGAAGTTGACGCCACCCCGCCATCAACGTGAACCCGAAGCGTGGCGAGCGCAGCGAGCCCGCGAGGGGCGGCGGTACGCGTCCTCCGACCTTTTCATGCCCTACTATCCACTAGGGCGTGGAGTGAGAATAGAATAGTGTGGCGAGCGTAGCGAGGGGACGCGGATACCTTCACAGGTAAACGCGTCCCTTCGCGGGCTTCCCAGGTGTCCGCGTCGCCATGGACACCTGGGAAGCCCGCGAGGGGACGCGTATAACTGTGAAGGTATCCGCGTCCCCTCGCGGGGCTTGCTGCGCTCGCCACGCTTTGGGCTCGGTGGCTCGCTGCGCTCGCCACACTATTCTATTCTCACTCCACGCCCTAGTGGATAGTAGGGCATGAAAAGGTCGGAGGACACGTAACGCCGCCCCTCGCGGGCTCGCTGCGCTCGCCACGCTTCGGGTTCACGTTGATGGCGGGGTGGCGTCAACTACTTTTGGGGGGACATTTTTATGTTCAGGGGTGTTTTTGCCCCATTTCCCATTGTTCCCTATGATAATTTGGGGAAATTGATCCATTTAACATTGTTTCCTATGCTAAATCGTGGTCATCGCGGGTAAATTGAGGCATTTAACATTGTTCTCTATGGGAAAATCGCGGGCATCGCGTCTGGCCCATCGCACCCGATTTTTTATCGCCCGCGATGCCCGCGATGGCCCCGATTTTACCCCCGATGCCCGCGATTAAAATCGTGGGCGCCCAGATAGGAAACAAGTACCAACAGTCTACAGGGAATATCAGCTAGTTTAAATAAATTGTAACATTTGGCTACAGATTTCTGTTTTTGGAATTGTACTGTCGTTTTTCTGAACACACCTGAGGGCTGACGGCACTCACTTGAGTGTATTCCGCAAAATTTTGAGACCAAAGTCATATTACATGTGCCAGAAGCCTATTAAAAGGTGAGGGAGCCTTTGTGTAGTCTCTGTCCAGTGACCCCTTCTCTCTAGCCGACAGCACTGCACTGAGTGCCAGTAGCGCACGCAGGGGGGGTTTCTGAGTACCCAGAAACCCCCCCAGTAGTCTAAGGGCCCTAGACTTTCCATTGGTACAAGAATTTTAAAAATCGGGATAGAGATATCTGACTTCAAATCAGTGGTCCCCATCCAAGCTTGTTAATTGCTCTTCCCAGTCAGATATTTCAGGTTCTATTTGACTTAGAGTTTTTCTGGGGATATATTCCAAAAGCTGGGACTCTCCCCCTTTGGAGGACACTAGCAGCTTGTCTCTACTGTTCTCAGAACCAGAGATATCAGCCTTCCAGCAGCTGGTTACTGCTCCAGGTCCACACACCTGGTATGTAGTTTTATATTCTCATTGGCAGATTGCTCTTCCTCCTGAAATCTGATCCCCTAGTCCCCAATAGCATTTAGTAGGTGGGATCCTCTAGTTTTTAATTCCATTAAAATCTAAGAAATCTAGTTCCGGGAACTGGAGATATCTGCAGTCACGGAAGCTGTCCTCCCACCAGAAAATTATGAATAATAAGCCCACTCCACTATACACCCCTCCTCTGCGTATTAAACATTCCCTACCACCCAGGAAGTTATGTTTCAGGGCCCCTTCATTCAGCCCAATGCCCCCTTCTCCCACCTCATCTCCAACCATTTGTGCAGTAAAGGGGTAATTTGTGGAAATTACTGATCCAGGCCCTACATGCTGAGCGGTTGATTTAATACCCCCTACCACCCGCGGGACATCAAAGCTTCCCCCACCCCTACCACTGGATGATAGGTAGGGGCCACAATTCTTTATTATTATTATTTATATACATTTGGTCTATCTATAAAACTTTAACTGACCCGGCATATACTGGGTCACCTAAGTGTCTATCTCCGTGCTTTGCTCCGCCCCTCTGGAAACCCCCTTTTGAAAATCTTGCGTTTGCCCCTGAGTGCTAGTAGACTCTTGCACTGTTCCAGAGTCTACTACGCATGGGGTTTTAGGGAAATGCCGCTGTGGCCATTGTCCGCCAGCTTCCAGCAGCACATACACAAAACACCAAAGAAATGGCTGTTACCTAACTTGCCAATGGCCTGTCTGCACCACACACCCTGTCCACTTTATAGTCACCACTTCTAAATGACAAAACAAGCCTATCTTCATAATTGTATATCCAGAAAAAGGACTCAATTATAATATTTAACATTTTCCTCAAAAATACTGTATATGCTGTATGCTAATAATGTTAATTTATTTGCTTTAACATTATTAAAATACAGTATATACATTTGAAGATAAATATTTACTACAATATTTAAGTTTTTTCCGGAACATAAAATCCTGAAGACAGGTTGTTTTTGTCATTTACAATTTTTCGCATAATGGAAATACTGGATATTGATGTTTTTATTACAGTTACCTCAATGTATATTGTTTAGAAGCTACAGTGGCCAGAAATGCTAGTTAAACCACAGGATGTTTGGTTCATTTCTATAAAAACCAATAAATTAATCAAAGAACTCATACAAGAACGGAGGCAGTGGGAGTATTATTTGCTCTGCATGAGACCCATTTGTGGCCCACGCACTTGTCCCCATGATCTGCATTCTTGTTTTAGTTAGAATTAGCATGCACAAATCCCATCCTGTGTTACTGGTCCTGTGTGCAGTTCATGACAGATTACAATTCAGATAACATGGTACCAGAATACAAGGGTTATGATCAGAGAAGGGACATTTGTAATGAATTTAAAAAGATTTAAGAAAAAAATTCCAAAATCGTAATTTAGAATCAAGAATTGAAGGTGACTTTTTAATCCTGAACCAGATGTTAACATTTGGCTATAACTTTCTACTCATAACAAGAAGTGCAAATAATATTGCTCTTGTCACAGGACTTCACCTTTTGTCCTGAATTTATTTGAACTCGTATCCATTTCGGTTCTAACAGAAGTTCCTAATAGAGAATGTAAATATGATTATACTTTTTTTTTTTTTTGAGAATCTCATTTTGCAGACATGTATATTACTGGTAATCTGTTCCAGAAAAATCTATCTCTGATTTTTTTAAATGTACTTTTAGATACTCTCTGTTAAGTATTGCTTTTAAGATACAATATAATATTGAGGTAAATAACATAAAATACACACCCATCTACTATGTTCTTCTAAAATATGTCGATATTTATAATGTGTGTTTGCATTTTATTTATATGCCACTTTATATTCCCTCCAAAACATAGTTTACGGCCGTTATCAATGTACATTTGTTTCATGCAGTTGCCAAAGACATGCTAATTTTTTTACACTTTACAAGATAAATCTAAAAATAGATCACTTTGGAATTAACCATGGTATTTACAGACTCGTTTAATTCTAATGAAATCGTTTTTTTCCTGCATATTTCTCACATGAGCCCTTCAAAACGACAATTAGAAGTTTTTAAGTGCCACCGTAAAACACCCAGTAATTTCCAGTCTCTGTGAGAACCTCCGTCTCTTCAAACTCCTTTTAAGAAATATCTTTTGCACCTGCCACTTAGCTTCAGTAACAATGGAAAGAGGACACTAGGCCATTCCACAATGGGCTTCTCCCTGGCCTTCTGATCCAAGTGACCATGTCAGTTGCTTCAGATGTGAATTTCAGAACGGTCACTTCTAAGTTCAGCTCTCCATCAGCAGCGCACTCTTCAATCTTTTCTTGTTCCCCCCCTTCTTTTTTATAAGTAACAGCGTGGGATCTTTAATTCATGACAATCTTCATTTTAAAGATCACAAGTGGTCTTTCTTTACTTTCGTTTCAGATGCTAGGAACAGATTGTGCATACAAGTTGTTAGTATAGGCCACATGAGTTTGATATATTTGTTTGCACAAAAGCCCCCTAATTCTCTCCCCCCCCCCCACCCCTTTATACTAAATTCCCTGAGCACACAATAATATGGATGTCAGCTGTGCACCTCTCTGAATCATAATCGCAAAAAGAACGCTGTTGCTGTTCCTCATTAAACTGCTGTTAGTGAATTCTGGAAGGTAGTTTGGAATCAGGTGTATTCAATATAAAACATATTTGAAAAGGAAATATGCTGTTTCCTCTGTGTCGTGATATCAGCAATTCCCCCATGTTTCTAAGTGGAATCACTGCAATAAAAAATAATCGAAATTTATAAGTACCATCAAGTTCTTATAGTAAATCTGTCACCAGATCCAATTGCTTTTTGGAAAGACATATCATTTTCACTACTTTAATGTGAAACTATAACCATGAATTTTCCTTTTTTTAATTTTCTCTTGCTGATGCTGTTTATCTCTATCATAAACTTTAAATGTATAGTGGTCGAAGTGGAAATTTAGAAGTTAGGGTATGGAGAATTAAATAGAACAGCAGAGGTACACCTACAACCCTAGAAACTGCAAAGATTTATTTATTATACATTTTAACTTTACATCTTTAAAAAGTATTTTAAGATGTAAAGTTATCTTAACTGTGTTCCATACCTCCTGTGTCCACTTACTTTGTTTCCACATTTGTTTTATTTCACCTTTTCTGCAGGTCTCTCGTAACCAGTTGCGGCTTTGGAGGTGAAGCTGCAGCACAGTCCAAAATTCAGATAGGGGAGCCATTCCAACTGCCAGTAGCTCAGTTTGGGATGGCAGTTGGTTCCAGTTGGTGTGGATCCCCTATTTGAAGTTTCAACTGTGCTGCAGCCCCACTTCTGGAGCTACTACTGCATATCACCCCTGTTCCTCTTACTTTATTCTTCCCTAGCTTGCCCCTTTCACCTATCATACTCTCTTTCCATGTAGTTTTCACTCACATTTTCCATTCTCACCACCTATATGTCTGTAGAAAGGGTCACAATAAAGCTTTCCAATATTTTTTTCTGTTTTTGCCTCTGTTTCTTGACCTTCACCCATGCCATGGAGAGAGATAAAAAAGGTTTGTTTTAAAAAGAGTTAAAGTAGGGGATTCAGGAGTAGAAGTCATCTGCTGCCCTTTTAAATTCAATGCCCACTTGGAAGAATATTAAACATAAGGGGTTTTTCTGATTGATTCACAAGGCTGCGAATTCGCAGCCTTGCAAGTCCACCAAACCTCACCTCGCGATTGGTGGCCTGGCCGCCACCCATTCACAAGGGCGATTCTCTACACAGTAACATCCATTCGCAGCCTAGTGGGATCCACCCACATCATTCGATGGTCGGCCACCATCGAATGATGGCGAAGGTGCACGCATATAAAAGTGACCCTCAAGTCACTTACATATGAGTGGACGCTCGGGAGGAATTGGGTGAGCAGCTGACATCCGGTGATGTCAACTGGCCGCCCCCAGCACCCGAGTCATGGGGGCATTTACATGAGAATGCCCAGCGTTCTCATAGGAACACCCATGAGATACTGAGCATTCCCATATGCAAATGGCCTGGCCCGCCGCCTCACACCCCCCTTCCGCACACTTAGGTGCATGCACCCGGCGAACACCCTGTTTGCTGTGGCTGCACGCACCCGGCATATGCACATGACCCTGCGCATGTGCATACTCCCACCACCGGAGCCCCTGCAAATATTCTGGTCTGTGTGAATGGACCAGAATAAGGACCATAGTCTATTCAGAAGTTAATGACAGATAGTTAACCAGATTCTCTAAGATGTAAGAACTTGTAATCAACTAAGCTTTTGAAACCAACATCTATGAATCAACAGACAGGACCATAAACAATGGACTAGTTCAGCCAGAGATTGCCCACATATGAACAGGAGTGGGTTGATGAAAGCCCTGTTAGGATTCTCCTATGTTTGGACAAGTAAAACCTGTGTAAATATTCAATAACATCTTTGTATACATGGTAGAGGAAAGCTTGTGACAGGATCTAGGACCTTATTCTGGTTGGCATGCTCCCCTGTGCATTCGCACAGGGGAGCAATGTTTCGTGACTGCATGCGCATAAACACTTATGCACATGTGCAGCCACATTTTGTGAGCACGCATCACTGCGGGTGGGGGGCGTTGGGGCGTTGGGCCGTGGTCAAGCCCATGGGAAAGCCCAGAGCTTCATGGGTGTTCCCATGAAAATGCTGGATGTTCCCATGGAAATTCAGTGATGGCGCAGGTGCCTTGCAGCTGACGTCAGCTGCCCGCCCTCTTCCTGTTCAGTCAGCCCGCAGATCTAAGACACCATAGAGGTGTCTTAGATCTGTGAGCACTTGCAAAATCGGTACTCTTTACCTAGAACGGAATCGCGGGCGTCGGGGGTAAAAAATCGCGGGCATCGCGGGTAAATCGCGGGTACATAAAAATCGGGTGCCCGCGATGACCGCGATTTTCCCATAGGGAACAATGTTAAAAAGGCTGATTGACCGCGATTTTAATGTAAAATGCCTCAATGCCCGCGATTTGGACATAGGAATCAATGTTAAATGGGCTACAGAGCCCAAATAGGCACAATTAACCCTTAAATGTCCCCCCAATTTTTTAACGCCACCCCACGATCCACGTCAACCCGAAGCGTGGTGAGCGCAGCGAGCCCGCGAGGGGCGGCGGTACGCGTCCTCCGACCTTTTCATGCCCTACTATCCACGTCGGCGTGGAGTTGAGAATAGAATAGTGTGGCGAGCGCAGCGAGCCACCGAGGCCCGAAGCGTGGCGAGCGCAGCGAGCCCCACGAGGGGACGCGGATACCTTCACAGGTAAACGAGTCCCTTCGCGGACTTCACAGGTGTCCGCGTCGCCACGGACACCTGTGAAGCCCGCGAGGGGACGCGTATAACTGTGAAGGTATCCGCGTCCCCTCGCGGGGCTCGCTGCGCTCGCCACGCTTCGGGCCTCGGTGGCTCGCTGCGCTCGCCACACTATTCTATTCTCAACTCCACGCCGACGTGGATAGTAGGGCATGAAAAGGTCGGAGGACGCGTACCGCCGCCCCTCGCGGGCTCGCTGCGCTCGCCACGCTTCGGGTTGGCGTGGATCGTGGGGTGGCGTTAAAAATTTGGGGGGACATTTAAGGGTTAATTGTGCCTATTTGGGCTCTGTAGCCCATTTAACATTGATTTCTATGTCCAAATCGCGGCCATTGAAGCATTGAATGTAAAATCGCGGTCACCACTAAATTTAACATTGACCCCTATGGGAAATCGCGGTGATCGCGGGCATCGCGTCGCGGCCGTTAATGTACTGCCCGCAATGCCCGCGATCACCGCGATGTCCATGCAGGTGATGCACACATGGCGAATTTTGCAGCTTTGCGTGTAGACTAGAATAAGGTCCCTAGTGTGAGCTTTTACTAAGCCAATTATCTGAAAGCACGAAAGTTGTGATACCCAAATCCGGGGGCTGCGTTGGGATACAGAATATTGTTGTAATTGTCCCTAAGCCATGGAAACCTTCTTTTTACTTGTGTTGGAAAAAAGTATCCATGTAGCTGGAGAAAATGAAAGAAACAGGGTATACAGTTAATACAGGGAACTTATCAGTAACCTCCTGAAACGTAAGAGACCATTGAGTTAATGTGTTGTCTACGCATCCAATATTAATTATCTCCTCTACTTACCAAATATTAAAAGGGTGACATGGCTCTCCTGAAAACCGGGGTTGGACATGAAAGGAAGATGGAGGAATTTATGTGTTTAAGGGGGGGGGGGGGGGGGGGGTTTGGAGTAGTTTGCGCTGCTGTTTGAATGGTTTTTAATAATTGTAACACATTGGCTGTCTAAAAAGGAATGAGTCTTGGACACCCTGTTACTGTTGAAAAAATCTATATCATAAATCAATAAAAATATATTACATACAAATACACAGAATATAAAAAGACAGTTTTTAAAAAAATGAGAATGGGATCCCAATCAATTACCTATAGTAGCTTTTAGTATAATATCAGCAATATTTTTGCTCCAGCAGTATTAAATGTGAAAATAATTTTCCTGCAGTTGATGGTAATTTTGCAGTAGAGATAGGGTAGTAGTATATAGTCCCAATTTAGGCAGAATAATGCTGCATGAAGGCTGGTTAGTAAATTATAATAATAAATACAGTCTCAGGTTAAGTAGTATGCTCACCCTTGCGGCAGACCTCAATCCCCTAGATGTAGTGTGGGGAGAGGGTTAGTGTGCAGCAGCTGATGGCCGGCAGCTCGGATGGAAGGAGAGCTGCACTTCAGCTGGATCGTAGAGGCACACCTGACAATATGCCGGGGTGAGTGTTCCAGGTTGAGGTATGCCCAGACAGTGTGTAGCGTGGGGCGGCTGGTGGCTTGTAGGCAGGTGGAATTCACCGCTCCGACCACGGCAGTGCAAAGGTAGCGAGAAGTTACGGCACGTCTCGATCCCCTTGATGTAACGTGGGGAGAGGGACAGAGTGCAGCAGCTGATGTCCGGCGGCTTGGGAGGGGAGAGAGCCGCGCTTTAGCGAGATGGTATGTGCACACCTGTCAGTATGCCGGGATGTGCGGTCGTGCTGGTATCAGACCGGGCAACGTGGAGCGGCTGATTGCCAATGGTATATGGAGGCTCACGCTTGCACAGGGAGGCAGGTAAAGGTGTTTGCTGATGGGATCACCGTCTCAGGTGTATAGGAATTTATGTGTAGTTAATACCCCCTTCAAACATTCTACCCAGGATTTTATACCCAGTACAATCCTGGGTTTTAAAAAATCCTAAAAAATCCATTACAGATGCGCAGGACCCGGGATTTTAGTTGACTAAAATCCCGGGTAGAACCATTCAGACATACGCTAGTCCAGGGATTATGCACGTGCACATGAAAATTCCAGAGATTTTTGCATTTATCTGAAAGGGGTATAAATCCTGATTATGCTGCATATTTTGCCATACTTTCCAGAGAGGCCAGAATAGAATAGAATTCCTTTATTCGTCTCACAATGGAGACATTTTCAATCGTTACAGCAAGGTTCAAGTACAGATAAGAGTAATAGCATAATAATAAGAACACACATAATAAGATAAGATCCAAACAATATAACTCAAGAATCTAGGAACATGCAGGTCTTCTTCAGACCATGACAGTTGTACATTCTAATTGCAGCCAGAAGGAACGATCTGCGATATCTCTTCGTTGAGCATTGAGGGTGAAGCAACCTATCACTGAAAGTGCTACACAGATCCTTCAAAATGTTTTTGAGCGGGTGTGAAGCATTATCCAATAATGATGTTATCTTGCTGATCATTCTCCTCTCACCCACAATCTCTACAGAATCCAAAGGCATTCCTAGGACAGAATTGGCCTTTCTTACCAGTCTGTTTAGTCTCTTATTGTCGGCTGTTGAAACACTGCTGCCCCAGCAGACCACTCCGCAGAATATGGCCGATGCCACTACACAGTTGAAGAAGGTCTTCAGGAGCGCTCCCTGCACTCCAAAGGATCTCAGTCTCCTCAGCAGATAAAGTCTGCTCTGCCCCTTCCTATACAGAGCAGCGGAATTATCAGACCAGTCCAGTTTATTGTTAAGGTGAAAACCCAGATACTTGTAAGTTCTTACGATCTCAATATCCATTCCCTGAATGCTCACAGGAGTTGGCGGGGGGGGGGGGGGGGGGGGGGGGGGGGGGGGTGGGGGGGGGGGGTATGCTGACGTTTCCTGAAATCAACTACCAGCTCCCAAGTTTTCCTTGTGTTAAGTTGAAGATGGTTCTCCACACACCAAGTATCAAAGTTCTGCACAAGTTCTCTGTACTCCCTATTGTTCTCTGATGACTCTGCTATTGTGGGTCTTATCATAGATGGGGACCATCTATGATAAGAGGTGTAGATAAGTTATCAAATCACCCCCCCCTTCAAAAAAATATTGTATTAATGTGCTGTAAAGATAATTAATTTAGCGTTTACACTAAATCATTATGATACAGAAAGCTACAGGTTAACATGACATTTACAGACAACAGAGATATTTATGACCTAGTGTGCTCACATAACCCCATTACAGCTACTGTATGTTCTTCTAGGATCACACACTCACTAAGACCCAAAAGGTTATTTCCTGGGAAAAGGAGTAAAAATGACCATTTTCAGTAACGATCTTATATGAGTTTCTGGAATTTATTTTCTGATAACATCTGGGTGTTTTAGGCTTAATGCCTGACATAAAGTCAAATTATTTTTGGTGATATTTCAGCTAATATTTGTTGTAGTTGGCAGCCAATATTAAATTGTATCTTTATCTACTTTGGAAATATGTAAAATGTCAAATGAAGGTCAAAAAAGGGTTACTAATAAATTGTCTCTGTATGTGATTTTATGAGCACCTCACCCATTTAGTGGTGATCACCGGGAAGTCGTTCTGTCAGTATAAACTTTCTAATTTTACTGTTTATTTTTCATTTTTTCTTGAAGAATTTGTTAAGCCTATAAAGGGTTATATTGCTTAAAGGCTAAATATAAGATATATATATATATATATATATATATATATATATATTGCAGTGACATTCTGCAGAGTAAGGTCAGTGGTTCTTGGCAAGGATTCCGATTCATTTCAAAGACTTGTGCAATCAGCCATCTGTGCATTTTAACTCAGCTTTGTAAATTGTGCAAAATAAATATAATATTTACAGTGAAAATATATATCAGTAATGCTGGATAAGTAATATTTAAGTTGGGGGTTAAAAGGTAAGCTATTCTGATGCTGTGTATATCCAAAACTACCTACATTGTAGTTTTGCTAAAAGCATAGTACAGTATTTTATAACAAGTCAGTTCTTTATAATTCTGGACAATACTATTGTACAATGTATGATTCAAAATATATATATATATATATATAATTGTTTACATGGAAGATACTTCATATCCTCTACGTAGGAACATTTAAATAACCTGTAATAAACCGAACCACACATTTCTAATTGATCCGTCTTGAGAGGGGGAGAACCAGATTAAAAGGGTTAAATTTGTTAAACAAGGGATTAACAACCATAGGTGCAAGAGGTGCAGCTGCTATGGGGCCCAGAGCTGAGGGGGCCCATCTTCCCTATGTACATTACATGTGTTATATACATTTATCACCATATAAGGTAAGACGTGATCTTGACAAAAGATGACATTTCAAGAGAGTTTGCACCCGGGTTACTATGAATATATTTGCCATGCCGGTATGTGTGTGTATATATAAATATATTTGGCAGATGAGCTTTAAACCAGGAAACAAGCACATGTTCATTTTAGCTATGATGTGTCAGCAGTTACCAGGTTCTTAAGAGACCAGCTGTTAGTGTAGGACTTGCAGTGAAATGGGGTCCCTTGGTGATGGGCTGCAAGATTAAATTAGATTAAATGCATTGATTAAATGAATTCATGAACTAGAACCCCATTAGGGATGTGCACTGGCCACTTTGGGTTTTGGGTTCTGATTGCCTTCAGGTTTGGGGTTCTAATGGGTTTTTCCAAAACACCCCCTAAACGTTTTGGGTTCTGATTTTTTTTAATTAAAACTGCTAAAATCGCAATATTTTTTTTTTTTTTTTCCTACGGCGATTCGTGCAGCAATCTATGACTCAGCAGTGGGATTGGTCAGCTCTGTGATTATTATTACCACTTGAACACAAACAGTTGTATTCGTTTAAAGACGAGTCCACTTATCCCACATATGAATGACTCTCAGCAGTGGGATTAATGAATGGCGAAGGCTTGATCGTGTTTACCACCAGCCGATGAACAGTGGGCGATTGGTGCAGCAATGCAATAGCTGCAAAGGGGTTGAACCTTCTGTCCACAGGCGATGACCAGCCAAGGAGCAGTGGGTGATTGGTGCAGCATTGAGTTGGTCTGCGAGTGTGTATCTGTTTTTGTCAGTTTAATATCCATTAAGACCACTATCTGGCTTGATCATGTTTACCACCAGCTGAGGAGCAGTGGGCGATTTGTGCAGCAATCAATGACTCTCAGCAGTGGGATTGGTCAGCTCTGTGATTATTACCACTTGAGCGCAAACAGTTGTACTGTATGTGATTAAAGATGAGTCCACTTATCTCACATATCAATGACTCTCAGCAGTGGGATTAATGAATGGTGATGCAAGATGGAATTGTCCTTGGGCCCTCCCACCCACCCTTATGTTGTGGAAATAGGACTTGCACACTTTAACAAACCAAACATTTCAGCAACAGGGCCTACAAAACTGTGGCTGAAATGATTGGTTTGTTTGGGCCGCCACAAAAAAACCAATTCATATCTCCCTGTATAAACTGGCTCTACAGAGACAAGATGTCATTGTCACTCGTCATCCTCCTCCTCTGAATCCTCACCCACTTTAGTGTGTACTTCCTCATCCTCACAGATTATCAATTCGTCCCCGCTGGACTCCACAATCATAGGTCCCGTTATAATCTCTGGAGGCAATTCCTGGTCTTCATTGAATAATTGATCATTCATTTTTATAAACATCATCTTCTCCACATTTTGCGGAAGCAACCTCCTCCTCACTGACCAGGTTTCCCGGCTGCACTAAAAACTCTTTCATAGTACACACTGGAGGGGGGACAACTCAGGTAAAATAGAGCCAGTTTGTACAGGGGCTTCCAAACTGCCTTTTTTTCCTGCCAGTACAGTTAAGGACTGTCTGACATGTCTACTTGGATGCTGTCACCAAAGTAATCCTCCACCATTTTTTCAATGGTGACAGCATCCACTGCACCAACAGTAGACATGTCAGCAATCGTTGCCAGCTCCTTTAGTCCGGACCAGATGTCCAAACTCCCTTCTGCCTGCCTTGCACTCTGCCAGCGGGTTGTGTGGGAAATTGCAGCTGTTACCTCGCAGGCACAGGTGTTGGAAAAATTGAAGGAGAAGCTGTGGCTGTGTCACAGTCCCCTTCAGATGACAATCTCCTGACCAGCAGGTCTTTGCACTTTTGTAGACTTGTGTCCACCAGAAACAGAGACACAATATACGCTTTAAACCGAGGATCGAGCACGGTGGCCAGAATGTATTCCTCTGACTTTAACAGACTGACCACCCTCGTATCCTGGCAAAGCGTATGGAGGGCTTCATCCACAAGAGCTACATGCTTTGCGGAATCGCAATGCTTTAGCTCCTCCTTCACTTTCACCAGCTACTTCTGCAACAGCCTGATCAGGGGAATCACCTGACTCAAGCTGGCAGTGTCGGAACTGACTTCACATGTGGCAAATTCAAACGGCTGGAGAACCTTGCACAACATGGAAATCAGCCTCCAATGCGCTTGAGTCAGGTGCAGCCCCGCTCCTCTGCCTATGTCGTAGGTGGCCGTGTAGGCTTGAATGGCCTTTTGCTGCTCCTCCATCCTCTGCAGCATATAGAACGCATCACCACCTCTTGTTTAAGCTGATGGCAGGGTAGGTTGAGGAATTTTTGCTGCCGATCCAGCCTTCGGCAGGCAGTGGCAGAATGCCGAAAGTGTCCGTAAATTTTTTTTTTTTTTGGGCTGTCACAGTCATATAGTCCTAAATTTGCCCTGATCCACTTTTCCACATGTCCGTAGTTAAGTGGACAGTGGGTACAGTCGCATTTTTCAGGGCACTGTGGACACTTTTTCTGATGTCCCTGTACATCCCGGGTATCGCCTGCCTAGTGAAGTTGAATCTAGATGGGATTTGGTACCGGGGACACAATACCTCCATCAACAGTCTAAATCCCACTCCACTGATGGCGGACACCGGATGCAAGTCTAACACCAACATAGCTGTCAAGGTCGCAATTATCCGCTTTGCCATAGGATGACTGCTGTCGTATTTCATCCTCATGGCAAACGACTGTTGGACGGTCAATTGCTTAGTGACAGACGTAGCGGTCTTATGACTTCCCCTCTGGGATGATGACCGATTCCCAGCAGCAGCAACAGCAGCAGCAGCAGTAGTAGTAGGCGTAGCACTGCAGGATCCTCTGGAGGAATCTAGGATAGAAGAAGAGTCAGTCATGCTGGTGACATGGCCTGCAGGACTCAAGATCAAGATCAAGGAGGAAATTGACGAGGAGTGAGTTGGTGGTGCACTTTTCAGGCGCTTGGCTCCAACAGGAGGAGGGATTTAGGTGTCCCTGGACTGCTAGCCACATTTCCTGAACTAAACACTGATTTATGAAGGGTCTTCAGGTGACATATAAGGGAGGATGTCCCTAGGTGGACAAGATCCTTACCCCTGCTTATTGGAGCTTTACATAAGCTACATATGGCAATACATTTGTTGTCCGGATTCGGATAAGAAAAATCCAGTCCGTAGAGGTGGATTTATTGGTCCTCTTCCCAGGCATGATGATGTGCTTTTTCATCCCATGGACAACAACTGTTTCCCCCCCTGGTGCCTCATTTAAGCAAACCACCTCAGCATCCTCCTCGTCAACTTCCTCCTCAGCGCCAGTTACATCAATAGCTTCCTCTCGGTCTACAACATTGACACCTTCATTAGCAAAATCAGGAACTGCACTGTGGGTGATCCTTCCAGCATATGCAGAGGGAGTGCTGAAAATGGTGGAAGGAGCCACCTCTTCCCATACAGCGATGGGAAGGTCAAGCATCGCAACCACCAACACCCTTGGACTCTCCTTGGGGGTTTGTGATAACATGTCTTCTTTAGTAGGCAGAATATATTACACCCCAGAACAGCACCACTGGAGTGCAAGTAGTAGGCAGTAGATGCACCAGTAGAGAAGTATTATATATACAGCAGTATACACAGCAGCAGAGAGAGATATTTTATATATATATATATATATATATATATATATATATATATATATATATATATATGGCAGTATATGCACCAGCAAAGAGATATTATTTTTATATGGCAGTTTATGCACCAGCAGAGAGATATTATTTATACGGCAGTATATGCACCAGCAGAGAGATATAATTTATACAGCAGTATATGCACCAGCAGAGAGATATTATATATATGGCAGTATACGCACCAGCAGAGAGATATTATTTATACTGCAGTATATGCACTAGCAGAGAGATATTATTTTTATAAGCCATTATATGCACCAGCAGAGAGATATTATTTTTATACGGCAGTATATGCACCAGTACACTGGTATTAATATTTATTTATATGTCAGACTCAGTACAGTAGATGCACCAGCAGAGAATATGTTTACTAGTTATATAAGGCTGTAAATAAGTTTAACAACAGTGCACACTGCACAGTCATATACTATTACTGATTGAAGTGGCCGGGTACTGGCTCGGCTGGCAGCCACTGGCAGTGCAGTGCACACACCACCAGAGAGCAGAGCAGACAGTGGCACTAGTAGGCACTGACGGTCGCCCCAGCAGCAAAAAAAAGACAGCTCCCTAACCTAACAAAGCTCCGAACAGTAAGCACACTCCTATCCCTAACCCTCCTAACTCACGAGTGACAAATGGTGCCGGATTCTCGTGGTTATATAGAGGTCCGGATCTCACGAGACGTTCTGCCCGCGCCTGATCCGAGTCAGGCGGGAAGCTCCTAGTGCCGCTCGGATCCGGGCTCGGATTAGTGACGTTCATGCTGGCTCGGATCTGGGAAATCTGAGCCTGCACATCGAATATATATACATACAGTGGAGGGTTCCAGCTCTCCCAGCAAACAAGAGCTCTGCCCCGGGTGCCCTCAATTAATAGAATAATATACAGCAGCACTCCTGAGGACTAAAACAATACAGCTACTTGTGGCTTCATGATGAGGCAATGTTTCAGTGCCCGATTTACTTATGTCAAGCAATGTCAAGGATAGCTTGACAAAAGTGCCACATCAATAAATTGGGCACTGAAACATTGCTTCATCATGAAGCCATGAGTAGCTGTGTTGTTTAAGTCCTCAGGAGTACTGCTGTATATATATATACAGTGGCGGATTCAGGGGGGGGGGCACCCGGGCACGTGCCCCCCCTGTCATTCATTTTGTAGCTGAGGACCAGGGCTTTCCAACGAGCCCAGCCCTGTGTCTCTAGCCCCCCGGGAACCGGAGATATCGCCTGGCAAACCTGTAACGTTTTTTCCCCATAGGATAATATGGGACCCGTCAATTCCGACCCCCACTCGGTTCCGATGGCTGCCAGTTCTCGCCCTGGCATCACAGAAGCTTGTGGTTGATCTCATTCAATTCCAAATCGCTGGGCCTTCAATATGATACCAGGCTGGTCCAAATCAGTTAATCGGTTCCAGAGATATTGCGTGTAAACCGATTTTTTTTTATTTTTGAAATGTAATTTCATGGCTGTTCATGTTTTTGAGGGCAGATTACTCTGGAACCAAACGTTCCAGTTTCACTGGACCAAAATCATTCAAAGCCCACTCAAAAGTTCTTCAATATAATACTTGTCTCATGTAAATGGGTCAGTTGGTTTTGAAGATATAGCCGGTTAAATGAGATAACTGGTTAAAGGGGGGAGGGGTGGTTTTCTCTCCCCCTCACACCAGAAAATGCAGGGACTAGGCTGGTGTAAAAGGGGCCAACCTAGGAATGCATTTTCTGGTGTGAAAGGGGTATTATTTCAAATAGCCGGGACCTGCAGTGCTCTGAATACAGCCAGGCTCTGACACTGTCAGTGGCTTTCACTTCTGCCTGGCGGCGGCTGTCCCCCATTTACCACGAGCATGTATTCCCCCTTGGCAATGAGCATGTAATCCCACATGGCAACGAGCATGGAACCTCTGGCAATGAGCATGGAACCCTTGGCAATGAGAATGTAGAGAAGCAGCACTTATGTAGCATAATTTTTAATAGGCATTATGGTGTTTGGCATAACACATAATGGACATAATGGTGTGTAACTTAACGTGTAATGGACATTATGGTGTAAATGTTTAATGCACGCCTTTGGTGGACAATGTCCCTGTTTATGATGTGTATTGTGAATTTTGGCTTAATCTGTGTGGCATTATGTGAATTCTGGCTCAATCCATGTGGCATTATGTGTAATTTGTCTCAATCCGTGTGGCATTATGTGAATTTTGACACAATCCATTTGGCATTATGTGAATTTTGGCTCAATCCGTGTGTGTTATTATGTAAATTTTGGCTCAATCCATGTGGCATTATGTGAATTTTGACACAATCCATGTTTCATTATTTGAATTTTGTCTCAATCCATGTGGCATTATGTCAATTTTGGCTCATTCCATTTGGCATCATGTGTAAGGGGCAAGTATAATGGGGTCTAGTATTTTGTTGCATAATGTGTAGAAGTTGTATATGGTGTTGACACGCCCCCTGTTGAGTGGCCACACACCCTTTTCTGGAGAGCACCTTTGGCGCGCGCACAACTACATCCTTCACTTTCGTCGCCATGGTGGGACTGCATACTTTAAATGCCAGGGCCTATTTTTAATTCCATTCCCACCCTCTCCTGCCACTCTCTTAGCATGTACACTGGCACCACTGACACCGCCCCTCCCCCACCCAAACCCTTTTTTTTTTTTTTTTTATAAACGTTTTATTGTAGTTTTTTTTTTGAAAATAGAGAAAACAAAACAAATAATAATAAAATACAAATACAGGTAAACAGTTACATCAGAAGAGGTCTCCGGCATGCATTGTACACAGTCTCCGGTCTGCTTATCTCGCAAACTATGAATATAAATTACTAAAGCATAACTTGTCGGTAGTAGACAAAGCCACCGTACAAAGTTTTGAGACTAATACAGGTCCAGCTAGGAGGGAGAGATGGAGAAGTAACTCAGGGGTGACCACATATGTGGCACCCTACCGTGTAACGGTGGTTCATTTCCCGCCATTATTTCAAATTGGACTTTTCCTCCAACATAACATAACGTTGGCCATAAACCGCCAACTGAACATTTAAACACATACGAACAAAGAGGGGAGGAAGGGGAAAAAGGGGGGTGGGAGGACAAGGAAGGGAAGATGACAAATAAATGAGACAATACAGCATTCACTATGAGATAAAGAAAAGGGGGGGGGGGGTTCAGAGTACGATCAATACTATGTAATCTGGCGTAGCATGATCCAAGTGGTATTTTCGAAAATCTTCTGAATGGAAGACTGTATTTCTGGGTCTAATGATTGAATAAAGAAGTCCCACTTAGCATAGAAACGAATCACACCTTTCTCAATGTCATGTAGGGATGCCTGACGTTCATAATACATGATTTTCAGTAATGAGTGTTTCAACTCCGTAAGCGACGGGGTAACCCTGTGGATCCAGTGGGTCAGGATCAGTTTTTTAGACTGGGCCAGTATCAAGCTAAGAAGTGGTATTATCCTTTTTTTATGCGGTCCAAGTGTCCAATTTTTAAAGTTAAGGAAAAGGATGGGGATGGGATCATATGTGAGTTGCAGGTTAAATAAGGTATTCAGGAAACCCAGGACTTTCCTCCAGAAAATTCTAATCTTGCCGCATTCCCAAAAATTATGGAAAAGGGTGGCACCTACTATCTTGCATTTAGGACAGAGACCCAGATCTCCCGGAACAAAGTGACTCCTTTGCCGCTGTGATACATAGGCCCTGTTAAGGAATTTCAAGTGGGTTTCCTGAAGAGAAGCAGACTGCAAGTGTTTGAGAGTGGTGGGGAGATTTTTTAGTAATGATTGGGTCAGTGGGAGTGAGGGGATATCAGTTTTCCACTTAATTTCCAACATTTGGAGGAGCTTGTCTCTTGGGAGTATAATGAGTGACTGGTATAGATTTCTTATTCTATAGCCCAGGACGTTGTGTGGGGCTAGTAGACTAAGGATAGGATCTGTGGTGACTGGGGATGTAAAAGGTGGGGGTAAAGACTGGGCATAGTGACGGGCTTGCAGATACATAAAGAATTGGGATTGCGGGAGATGGAATTTGTCGGCCAGTTCTGTGAAAGAGAGAATCTTTCCACCTGGGTCAAAAACGTTGCAGATAGCTGCGATGCCCTTCTGACGCCACTCCAGAAATAAGTGATTATTTAGACCTGGGGCAAAGGACGGGTTGCCCCAGAACGTAGCGTGGGGGCTACTAGTTGGGTTCCTAGCAAATCTTTTATGGATGGTGATCCACATTGTGTATGTTTCTTTGAAAAGGAGGTTGTCTTTTATAACGCTTGGAAGCTTGGTGCGTGGGGTATGGAGCAAGGCTGCTGGAGCAAAAGGGTGGAAGAGGGCACGTTCCAGGTTTTCATTGGTGTATGACGACTTGTTCAGAAGCCAATCTGTGGCGTATCTGAAGTGGGCGGCTTGGGAGAAGTTTTGCGCTTGGGGTAAGGCAAATCCCCCCTCAGCTTTAGGAAGGAACAGCCTGGTAAGGGGCATTCTTGGTTTTTTCCCCATCCAAATAAATTTATTGGCCATAGTATTATAACGGGAAAGATCTGCTTTAGTGAGGGCGAGGGGGAGCATTTGCAGCAGGTAAGACAATTTAGGGAAAATTACACTTTTGATCACCGTGATTCGGCCATAGAGGGATAAAGGGAGAGTGTGCCATCTTTCTAATAGTTTTGCAATGGCCTGCAATACAGGTTTAAAATTGGAAGTGTATAGTGCATTAAGGTGCAATGGTATCATAATGCCTAAATATTTCATAGGGGCCGTGCAAATGCTAAACTGACTCAATGCTGGGAAGGAATCGGGGTATGATGGGGGCCAGGCAAGGGGTAGAATACGGGATTTCTCATAGTTAACCTTGAGTCCCGAGAAGGATCCAAAATGGTCTATGATTGCCATGGCTTCCGGGATGGATTTGGGGGGGTTCGATAGGAAAAGAAGCATGTCGTCTGCGAACAGACTTAGCTTCACCTCTCTGGCTCCAACCTTAATTCCTGTTACCGCGGAGGAGGCTCTTAGTTTAATAGCCAGGGGCTCTAGGGCCAGAGCGAAAAGGAGTGGGGAGAGAGGGCAGCCCTGTCGAGTGCCTCGCTTCAGGTTAAACGGGGGAGACAAGTAATTATTGGTCAGAATCTGGGATGTAGATTGGGAGTAGAGATTCATAATTGCGGTTATAAATGGTTCTGGGAACTGAAAGTTTTGCAGTGTGGTGATAAGATGGTCCCAGGAGACCATGTCAAAGGCCTTTTCGGCGTCTAGGGAGAGGATGGCCTGAGGTGATGGGGATTTCAATGACTGGTGGTATTGCATGACTGTGAGGAGCTTCCTAATGTTTAAGACCGAATGTCTGCCCCATATGAAGCCCGTTTGGTCCTTGTGAATGATCTCAGGGAGTAGAATTTTTAGCCTATCAGCTAGAATTTTCGTGTAGATCTTGTAATCAGTGTTTAGAAGTGATATTGGTCGGTAGGATGAGGGGAGGGTGGGGTCTCGGCCTGGTTTTAAAATAAGCTTGAGGAGTGCCGAATTAAAGTATGGGGGTTGAGGAGTGCCTTTGAGGAAAGAGTTGAAGAGGGTTGTTAATGGGGTAACCAGTTTGGGAGCTAATAATTTGTAGTACTCACTTGTCAGGCCATCAGGGCCCGGTGCCTTTCCTGGCTTAAGGAGACCAATTGCCCTAGATACCTCTTCCTCCGAAATATCTGCCAACAAACTGGTGGCACGGTCAGTCCCTAGGGTCGGGATTGAGGTGGAGGCCCAAAAGGCCGTTTTACCAGCCTGGTCTACAGGTGAGGCGGTGTATAGCTGCGAGTAGAATTTATGTAGGACCGCTGAGATGTCGCTTCCTTTATGATGAAGGGTGCCCGTATCATCCTTTAGGGCGGTGATAGTGGTAGGGGGGTGTTGGCCCTGTAGTAGATTAGTCATAAGCCGATTGGATTTACCTCCAAATCTATGGTATTTGCTTTGGGTCTGGAAGGAGATCCTAGTCTCGAGCTTAGTCAGAAGGGCATCAAATATCGCTTTGGCCTGGGTAAACGCTATTTTGTTTGCATTGGTTGGTGACGTTTTAAAAATCTGATAGGCTGCCGTTAAAGATGCCTGCGCCTCTAAATAGTGCGCAGTTTTTTCTTTACGCAAGTGGGAGGTGTAGGAGATTACTGCACCCCGCAGTACAGGTTTAGATGCCTGCCAGTACATGAGGGGGGAGGCAATGGACGTGGATTCATTATTTTGTTTGTAGTCCATCCATGTGGATTCAAGTAGGGATTTAAATTTAGTAGAGTTAGCTAGGTGGCTAGGGAATCTCCAGTTTATGTATGTGCCCCTGTCTTGGGAAGAGTGTAAGGTGAGCCAGCATGCAGCGTGATCCGATATGGTGATCGTTTCAATTTTAGTATCTTGAACCCGGGGAAAGGCCTGTGTGGATAATAACATGTAATCTATTCGAGACAGTGTTCTGTGTGCTGCAGACAGACATGTGAATTCGCGTTCTACTGGGTTGTAAGCCCTCCAGACATCCGTCAGGTGAAGACTAGACATCAGATATTGGATCCCATGGCTGGGGGGAGGACGTCTGGTTTTGGCTACTGAGTCCCTATCTAGCACATTGGAGGCCACAACATTGAAATCACCTGCCAATACAATAGTAGTATCCATATATGGTATTAACAGGGTAACCAAGTTCCTAAAAAACAGTTTGGAAAAGGTATTAGGAGCATATACATTACACATCGTGATCCTAGTTGAGTGTACGGTGGCGTCCACGAGTACCCATCTACCTTCGGGGTCAGTAACAGTGCAGTGCACCTGAGTTGGGGTGCTCTTGTTAGTTAAAATGACAACCCCTCTAGATTTTGAGTTGTATGGGGATGCTGCCAAAAGTGACCAACCCATTGTGTTCAATTTTAAAGTTTCCTGGGGGGTTAGGTGCGTCTCCTGGAGAAACACCACATCCGCCTGTAGCTTATGAAGGTAAAGCAATGTCTTCTTACGCTTAGAAGGGACGTGGAAGCCACCTACATTCAATGTTACCACCTTCAAATTAGCCATTATCATCTAATGAGTGGGAAAAGCTGATCGAATTTCCATACAGTGCAACCGCCCAATATCCGAGCCACACAACACTGTGTATTAAAATGAATCTGATCATCTCT
Organism: Crinia signifera; assembly: GCF_055691185.1. Classification (NCBI taxonomy): domain Eukaryota; kingdom Metazoa; phylum Chordata; class Amphibia; order Anura; family Myobatrachidae; genus Crinia; species Crinia signifera. The sequence continues at coordinate 53,350,103 of NC_139221.1, read as the reverse complement.
AGACATATTATCAAAAAGACATGGGGAGAAGACAGAAGGGAAGAACACGAGGAAAGGAGGGGGAATAGGAGCAACCAGGGGGTAGGAGGCGGAACCCACAAGTTTAACATAGTAGGAAGGGGTAGATCTTGCGTGGGCAAGGTGGGTTCCCCTCTGCACCCTAGCTCCTCAAGGAAAACAAACAATGCAAAACATACAAAGAGACTTCTGGAGTCCCAGCGGCAGAGACGGCCACTGGGTACCATGCCCCCTGGGGGGGAAGCGAAACAGATACATGAGCCACAAGGCTCGCCCCGGCCATAAAATATATAATTTTTCAGGGCCAGCTTGAGGTTGGGACCAACGTGGTCTCCAGGCCCCACAACTGGCGCCGAAACAAAACCGCTAAATATAACATACTTATCAATATACGTTAAGAAAGACAAACAGTATAAAGCTGGTGGAAATCAGATGCAAAAATAAATTCGCACAAAAAAGAAAACCTGGAACTTTTGCAATAGAACTTAAGTAAGTTCTGTGATCGGGGAAGCTGCCGTCCACATGGATAAGTCTCGTAGAGCCAAAGAGTCCAGTGACTCACGGGGAGGGGGGGGGGGACGAATCCAGGTTGGGGCCAGTAAGTAACGATCCCACGTCCAGCGTGGGAGTGACTAAGATGTGTGTCCCCTGATGAATGAGATGGGGGTGGACAATAAGGCAGTTGTAGATTGGACGTCAGGTAGTGGGTTTCAGATGAAGTCACTGGCCACAATCAGTTTCGGTGTCGTCAGGGCCCGCCGGTGAAAAGGAGGCTTGGGCTTGCTCCAATAGGTAGGCCTCTGCGTCTTGTACTGTACTGAACTCCTTAAAAGAATGTCCTGAAAACAGACGCAGCTTAGCGGGATATAGTAGCGCAAATTTCACTCTGTCTTTTACCAGTCTGGTACATAACGGGGAGAACTCCTTTCTCGCTCTCGTGACTTCTGCGGAGAAGTCCTGGAAAATCAGAAGCTTATTCCCATTCCACTGAAGGGATCGGTTTTGCCTAAATGCCATCCATAGGGCTTCTTTGTGTTGGAAGTTGAGGCATTTAAAGATCACCGGGCGGGGTCTGTTGGTGCGGTCATCGCGAGGTGGGCCTAGCCTATGCGCCCTCTCAATGATTATGCCCGTGCAGGCCTCTGTAACATTCAGTAGATCAGGGAGGGTGGATGAGAGAAAGGCATATAGGTCAGGGCCCTTTAAGGTTTCAGGGAGTCCTATAATACAGAGGTTATTCCTTCTGGAACGATTTTCCAGATCGTCCAGTTTATTCTGCATGGAATAGGAGGATTTCTGCAGATATTCCGTGGTGGTTTTTAAAGCTGAGATGTCCTGGAAAGCTTCTCCCAGGTGAGTCTCATTTGCAGTAACCCTTTTGGAGACCTGCTTAAGTTGTGACTTAATGTCCTGTACAGATTGCTGCAGCTTAGCAGCGTGTGCATCCAGAATGGGGTTTATAGTGTCCTTTATGGCTCTGACCACATCTGCATAAGATAATGCTGAACCCAGGGGTGGTGTTGGGGAGGGAGCAAACATATCTATCTGGGTGGAGGGTATAAAGGGGGCCTCTCCAGCACTTACTTGGGGCTGGGCAAACATTTCCTCTGCCTCAGCCTGTGCTCTCTGTGCCTGCTGCCTTGTGAGCTGTGTGTCGGCGGCCATCTTGGATGTGGCGCCCTGTGCTGTAGCTGGCTGGCGCTGCTGCTGTGGCTTCCCCTGGGGCAGGGATTTTGATATTGGTAGGCTTGGGGTGCTGGTGGGACCTTGTAGGGGCTGGGCAGACATCTCACCCTTCTCAGTCTGCGCTGTTTGTGGCTGCTGCCTCGAGTGTTGTGTGGCGGTGGCCATCTTGGATGTGGCGTCCAGCGTAGCAGCAGTCTGGCAGTGCTGCTGTAGTCTCCCCTGGGCAAATAATTTCTGCATCGGCAGGGTTGGGGTGCCGGCAGGGGCTTCCTGCAGGTTTCTGGTGCGTTTTGAGGGGTCCTGTGCGGCGTAGTGTGGCTGGCTGGCCGGGGCGGTCAGGGAGCTCAGCACTCTGCTGCTGGTCCCATGGAAGCAGGAACCGGAAGTCACCCAAACCCTTTTTTATCATGGTGCCCCCCTGTCATTTTATCCTGGATCCGCCCCTGTATATATATATAGAGGAGACTTGCGGTGGGGCACTCGTGGCTGTTCTTCCAAGGAACAAAGCTAGCCAGCTGATTAGAGCAGCAACGTTTCAATTTATTTTTCAAATTTTCGTCGAAAATTTGAAAAATAAATTGAAACGTTGCTGCTCTAATCAGCTGGCTAGCTTTGTTCCTTGGAAGAACAGCCACGAGTGCCCCACCGCAAGTCTCCTACATTTTTCCCTGTGCTGGCACCGGCGCTATTACGTTCATTGTTACAAGGAGTGCCAAACCCCTGTTTGCTATATATATATATATATATATATATATATATATATATATATATATATATATATAGTCTACAATTCAGTTTAATGTAAACCATCATCAGGCAGTCCATGGACTCCACAATAAAAGAGGGAGGAGAGGTGGTGCTCAGCAGACTGTATGAAAAGTCATTTAATGTCCAACGGTATCGGGGTGTGTTTTTGTGCAGGACGACGGGGGTAACCACAAAACCATTGGAAATTAAGGACTTTTCATACAGTGTGCTGAGTGCCGCATTTCCTCCCTCTTAAATTAATTACTGTGTTATAGTTATTGCAAAATCATTAAATGTTATTTTGCTTTAAGTAATTTAATGATTTTGCAATGGACTTTTCTTTGCTACAGCTAATTAAGTACTTAAATATCCATCTTCAGTTGTATTCTTTTCTTTCTCTTAAATTATATTTGGCAAACACACATGAGTCAGTAATTCCACCAAGCCATAGAGAGGTACATTTGATCCTTCCAAGTTCAAAAGGTAAGTGTTGGTATATCAACATTATATTGAAACCACAAATCTAGGTTGTATGGTTACAATAATAAAAAGACAGCTTAATTCATGAGAACACATACTGATTTGTAACATTTTCCTAGATGGAAATATCTTAAGAGAAATGACAGAAGTTGATGTTTCATATTTGACTTTAAAATTGAAAAGCTTTCATTGCTGTATTTAAACGCTCTTGTCAATTATTCTGCAATGTTTGAAGTACTCATTTTATATGACATGAGCAAGAGAAAGACATGTCTGTCGTTAACGGATGCAAATGAAGAAGACAACCAACTACAGTAAATCCCAGGCAGCATTACAGCCAAATAAAATAAAAGGTAAGTTTCTTAATGGAAGAAAGCATAATAGATAAAGGCAATTATTTTCTCTTTGTAACCCTAATGGGCAATAAATGGTTTAAGCCAGTGGTTTCCAAACTTTTTTGAATCACGGCGCCCTAGAGCATCAAGATATTTTCAAGGCACCCCTAGGACAAATGCTTCTTATCGAGAAATTCAGAAAAAAAATATTAAATTAAGTACATTGTGTTTATATGTCACAGTTATATGGTGAGGGACAGGATTTGCTCCTCTTTGTCCACATATTTTATGATTGGCAGCCACAAGCATTGGTTTTGCCTGGTACATTGACCATAAATAATATGAATTGATCTTGGTCCACCAACCCAAGGCATCCCTGCAAGTGTCCTGAGGCACCCCGGGGTGCCTAGGCACACAGTTTGGAAACCACTGGTTTAAGCAGAATTCCGTATACCATAGCAGAATTAGAATGTTTTTGCCTAGTAAAATATTATTTCTATCATTATACTTTATTTATACAGAGACAACATACATCTGCCTCGCTGGTAACTTGTGTAAATTAACCATATATATATATTTTTTTAAAATATAATCTTTATTCCTTTTTCACAATACAATTCATGTCTTGGGACTGAATAAAATATCATAATAGAGCTTCGTCATAAATATCAAGAACATGAATAAATAATAAATACATACAAATACATACATTGAAACCCACTCCCCCCGCCCCCCCCCCCACATCTCCCCCCCCCCCCCCACAGCCCCCCCCCCCCCCACCACCCCCCGCCTGGTAATCTTACACTGTTTGTATGAATTAAGACTGTTTGCATCTTGCTTTTCGATTTGGGGTCTTTAAGAGTTGCCATCTGGGAAGTACTGTTTATTTTTTACCAGCTATCGATAACCTCCATAATTCTCCGTAATGAGAGTAGTGAGTTTTTTTTTTTTTTTTTAATTAAGGTGCATATATTTGTGATTTAGTTGATGGATAACCGTTCTCGGATTTTTTTTTTTTTTTATTATTATTTATTTTATTATAGTATCTTTCCAATATTACGTTGTGATAATTCTAATACTCATATAGATTTAAAGTGCTACAGTGACCTTATGGTGGAGGTGAGAAGCGTGTATTGTTTCTTTTGTGCATTTTCTATTAGTTATTTCACACTTATTTTAATTTGTGCACGTGCACTTATTTATTTAGTTTACATAAATGTTTTCCTTCCCTTCTGTTTAATATATAATTTAAGTGAGTTTTCGCTGGAGAAGTCATAACCTTTTCCCATGCTTATCATGCCTTGCCTGTGCTTTATAGGAACAGCAAAGAGAAAGTAGTAATACTCATCTCCCTGGAGATTTAGGGTGCTTCATCCAAAGACTAACACACCTATGTGGCTAAGGGATGGAGAGAGTGAGGTAACGGGTAGATATGCGTCCGCCCGTCACCTCAGTCTCCTTTTTAGTTGTGCAACAAAGCCTTATGATGGGAGGTTTTAGCGACTGCTTTTCGTACTTGACAGAAAGCGCATGAAAAGAAAAGGGGGAGAGAAAAGGAGAAAAAAGGGAGAGAAACGGGATTATGGACAGATTCCATAGTTATCTATCCAGCAATGCCAGATTTTTTAATATTTATACAGAGCATTCCTGCTGATATAAAGTTGTTTTTCCTGCTTCACAGTATAGTTCACCAACTGTTTCCAGCATGTTGGACTGGGACCTTTTTTCGCCAGCCAGCTTCTGGCTATTATAACCTTTGCCAATGAGCATATGTTCTTAACATATTGTCGATCACCGGTTTCTATTTGTCTGGCATCGAAGATGTTAAGAAGACAGCTTCTGGCAGTCAGTATTTCTCTAGGGATGCCTGTATCTACCAGAGTTTGCATAATTTCCCCCCAGAAGTCAGTCACTGACTGACATTGCCACAGGAGGTGGAAGAAAGTGCCCTGATGGATGTTGCATTTAGGGCATAGTGCAGTTGCTCGACCCTTAAATTTGACCAGACAGGTGGTTGATAAATACGCTCTATGTGTAATGAAGAATTGCACCTGTTGTACCCTTAGGGCATTAGTGGAGGTCTTGATTGATATCAGCGCGTTGCGCCATTCCTCCTCATCTATGGGCCCTAAATCCTGTACCCACTTTTTCTTCAATAAATCCATCGCTTCTGTCCCTTTATCCCGATTTAGTCGTTTATATAGTCGACTTGTCAGGTTTCTTTTGCCTCCGGTCCTTATTACAATTTTCAGCGGGGATTCCTGTATAACAGGGTGCCCCCCTGGAAATTGGGTGTCGAGGGTGGCCTTCAGCTGTAGGTATCGGAAGAGGTAAGTTTTAGGTAGGCCGAATTCAGCTTCAAGTTCTGCGAATGTTTTGATGCGTCCCTGAGAATATATCTGCCCTATGGTTGAGATAGAATATCTATTCCACACTTCCCTGACCTGTATTGCCTTCAGTTCCTTAAAAATCAGTGGATCACCTATTGGATGCTGTGGATCCAGCCCGGGTATGCCTACCAATTTATCTGCCTCCTGCCAGACTTTAATAACCTGCAGCACTAGTGGTAGATCTTTGGGATAGATAGTTGTTTGCAGAATTCTACTTGTTGGGTGGCAATGAGGTGTGGCCAAGGCGACAGCCGCAGAGGCCATATCGTTGTCCTCATCCTCCAAGAACCAAGGGCGTACTTGCGCTAGTTGGGCAGCTAAATAATAAAGGCGGAAATCTGGAAGCCCCAGGCCCCCTGCGCTCTTATCCATCATTAATTTGTTTAACTGCACTTTTGGCCGATTATTGTGCCAAATAAATGAGGAGAGCTTACTATTTAGTTTCCTGAATATCATTTTAGGGATAAAAATGGGGGAATGTTGAATTATATATAATAACTGCGGAAGTACCGTCATTTTAATTAGGTTAGTCCGGCCGGTAACTGTCAGGGGTAGCCTGCTCCAAGTTTTAAATTTATTATCTAGTTTTTCTAATATCGGGGCAATGTTATGCTGGATGAATTCCTCAGTATTTCTGGTAATCTGGATCCCGAGATATTTAAATTTTGTTGACCACTCTAAAGGTGTGGGTGAGGGAAGTAAATGGGTAGGTGTATTGCCCAGATATAAAATATGCGATTTATTTCAATTAATTTGGAGGCTGGAGAACCTACCAAAATTGGAGATTAATTCGATAGTGGCAGGGAGTGATGTCCGATAATCGAAAAGATAAATTAGCAAATCATCTGCGTATAGCGAAATTACGTCAGTCTCATGGGCCATACGCAGTCCTCTTATCGTGCTATGGGTTCTGAATAGGCATGCAAGGGGCTCAATTGCAAGTGAAAACAGCAAGGGGGAGAGAGGACACCCCTGTCTGGTTCCCCTGGCTAAACTGAAATCCGGGGAGGTCCACCCATTCAGCGAAACCCTGGCTGTAGGCCCATTATATAGTAGTTTTACCCACTTGATATAGTTTGCCCCAAAGCCATAAGCCTTCAAGACTGCCCAAAGATATGGCCACTCCATCACATCAAATGCTTTGATGGCATCAAGGGACAGTATTGCTGGTTGGCTATCCGATTCAAGTGGTAATTGCAGATGGGTGTGTAGCCTGCGGAGATTGGTCGAGGTGGATTTACCGGGCATAAAGCCGGACTGGTTGGGGTGTATTATTTAAAGAATGCACTTTTTTAACCTATTTGCCAAAATTTTTGCCAAGATCTTGGCCTCATTAGATAGCAATGATATCGGACGGTATGAGTTCAAATTACTTGGCTCTTTCCCTGTCTTGAGTATAAGCACCAATTTAGCCTTGACCATTGATCTAGGAATCTCTCCTTACTCAAAGCAGTTTGTCAGAGTCGTGTGGAATAGAGGAGCTAGTGTCTCAATATATTTCCTAAAGACCTCAACAGGAATGCCGTCAAGACCGGGGGCTTTATTACTTGGAAGATCTTTTATTGCCTGCACAACTTCTACAAGTTCTATTGGTCTATCAAGTTGTTGACATTCCACTTGAGGGAGACGTGGGAGATTAATTTGATCAATATATGACCACACTTCTTCAGAGGTGTTTTTAAGTTCTGAGGTATATAGCTCTTTAAAGTATTTACAGAACATATTCCCTATCTGCGGTGTGTCATATATCAGCTGGCCACGTGCATCTTTGATTGGACCAATACATGTGGGAGAGGTTTCGGCCTTTGCCAGGAAAGCAAGGAATCTCCCTGTTTTATCAGCTGTCTGATATACTTTATTGGCACGATGGTTCAGCAGTTTCATATTTTCTTCCTGTATTGCCATCAGCCAGGTTTGCTGGGCCACCTGCCAGTTGTCTTGTGTTGCTACAGATTTATCTTTAAGATATTTTAATTCAAGGGCCATGCACTTATCTTCCATATCCTGTAGCTTTTCCTTACTAGCCTTCTTTATTTCAGAGATTTGTTTCTTGAATGTACCTCGCATAAAAGCTTCGAAAGCATCCCATTCTATGGCGGCATTGGCCGAGCCCTGATTGGTTACCCAAAATTCCTGCCAAAGTTGCTTGGTGTTTGTTTCTTGAACTGCATAATTCAACCAAGATGGATTCAATTTCCAGAACCCCTGACCCCTCTCCGTCACATCCGAAAGTTCCAGCAATAAGGGATATCCCGCGGGGTTTGTATTCAACCCCTTTTACTGAGGGCAGAAGGGAGCTTGATACAAACATCATATCAATTCTGGAAAAGGTCTGGTATGCCGGGGAAAAGCAGGAGAACTGCAATTCCTTCGGATGCCGTACCCGCCATACATCAACCCAGCCCAGGTTTTGCATAAAGTTTAGAAAAGCTGTGCCACCGCGTACTGTGGTGGCAGGGCCGCCCCTCCATCTGTCCATTTCAGGATCAAGGATGTTGTTTAAGTCCCCTAATCATGTTACAGGGACCGCGGGGTTTTTGGCTGAAAATGCAATGGCTTTGATCAAAATCTCATAGGCAAATGGGGGGGGGGGGAATATATACCGCTAAGATTAAGATTGGTGAGGAGTTAATTATGCAGTCCAAGAAGACGTATCTTCCACCCGGATCTATTTCAACTCGATTATTTGTGAAATTTACAGTTTTCTTAATTAATATTGATACCCCTCTGGAGGAAGTTGTGAACGAAGTGTGGAAGGCCCAGCCGACCCACCTTTGCTTCAGTGCCATAAGCTTCCCTCCCACCATGTGCGTTTTAGTTAGGCATGCAATGTCTGCCCCATATGACCGGATTTGGTTCATCACCAATGAGGGCTTGATCTTGTTATTAAGACCTCTGGTGTTCCAGGTCAATAGCTTAACCATTCTTTGGACTAGTTATTTTTTGTCCCAAATAATATCTCTGCATAGTATAAACAGATAAATAGATAAATAAAAATATCTCATAGGGCTGAACCTGCAAATAGATTATATAAGCACTTTTTCTATCGTCATAACCCTGTTTTTTACCCACCAGGCGTCTTCTACCCTCCCCCCACCCTGTATGATCTTTCCCCATAGGTATACCTGTCCCCCACCCCCCCATACATATAGAGGAAAAAAAGAGGAAAAAAACCCAAAAAAGTAACGAAAAACAAAAAAACAATAACAAGAAAAATATGAAAAAAGTGGGAAAAAAACTGTCATTTAGGGGCTAATAAAAATCAAGAGCCACCCCTGAGCAGGGGAGCTCCCCAGCAAAGTTACTCTCTCAGAGAGAGAGAGGGGAAGAAAAAAACAAAGTCTGTACATCTCCCATTTTCTGTGGAATTACACCGGCGCCAGTTGCGTGGGTCCTGGGAATCTTGAATCTAGCCACTGGGCAGCATCTTTTGGGCTTGAGAAGAAGAGTGTTTGACTATTATCCGACACTCGCAACTTGGAGGGGAATATCATAGAGTAACTTATATTTTGATCGCGTAATCTTCTCTTAATTTCTCCATACTTTGCCCTTTCTCTTTGCACGTCCAGGGCAAGATCAGGGAATACTGAGATCTTATTCCCGTTATACAGTAGTGGGCCATTAGTGCGTAGCGAGCGCATGATCGTATCTCTGTCTATAAAATTCAAAAATTTAACTATAAATGTTCGTGGAGGAGCCCCAGGGGGCGGTGGCTTGGAGGGTACTCTGTGGGCACGTTCTGCAGCGAATTGTGATAAAAAAAAGTGTCGCCCATCGTGTCCCTTAGCAGTTTTTCAATGAATTTTGGGGGATCAGGTCCCTCTGCACGTTCTGGTAAGCCCACGAATCTGAAACCATATATTACATGCTTGCAAAAGCCAGTGTATAGTACCTTGGTACTGCTACAATATCACCTACATTTTCTGCAATTCAACTGCTCTGTCTCTCATTCAAACACTACCCCTATTTCCACATTTTTCACCCCTATTTGCTTCATTCACACTCTGTTGAGGCTGTCAACACTCCTCAACACCCTTCTTTACCTAATCCCTTATTCTACCCCATGTTACCACCAAGTTACTCAGCGCCTTGTCTGCAAGGCTATTGTTACGCCACTGTAACCCTCCTTCTCAATCTCTCCCTCTTAGGACACTGTCCCCTCTGCCTTCAAGCATGCTCTCATTTCCCCTATCCTTAAAAACCTACCTTTGATCCAAACGCCCTCTCAAACTACCAACCTGTCTCTCTCTCCTCACTTTTGCCTATAAAACTCCTTGAGCATATTGTCCATAACTGCCTTACTGCCTTTCTCTCCTACTCCCTCCTTGACCCATTCCAGTCTGCCTTCCATCCTCTCTACTCAACTGAAACTGCCCTCACAAAAGTCTACAATGATCTCCATGCTGCAAAATCAAAGGGCCACTACTCTCTGCTTATTCTTCTTGACCTCTCTGCTCCTTTTGACACTGTGGACGACCCTCTCCTTCTGCAAATTATTAACTCCCTTGGTCTGCATGATACTGTCCTCTCCTGGCTTTCCTTCTACCTCTCTGACCATTCCTTTTCTGTCTCCTCCCATGAATCCACTTCCCCCCACTTCCACTAACAGTTGGTGTCCCCAAAGCTCTGATCTTAATCCTCCGCTTTTCTTTCTCTGTATGTTTTCTTTATGTGAACTCATTAGATCTTTTGACATCAAATATCATCTCTGTGCTGATGATACTCAAATCTACCTTTCATCCCCTGAACTTTCTCCTGCTCTCCTCACTCGTGTGTCCAACTGTCTCTCTGCTATCTCTTCTTGGTTGCCCCAGTGATTTCTCAAACTTAATATGTCTAATGCTAAGCTGATCATCTTCCCACCATCCTGCACAATCTTACCTCCCACAATCTCATTATGTATCCTTGACTCTTCCCTCTACTTTAAACCACACATTCATCACCTCTCACAAACCTGCCCTTTTCATCTCAAAAATATTTCCAAGATCAGGCCTTTTCCCATCCAGGATTCTATCAAGACTCCAGACTGGACTACTGTAATCGCCTTTTATGTGGAATCTCTGACAAATGTCTCTCTCAATCTATCCTCAATGCTGCAGTCCAGCTAATTTTCCTCACCAAATGTACTACATCCACCTCCCCTCTTCTAAAAACCCTTCACTGGCTTCCCTCCCTTTATAGAATCCAATTCAAACTACTCACACTCAATTACCTAACTCTCAGCTACTCCTCTCCCATGTACATCTCTGACCTTATCTCTCCTTACACTCCTGTCCATCATCTTCACTCTGCTAATGCACGCTATATAATAGTGATGGTCTTCCACCTATGTTCTTATACCTCCCAACTTTGTGAAGTTTAGGATCAGGACTCCTGCTGTGCGCTCCCGAAAAGGATTATGAGTCACTATGTGTGCAGCTGTATCAGTTTTCCATCTGAGCCAGACTGTTAGAAGATTCAATCTGCCAGTCAGTGCTGATGTGTCATGGAGCTTACTGTCATGGAGCTTGGGTGTACATTCACCGGAGGTGAAATTTCCTCCCTGGAGGATGAGGCTGAGTGCAGAAACAGTGGTGCAGAAACAGTGGTGGATGGATGTAACTCCTTCACATAAGTGGTGAATCTAGGAGGAAAGAGCTGGTTCCAAAAGAGAGTTAGATTCTTCAGATTTGGATTGGCACTAGTGGTGGCTGGAAAGTAAAGTAACAGCTGGAATGAATCCAATGATCACTGGCTGAAGATACAGTGGCTGGGCAGAACCAGAGTTTATTGGTATTCAGTGCTGAGGGCTGACCCAGTGATAACATGTAACTGACACCGCAGCTGAGCTGGACCCAGTTGAGTGGGTAGCTGGTACTTTGGCTGGGCTAGACCTAGTGGAGCAGATAGTGGGTACTCTAGCTGGGCTGGACCCAATGGAGCGGGTTGCTGGTACTGAAGGAGGGCTGGACCCAGTGAGGCGGATAGTGGATACTGCAGCTGGGCTGGACCCAGTGGTGTGGACAGCTGGTACTGTAGCAGGGCTGGATCCAGTGAAGCGGATAGCTGGTAATGCAGCTGGGCTAGATCCAGCAGAGCGGCTGCCAGGTATTGCTGCTGGGCTGGACCCAGTGAAGTTGATATCTTGTACTTTAACAGGCAAAAAGCCAAGATGGACTGTTTGCTGAGTCAGACCCCCTGGAGATGTAAGCACTGAGTGAGAGCTGCCTCAAAGACATGACATGATGATCAAAGATTCCTACTGACTTTCATTTTCCTGAATCACAATTGTCTGTGAATTAAAGGCAACTCACGCTCATGGCCAGTGCAATGTGCCCTTTCAGAGCCTGCTTGACAGAGTGCTGAACTGAGGAAAACACAGGAGCTGGGCTGCCCTCTCACAGGCAGGGCAGTGGCTATGGGTGTTCCCACTGTTGGAAATAATTGTGTGCTGGTGTTGATATTCAAAGTTAAACAGCACACAGCAGTGGATGGCTCAAACTTGAACAGCCAATTTATTAAACCAGTGGTGTTGTCTTATTGGTAGATAGTGGCTATATCTGTACTCACTGTTACATGTACACTGGTGAGGAAGTGGAACTGGAGTGAAATGGTGTTTCATACAGCTCACCATATGGTAAGTGCATACTGTAAATGTGTTTCTGTGCAAGGATGTGGAACAGCTTTATGGCAAATGTTATCCAAGTCTCTTAGGAGCTATCATCACATACACAGTCCTACCACTGGTTCCTTCACTCACATTCACATCATTTGAAGTTCACTCTATCAGGGTTTTCGCCCCTTTCTCTCTGCGTGTCGCAGCTATCTCTCGCCCACCTGGGCTTCACAAACATCAATTTCTGGAAGATTTCTCTGCCTGGCTCCCACACTTTCTATCTTCTGACATCTCCACCATCATCATGGGTGATTTCAATATCGCTATTGACAGCCCACTTTCTCCTCATGCCTCTAAACTCCTCTCTAACCACCTCTCTTGGCCTCACCCAATGGTCTGACTCCTCTACTCACAAGGAGCCTTTATCTTGTATTTACTAGACTATGCTCTGTTTCTGAATTCACTAACGCCCCATTCCCTCTCTCGGATCACAACCTTATTACCTTCTTAACCTCCATTTCTCCAAACTCTATAATACCTAAATCATGCAAGCCTCCTCTAACCCGCAGAAATACTAATGCTATTGACTTTCAACAACTTTCTACCTCTCTGCAACAACTGCTCTCACCCATTTCTACACTTCCCTGTCCTGAGACAGCTGTAACCCACCTGAACCAGACTCTACAAACTGCCCTTGATGAAGCTGCTCCAGCTACTCCTCACAATCCACCTAGGCTTAGATGCCAACCGTGGCACTCTAAATGAACAAGACACCTGCAAAAACTATCACGTAGATTTGAACGTCGGTGGCGTAAATCTCAAAATCCAAGTGACTTTGTCACATTTAAGACTACCTACCACTTCTATCCTAAGGCTCTGGACACTGCTAAACAAACTTATTTTCAATCTCTCATCTCTTCTCATGCCACTAAACCCAAGTGACATTTTTAATACATTTAAATCACTTCTTTACCCTCCTTCACCCTCCAAACCTGCCAATATCAGTGTGCAAGAGCTTTCTTCCTTCTTCAAGGAAAAGATTGCTAAAATCCAAGCTGAAATGGCATACTCTTCTTCAGCCAGTGACTTGCTTACTTCCTTTCCTGAGCCCTTTGCCAATCTTACCTCATTTGACCCCACTAGTGAAGATGAAGTATCCACACTCTTCTCATCTTACTACTCCACTAACACTCCTCTTGATCCTATACCCTTACAAGTCAGTAAAGCTCTGTCTCCTGTGCTTATCCCAAGCTTAACTAAAATCTGTAACCTCTCTCTCTCTACTGGTATCTTTCCTTCTTTGTTCAAGCATGCACTTATTACTCCCATTCTGAAAAAACACAATTCTGTTCCAAACTGTCTCTCTAACTACCGTCCTATCTCTCAGCTCCCATGCCTCTCCAAGCTACTTGAGAGACTTGCCTACACTTGCCTCATACACTTTCTTGACTCCTACAACCTATTGGACCCACTTCAGTCAGGCTTTCGTTCTCAACACTCCACTGAGACAGCACTGACTAAAGTAGTCAATGATCTGGCCAACTGCTTAATCTAAAGGCCATTTCTCAATTCTTATTCTTCTAGATCTCTCAGCTGCCTTTGACATTGTTGACCATTCTCTTCTCATACAAACGTTACAATCCCTAGGTCTTCAGAACACAGCCCTTTCTTGGTTCTCTTCCTACCTATCTAATTGCTCTTTCAGTGTTCGCTTCTCTGATTCTACCTCCTCCTCACTACCTCTGTCCATTGGAGTACCACAAGGTTCGGTCTTAGGTCCTCTGCTTTTCTCAATCTATACCTCCTCACTTGGGAAACTAATCATCTATTTTGGATTTCAGTATCACCTGTATGCTGATGATACTCAAATCTATCTATCCTCCCCGGAATTGTCACCATCAGTATTGCTCCGTGTCTCTGAATGTCTTTCTGCCATTTCATCTTGGATGTCATCTCGCCACCAGCCAAGATTATTTGCCAACCTGATATCTTTATCACTGTTGAGAACACAACAATTAATCCTACTCCACAAGCTCGCTGCCTAGGGGTCATCCTCGACTCTGAACTGTCCTTCATTCCTCACATTCAATCTGTCTCTAAATCGTGTTACATGCATCTAAAAAACATATCCCAAATTTGTCCGTACCTTACACAAGACACCGCAAAAACTCTAATCCATGCACGCATTATATCACGCATTGATTATTGCAATAGCCTCCTTACCGGTCTTCCTAAGAAAAGACTCTCAATGCTACAATCCATTTTGAATGCAGCTGCGAGACTGAACTTCCTGGCTAGATGTTCATCGTCTGCTGATCCGCTCTGTCAGTCCCTACATTGGTTGCCTGTATATTACCGCATTCAATATAAAATACTCCTACTTACATACAAAGCCATCACTCTGACTACACCGACTTATATCTCTTTGCTTATCTCAAAATATATCCCCACCCAACCACTTCACTCTACACAAGATCTGCGTCTCTCATCCACACTCATTACTCGCTCCCACTTACACGGATGTGGATCGTATTGTCGTCAGCACTTAGGTCGACAGTCATTAGGTTGACACCGTTGGATCGACAGGTGGGAAGGTCGACAGGTGTCTAGGTCGACATGGGTGAAGGTCGACAGGTGTCTAGGTCGACAGGGGGCAAAGTCGACATGGGTTTAGGTCGACACAGCGTTAGGTCGAAAGTTCGGAAGGTCGACATGGTTTTTCTACTGTTTTTTTTTACCCGCATGTCGACACAGTCGACATGGACACAGTTGGGAGTCAACCGCAGCATGCGCAGATGGACTCCCGGGTTACAGACCCGGAAGTTCAGTGCCGGCACTGCATCGCAAGGGACAGCTCTTATCGCAAGAGCGGACCCTTGCGTTAATAACGGCATATGTTAGAACATATGCCGTTATTAATAATGCGGTGGCTGGCGAAGGGGGGCCGAACAGGGCTGCGGATGTTACAACATCCCGCCCCATCACTACACAGTCATATAGTAAACAAATATGAAATAAGATGGCATCTGCACATTCTGAATAGTGATTTTGCTGCCATCTTGGGATAGGGCATGAGGCCTCCCTGGAGGGCAAGGAGACTAGCGTCTCTACAGTAGTACACTTTTCTTTCAACACCCAACACCACAAGATACATCCTGCAGAGCTATGTTCAGGAAAGTGTGATTGTAGTCCTGTGTCCCTCTCTCTTTCACCAACTGCTTCTCCCTGTTACCTTTTACCTCTCCCTATCACACACCGCATCTCCATGTCATCCTCTGCCTCTCCCTGTCATCCACTTGTGTGTTGCATATTATGAACTTGGGGTGGGTCAGAGGAGGGGAATTAGGAAGAGATAAGTTTTTGTTGCTCTCTACAGATTTTAGTAAACTAATGAACTTTACACAATAAATATAAGAAAGTGAGAAGTTCAAGATTACAGATCACCCCCATTTCCTATGGCATGGAGTTTCTTTATTGTTCTTTATTGTTTTCTTGACATGCGTCTTCATGTCCGACTGTCTCTTATTAATCCCCTCAGTGTCTCCCAGGCATATCCTAAAGGCGGAGTGAGCTACTTATTCCTATTGTTCTTTATAGGTGTCTAGTTTGCCAAATAGCTTGTCCAAAACTTTGCTCATCCACATGACTAACAGGACACTGCACATTCACCAGCAAATCCTCATTCACTGCTTTCCTCAGCCAGTTACAAGTCTGAGGGGAAAACTACAT
This sequence comes from Crinia signifera, assembly GCF_055691185.1. Taxonomy (NCBI): domain Eukaryota; kingdom Metazoa; phylum Chordata; class Amphibia; order Anura; family Myobatrachidae; genus Crinia; species Crinia signifera. The sequence continues at coordinate 53,334,123 of NC_139221.1, read as the reverse complement.
AATAACTGCTTTAGGCTGTACTTATAGTGGAGCTTCCTCTGCTGCCAGATATATATATAAATTGACGGATTAAGAGGTTGTATGTTCAAGCCAATACAGTACATTTAGCATACATCAGACTTGCTTACCCTCCCAGAATGGCTGGGAGGGTCCCGCAAATCGTCTCTCCCTCCCGCCCCCCCCCCCCCCGGTAAGGTGGGCAAGTCTCCCGCATTTTCCCTACAGCCCCCCCCCCTTCCCCGCTGTTTAAAGCTCCGAATTTTGCGGGTCCACAGGGAGGTGCAGGGTGAAAATGATGCGATTCGCTTAATTTTGCGTCATTTTAGCCCCACCCACCATCCACGGACCTGCAAATTGATGTGGCTGCCGGTCATGGGGTCGGGGCTTCGTGACATCAGCATCTCCCCGCCCCCACAACGTAGCCTCTTCCCGCCCCCTTTCACTCCTCTCCTGGCTTCTCCTTGAGAGGAGTTTTAAAAAGTCGGCAAGTATGGCATACATGTGGATTGTGGATGAAAACTAAGGGGTCTATTTACTAAGCTTCGAATGGAGAAAAAGTTGATGGAGATAAAGTACCAGACAATCAGCTCCTAACTGCTATGTTACAGGCTGTATTCAAAAAATAAAAAGAGCTGGTTGGTTGGTATTTTATCTATCTACACTTTATCTCTCTCTAATGCTTAGTACATAGACCTCTAAATTGTTTGACTACTGTAGCATTTCCTAATCTTTTATGATAACGGTAAACTATCAAAAAGACAATAGACTAAAACAGAACTGGGATTGTAACAGTAAAGTAGTGTAAAGATGCCCATGCACTGGTACAATAAGGTCCTTTTTCACACCATTGGGCCGATAAATCATGTGAAAAGTGCCATATGTGTTTTTACCTCCAGATCCGGTCCGATGGGCGGTTCTGTGCACATCTGATCGGGGGCCAGATGCACTAAGCTTCAAAAGTGATAAAATGGATGGACAACCAGCCAATCAGCTCCTGTCTGACATTTTTCAAACTCAGTCTGTGACATGGCAGGTATGAGCTGATTGGCTGGCTGTAAATCACTCTCCATTTTATCACTTTTGAAGCTTAGTGCTAAGAATCGCATATAAATCATATCTAATTAAAATAAATTTGGCCTAGGGGTGCCGTGAAAAAATTTCTTATACTCTAGGGCAGGGGTAGGCAAGTAATTTTTGATGGAGTCCGGAAGTTTGAAATAATTTTGGTCGAGGTCCAAAAAATGCTGCCAATACGGGCACAATGCTGGCAATACAGGGGAAATGCTGGCAATACGGGGACAATGCTGCCAATACGGGGACAATGCTGCCAATACGGGGACAATGCTGCAAATACAATGACAATGCTGGCAATACGGGCACAATGCTGCCCATACGGGCACAATGCTGCCAATACAATGACAATGCTGGCAATACGGGGACAATGCTGGCAATACGGGGACAATGCTGGCAATACAAGGACAATGCTGGTAATACGGGCACAATGCTGGAAATACAAGGACAATGCTGGTAATACGGGCACAATGCTGGCAATACGGGGACAATGCTGGCAATACAGGGACAATGCTGGCAATACAAGGACAATGCTGGCAATACAAGGACAATGCTGCCAATACAAGGACAATGCTGGCAATATGGGCACAATGCTGGCAATACGGGCACAATGCTGGCAATACGGGCACAATGCTGGCACTATGAGCACAATGCTGCCAATACAAGGACAATGCTGGCAATATGGGCACAATGCTGCCAATACAAGGACAATGCTGGCAATACAAGGACAATGCTGGCAATACGGGCACAATGCTGGCAATACAGGCACAATGCTGGAAATACAAGGACAATGCTGGCAATACGGGCACAATGCTGGCAATATGGGCACAATGCTGGCAATACAGGGACACTGCTGGCAATACAAGGACAATGCTGGCAATACAAGGACAATGCTGCCAATACAAGGACAAAAGGCTGGCAATATGTGTACAATGCTGGCAATATGGGCACAATGCTGGCAATACAGGCACAATGCTGGCAATACAAGGACAATGCTGGCAATACAAGGACAATGCTGCCAATACAAGGACAATGCTGGCAATACAAGGACAATGCTGGCAATATGGGCACAATGCTGCCAATACAAGGACAATGCTGCCAATACAAGGACAATGCTGGCAATATGGGCACAATGCTGCCAATACAAGGACAATGCTGGCAATACGGGCACAATGCTGGCAATACAGGCACAATGCTGGAAATATAAGGACAATGCTGGCAATACGGGCACAATGCTGGCAATATGGGCACAATGCTGGCAATACGGGGACACTGCTGGCAATACAAGGACAATGCTGCCAATACAAGGACAAAAGACTGGCAATATGTGTACAATGCTGGCAATATGGGCACAATGCTGGCAATACAGGCACAATGCTGGCAATACAAGGACAATGCTGGCAATACAAGGACAATGCTGCCAATACAAGGACAATGCTGCCAATATAGGCACAATGCTGCCAATACAAGGACAATGCTGGCAATATGGGCACAATGCTGGCAATACGGGCACAATGCTGGCAATACGGGCACAATGCTGGCACTATGAGCACAATGCTGGCAATACAAGGACAATGCTGGCAATATGGGCACAATGCTGCCAATACAAGGACAATGCTGGCAATATGGGCACAATGCTGGCAATATGGGCACAATGCTGGAAATACAAGAACAATGCTGGCAATACGGGGACAATGCTGGCAATACAAGGACAATGCTGGCAATATGGGCAAAATGCTGGCAATACGGGCACAATGCTGGCAATACGGGCACAATGCTGGCAATATGGGCACAATGCTGGCAATACGGGCACAATGCTGGCACTATGAGCACAATGCTGGCAATACAAGGACAATGCTGGCAATATGGGCACAATGCTGCCAATACAAGGACAATGCTGGCAATATGGGCACAATGCTGGCAATATGGGCAGAATGCTGGCAATACAAGAACAATGCTGGCAATACGGGGACAATGCTGGCAATATGGGCACAATGCTGGCAATACGGGCACGATGCTGGCAATACGGGCACGATGCTGGCAATACGGGGAAAATGCTGGCAATACAAGGACAATACACTGTATTGCCAGCATTGTCCCTGTATTGGCAGCATTGTCCCTGTATTGAAAACAGGGACAATGCTGGCAATACGGGGACAATGAAGGCACATTCTGCTCACCTTTTAAAAAATGCACCTCTCTCCAGCAGTGGACGGGGATCGCTGAGACAGCCCGCGCTTGACAGCCCCTGCTCAGGCGTGGGGTGCAGCGTGGCGTCAGGTCCTTCACTCGGCGTGCGGGTGGGAGGGAAGGAGGTCGAAGGGCAGACTTCTCCCCCTGGCACAGGTGCTTCACTCGGCGGGCGTGCGGGTGGGAGGGAAGGAGGTTGAAGGGCAGCGTCTCCCGCTGATCACGCTGGGCGCGTCTTCAGCCGCCGCCCATGTGATAGCTTGCTCGCTCGTCAGGGGAAGGAGACGTCATGTCTCACTTCCCCTGATAACTGTGGGGTCCGGAAATCTGGCGTCCGCGGTCCGGAGATGGACCGCGGTCCGCCAGTTGCCGGTCCTTGCTCTAGGGTGCCGTGATTAAAATAAGATTGGGAACCCCTGGCATATGGTGTATCTTATGCGATCCTGCCTTCCTAGAGACAGTTAGTTGGCAGGGTGTCACATGTGCGGCATACAATACCTCACAGTAGTGTAAGGAGGCCTTAAAAGTTTGTTTTATATTTAAATTTGGAACAATTAGTATTACATCTAGATAAATTAGTTCTGATGTAAGAACATAGAGAGTATTAATATTCTGTTTTTCATATTAGGTTTTCAATTGAGTGTAATATGACATGTTATAAACAGCTTACTGACACCAGACAGCTTTCCTGGAGCATACAATGCACAGAGGGTCACGTATGATCACATTTACGTGTTACTAATTTGATAAATTCTGATTTAGGTTCTGTTTCACAGAAATGTGATGCCAGGGCCGGCGCTACCCACTCAGCAGCTCCTGCAAAGCAGGGAGGCGCCATGCTGAAAAGGCACTGTCTCCCTCCCTGCTCTGCTAAAGCTGCCTCAGCCCTCACTGTCACTGCCTCCTGCACGCCGCCTGCTGCGCCTGTCTGACAGCGGGCAGGCGGCAGTATAAAGAGCTGCTCCCTGCACTGCGAGTGCACAGCAGACGTCAGAGAGGCTAAGCAGCTCCCTGCACCGCGCACACACTGTCCTCCTCCTGTGACTTGCCCCCTCTATCTCACAGACACTTGCGCTGAGGCATGTAGCGCTGTCTGTGAATGCCTGGATGACATGTCATGTCTGGATCTGCCCCCTACCCATTGCTCCCCTTGCATCTCCTCCTTCTCTCCCCTCCTTTCCCCCTCAGTCACGATACGGGTGTAATAGCGTCCTGCCGACGCAGATAGAAGAGGAGGGACTGCACAAGAGTTAAACAGCAAAAGAACAGCGAGTCTTTTATTATACATGTTTACATTTTTAATAATTGTAGATTTTATATTAATTTAGACACTTTTTAAATAATGGGCTGGGTTATGTGCCTAAAGGTGGCCATACACGCTGCAATAGCAGCGTGCGATGCGATGTGCGCTCCTGCAGGCATCGCACAGTACAAAAAGTATGTGCTGCACATACTTCTTGTACTGCTTCCGGATCGCATCACACACACATTGCATGCATGCCGTGCGATGCGATCTAGCCCATAACATATGCGATTCTCGCAGTGTGTATGGGCACCTTTAGTGCCTGCAACATTTTGCGGACACAGCACTGAGATGGTGTATGCATACATGTACATGCACCCGAGATCCTCCATAGGATCGCATGTTGCATACGCTCCCACAATCGGGCTGCAGCTTGTTGCAATGGCAATGTGAAAGGGCGCAAAATTTATGGTTTGCAGGAGGGCGCCGGACACCCTAGCACTGGCCCTGTGTGATGCAAATTGTATCTTTCATCAAAAGTTGGCTGGTTGGAACGATATCTTTCTGATGTGTGGCCGGCATTAGTCGCCCTTCTCTGTACCTGTTCCAATTCATTTATGCCTTTACCTCCTTCCCACCTCCCCCCCGCTGTGTGCGGCATGGTTTGCTTAAGTCACGCCGCACACAGCCAGGTTGCCGGGGCAGGACCGGGTTGCTGGAGGGCAGGGTCGGGCAGCGGCTGATATAGTACTCAGCTGCGCTGCCTGGCCCCATGAGAGACAGTGGTGTTTTTTTTTAGGGAGTGCTCTCCCTAAAAAAACTCGCACAGTGGGGAGCGCTACCTAAAAAAAAGAAAAAGAAAAGGGGGTTTTATATGAATACCTCATTAAAGACTCTGAAATTTAGATATTAAATTATTTGGATACTTTTTTGAATACTATTTAGGAATTGTAACAATGAACAACAACATAGTGTTTTTATTCAATTGCCAGTACATACTCATTTTAATACATCGTATCTATTAAATGTACAGTATTAAATCAGTTGTGAGAGTTTCTCTCTAACTTCTGCATTTTCTTTAGTGCAATTGAAGGTACATTATCTGCAGTTTATATCAGTTGGCACAATAGCAAAAAAGTTAAAGTGTCTCTTTTTCATTAATAAATCTAAAACCAAAATTTGTATACTCAGACAGCCTGTATACTGTTCATTATTATAAAGTTTTTTTTTTAGGCATATAATGAGATCAGACTTACAAGTAATCCTTTTGAAAATCTCTAATTTCCAAAGATGCACTTTAGTAATACATTTATGATCCCCAAGAGAATTCAGTTGGAAAATTAGATTTATTTCATTTAAAGCTTGCCTAACGACGAGAACAGCTGTTCATGAATCGCGTAACAAGTGGCTGCATTACGGTCATTTGAGAAATGGCAAATATCTTCTCTCACACTTCTGATAATGAGGTTGGGATTTTACCATCTAAAGCTTGTAAACCTAGTTAATCACGTGAGTGCATCCATTAACTTTCTTAAAACTTTTCATGTCACAGTTACACAATTTTTTTAATATGTATTTTTATATTGAATTGTCTTTCCAAACGATTTTTCTGATGGGATCAACACATCATTTTACTAAGGTACCTACTTGATAATTAGAGTATCTTCAAAAAGGACACTTGAAAGACTGATCTCATTATATGCCCAATAAATCTATCATTATTATTATTATTATTATTAATAATAATAATAATAATAAAAATAGCAATAATGATACTACTACTGCTACTACTACTACTACTACTACTACTACTACTACTACTACTACTAATAATAATAATAATAGTGTCTCATTGATTGTATGCCTTAAGTTTAAGGTACTTAAGGCATACAATCAACGCAATGGACCCGATTTTTTTATCTCATGGATCTTATGCATCCATAAGATGCATGAGATCCATGAGATAAAAAATTGTGAGCCCCCAATAACCATTGTTAACGCCACCAGCACTATCAATGGCAACCCGAAGCGTGGCGAGCGCAGCAAGCCCGCGAGGGGTGGCGGTATGCGTCCTCCGACCTTTTCATACCCCCACTATCCACGTCGGCGTGGAGTTGATTTTATATAGTGTGGCGAGCACAGCGAGCCACCGAGCCTAAAGCGTGGCGAGGGGACACGGACTACTTTACATGTATTCTGCGTCCCCTCGCGGGGCGCGGTGGCTCGCTGCGCTCGCCACACTATATAAAATCAACTCCACGCCGAAGTGGATAGTGGGGGTATGAAAAGGTCGGAGGACGCATACCGCCACCGCTCGCCACAATTCGATTGGCCAGCGATAGTGCTGGTGGCGTTAACAATGGTTATTGGGGGCTCACAATTTTTTATCTCATGGATCTCATGCATCTTATGGATGCATAAGATCCATGAGATTAAAAAATCGGGTCCATTGCGTTGATTGTATGCCTTAAGTACCTTAAACTTAAGGCATACAATCAATGAGACATCATTATTATTAGTAGTAGTAGTAGTAGTAGTAGGAAAGCAGTACCATAATAATAATAATAATAATTATTGTTATTATTAACATCATCATCCTCATCATTATTATTATTATTAGTAGTAGTAGCAGTAGTAGTAGTACCTGTAATATAATTATCATTATTATTATTAATAATAATAATAATAATAATGATGATGATGATAATTATACTACTACTACTACTACTACTACTACTAATAATAATAATAATAATAATAATAATAATAATACTTATAATAAATATTATTAATGTCATCATCATTATTATTATTATTTTATTATAGTTATATTTTTTAATTATTAATTCATATTTTTAGGGTAAGGAATGAGCTTTATATGTGACAGTATTGAGTGTCAAGATGAGTTACTGTGGACTAAAATGTAAAACAAAGAAAATAGGAAGACAAAGCAGGACTCTATTCTGTCTACTTGTGGTAGGGAACATATATTGTAATCTCGTCTGGGGAAGAGACTGAAGAAGTGCTCTCTGCAGATGCTGTGAAATATGTGTGCACTATATAAATAACTGGTAATAAATAAAATGGTACTTATGTATTATCTGGGCTCCCATGTTAAATGCACCCCATTTTTTCATACCCCTACTATCCAACTCTGCATGGAGTTGATTTTATATAGTGTGGCGAGCGCAGCGAGCCACCGTGCCCGAAGCGTGGCGAGCGGACGCGGTCTCATAAGAAAAACGGGAGCCCAGATATTACATAAGTACCAATAAAATTATATTCCACAAAATATAGTCCCAATTAAGACACTGACAAATGGGAATGTTGTTATTTACTGATGTCAATGAAGATCTGGCTAATTTAATTGGACCTTTGCAATAATGTAAAGCTTTAATATAAATAAAATAAAAAAGTACAATAATGATGAAAACACTTGAAGGACTTTTCTTTTGTATATGGTCCCACTGTGCACTACAACTAATGCACATGCCTGTCAGATATGGACAGGGGTGGATTGGACATAGACCTTAAAGGGAATAATTCTGGTAGACGGTGGCACCACTAATCAGCCAGTCACTTATTTGTCTGTAATTTGTCATGTGGAGGTTTGTGGGTTGTCACAGCAGCTTAACAGTCTGGAGGCCACTAGACTACCAAGCACATTGAAACCTTCAACCCAGGGAAGTGGTGTATTAATCCTGCCCATTTTAGTGTTGGCTCCACCTACATTTGAATTGGTGCTGCTCAAGTGAGGCCACTTCCAGAAATTTTTCCAGGGCCACTTTTAGTTCCCAATCCGCCCCTGGATAAGGAATATGAAGTGATAGACTATTGTATAAACATATTTTCATAATAACCATACCAATTCCCTATTACAAATATAGCAGCACTGTCTTACCTGAGATAAAACAAAATATATTTTATTACTGAGTATCAAAATAGCACTAGTTTTTTTTTTATTCCTACATAATAATAAATCTAAGGCTTATGAAGGATCCTAAGCAGTGCTATAAATAATGAGCAAACTAATTATAGAATATGTCATGTCCACCAGAAAATGTTTTCTTGCATTTACATTTTTGTTTTTTTTGGTTGTTGCAAATTTGCAGTATTTTATACTATTGTCATATATGTCCTATACCTATGACAAATCTGAGACAGTTACCCATAGCACCCTTGTTGAAATATCCAAATCACATATTGCATAAAGACAACACACAGGAATACACATGACTGAGCCTTAGCTGGTTCTCCCACTCTCTCAGCTCTTCCCAGTGTAATGGGGTTCTGACCTCTCTTTGTGTTTTCAATTCCTTTATTAGTGTCTCCATTAGTTAACCTCTAACCTTCAACTATTCGTCACATCTGCCCACCTTGCCTGAAGCCTGCCCCACTGACATGTACCTAGTTTCCCACAGGTTCCGTGTAGGATCTCACAGTAGTTACAGCCTGATCAACATAAGATGCATTTTAAGGGCCAGATGTATCAAGCTTCACAAAATGATAAAATGGAGAGTGATAAACCGTCAGCCAATCAGCTCCTACCTGTCATGTTACAGGCTGGGTCTCCACTTCATCCCTTTTTTAAGCTTTATTCATCTGGCCCTCAGCACACTGCAGACGGATATGGCGGATATCTGGAAACTGCGCATGTGACACAGAAAGCATTCTATTAACACATAATGGATTATGCTGGAACTGCGTAAGTAAATATTAATAAACAAAAAATAAAAAGCAATTCCCTAGTGGGCATGTGCTGTACCAAGCACACACACACACAAATGGAGATTGAAATTTCATGGTCAGAAAAACAAAACTCATATTTGCCAGCAAGAAGATGTATGAAATGTAAGGAAACTAATGTGGGTGTTTTTGTGATTCTAAGTATAAAAACAACGGTGGCAGCTGTCTCGGATGTGGACACGGGATGGTATAGTGCCCTACATGCAGAGCTAGACTAGCCTCTCACACAAATCCCCTAAAAGAGTGATGTTTGACTTGTGCCCTCCTCCAAATGGTGGGATTATAAAGTGAGAGTAATGAGGCCTGTGTGACCTCCAGGGTTGGGTAGACATAACACTGGAAAGACTTAAAGCTAAGGGTCAATAGGGGGAAATGTATATATAACCTCAGGGATTTTCAGGAAAGCAACATATGAGTGTGATTTGTGAAGAACCCAGTGTGCTATATGTTATTTGACTCTGTGCTGAAAAGATTTCAGAATTAGAAAAATAAACAAAAACTAAAGATGGAGAAAACAAAATTTTACTTCTTTTTTGAGGGGGGGGGATTCTAGTTCAGTCACTGGGAAACTTACTGCTATTGCAGTATAATATGATGGTATTTAGCTTTATTTGTAATAGATAAGAAATGAATATAACCGCTACTAATATACTTTTAAGATAACTGTACTCATGTAAAGCAAAATGCTACTTTTGCAAAGCTGTAATTTATGCGAGATGTAGTTGCCAAAAGGTAATAAACATGCGCTATGTAGATAAACATGATTGGGCACTGATAGCAAATACAATAACAATTGTTATTGACATCAGTAGGACCACTTTGTAGAACCACTGTGTGCAGTGATTACTACAGACGCCCTTCTAGGCAAACTGTCCACAAGTTCCAGGACAACAGCAGGTGGTATGTATGTATTAACATTTGGCCTTAAGTACAGCGACCAACTGTGACACAACAGCTTTACATAATAGTAAAGGGCATGGACCTCTGTACAAAGTGTTTTTATTGAAACCCACACATTAGTGGCCATTTTGAACTCATGTGTAATGGTATGCATGGGACAACTGCTGTTCTTTCTTAGGTCTCGGTTAACACTCATCAGTCCCTGGGTTGTAGTTTTGGGGGTCTTCCAGGCCGAGGAACATTCCCACAATGACCATTCTTCCATGCATTAATAACAATGGACACAGTGGATTTAGGGACCTTCCTAACATCCGCAATGATTCTCACACTCATACATCTTAATGAGAAGCCTACGGTGATACCCTGATTATCTCCTTCCGGCAAGGCATTTGGTTAGCTAATTAGCTAATCATTTTATACATTCACGAACACATGTCTGCTACAGGAGCACATAATTTTGCTTGCACTGGGATGTCCAATCATTTTTGTCTATTAGTGTAACTGGTTTCCTCCAGGAGACTTGGCTTCATTGCGATAATGTAGTAGAAAACAATTCATACACAATATAGTATGTCTCCCAGCAGTATTATCAATAACTAATAAATCTGCATTCACCATTGTCAAATTATAACAAGACACAAGCACAATATTAAACGTTTTACTAAGGGCCTAATTCTAATTGCTTCGGTCCCAAGCATGTTCGTAGACTGACTTAGAGCAGAATCAGAATCACAAACAACAACAACATACTTGCATATACAAGGAATTTGGTTTGGATTGCTGAGTCCATGGGGCCAGGGGATAGTCAGCGGGGGTGGGTGGTGGTCCGTGATGCCAGGTTGAGGTGGTGTAGCCATACCAACTGCCTTTGTAGTTTCACCGGGAGCTGGTGCAGACTGTCGGAGAACCTGCAGGCCGGAAATCCCTGTGTCCTGTGCCTGTTTTTTCCTCCTCAGGGGGTCCCCCTGGGACGATGGTGCTGCAGCGCTGCCTCAGGGGATCTCAGCGCTAGGATCCTTCACTCCTCCGGGGGTTCCCCTGAGCTGGTGGTGCTGCTGTGCTGCCTCAGGGGCTCTCAGCGCTAAATCCTTCCTCCTTCTCCGGGGGTCCCCCCGTGCCGATGGTGCTGCCGGGGGCTGACACCACGCTGCCACCAACACCAGGAGCTCTCACTGCTCACTGCTATGCTGCTGGGGGGGCGCAGGGCTGCCCGCCTCCAGCCTGATTGCGCTGTGTCCTGCTCCAGAAACTCTCGGCGCTTGCTTCACCAGCCTTTCCGCTCTCCTCCAGCCTTGCCTCCTCCGCTACGCTCTCCTTCACCACCACCACGCTACTCTGGAGGCCGGGGATGGTGGAGCTCCGTGGATAGAAGGTCGGAGCTCCACATGTGTGCGACCATCCCCGGCCTCCACCAGAAGATCTGCTAACAGGGTAGAAATTATTCGATGGTCAGTGACATTGGAATGATTTCGGCCCCGTACGCTATCCTGCGAATGGATGTTTATACAAAACATCCATTTGCAAAGCGGTGGGGATGTGCGGACTACGGTCAGGGGGTGGGGCATTCGGGTGGGTGGCAGGCTGCGTTAGATGGCTTGCTAAGCAGCGAAGGTATGATGCTTAGCAAGTCAACCAGAATCACCCCCTAAGTTCATATCAATACACACATTAATCATTTTCATAATACCAAATAGAAATATGCTTTCTGTGGAGTGATTGCTTACATCACTAGTGGAAAGTGGAAAAAGACTTCTTTGCACATACACAGAGTGAGAGTGAGGTACCGTAGTTCTGGCTGAGAGACTAGGGCAAGCAATGTTGCTTAGGTGGTGCTGGAAGACAAGGCTACCAAGTACACGGTGTGTGTGTGTGTGTGTGTGTGTTTGGGAGCAGTGCAGAGGATGCAGTATATTCCCAGCAGTGTAAGGAGTGTGCAGTTCAGCATGGCAGCTCTATCACCCTCTCTCTGTCTGACTCCTGTCACCCTTCTCTCTCTCTCTCTCTGCCTGACCCCTCTCACTCTCCACACTCTCCCTCTCTGTCTGATCTCCTCTCTCTCTCTCCACTTTTTCTCTTTGCCTGACGCTCCTCTCACTCACCCCATTCTCTCTCTGCCTGACACCCCTCTCTCTCACTCCTCTCTCTCTGCCTGACCCCCCTTTAACCCATCTCTCCCTCTGCCTGACCTCCCTCTGACCTCTCTCTCTCTCTCTCTGCCTTAGACCCTCTCTCCCTCTCTTTGCCTGACTCCCCCTCTTCCCCCTCTCTCTCTAGAATACCCCTTCTTTTTCATCCCTCTCTCTACCTGACTCTCCTCTATCACCCCCTCTCTCTCTACCTGATCCTCCTTTTTCTCACCCCCCTCTCTCTCCCAGACTCCACCTTTCACCCCTCTCTGTACTTGACAACCCCTCTCTCTTACCCTCTCTTTCTATTTTACAACCTCTCTCGCCACCTTCTTTTTATCCCTGACACTAACTCTCTCACCCCTCTTTTCTCTATTCTCTCTCACCCTTCTCTTTCTGTCTGACACCCTTTTTCTCTTTCTCTCTCTCTCTCTCTCTATTCCTTATGCTCTCTCTAACCCCCTTCTTTCTCACCCTTTACCTCTCCCCCGTCTCCTTATCCATGACACATATATCCCCCCCCTCTCCCTCTATCATGGGCAACCTATCTCTCTCACACCCTATCTCTCTATCCCTGACACCCTCTCTATCCCTGACACTCTCGCTCTCCCATCTCATTTCCTACCTTACCATGTATACCCCTCTCTCCCTTACATTCTCTCTCTCTCTCTCTATATATATATATATATATATATATATATATATATATGTTCTCTCTTTCTCCATGACTCCCTATTTCTCTCATTCTCCACTTTCTCCTCCTCTGTTTCTCTTTCTCTCCCCTCTCATTCCCCCTCTCTAGCTAATTATCTAGGGAAGGCATGTCCAAACTATGGACCTCCAGATGTTGTGAAACTACACATCCCAGCATGCCTTGCCAAGTTTTAGCATTCCCTAATAGCAAAACTGTGGAAATGCATGATGGGACTTGTAGTTTCACAACAGCTGGAGGTCCCGAGTTTGGACATGCCTGGAAGGGGGAGGGCATCAACATTTATCTTGCCTCTGTGCAACATGGACAAACTTACACTACTGTGTACATGCATACATCAAATCACATTTAACTAGCCATTTGTGGAAAAATGTAACATTTGTGGACCCAAATTTGCAGCTGTGGGGGCATGCTGAACAGCTCCGTGAGCTACTGGCTATGCCCCAAGCCCCTCTGGCTGCAAGAATAGATGCTGTACGACAGAGGGGGACTCCCAACTGCTCCCCCACCGCGGGACACTGCTGGCCGCAGGAAGGACATGGGAACGTCCTAAAAAAAAAACGGGACGTTCCTGCGATAAGCGGGACAGTTCATAGGTATGCTTTAGATAATAACGCAAATGACTAAGAGTAACACTGCCTCATCCCTGTGCACCAATGCTCATAAATGTAATTTTCCTCAGATGCTGTTAAAAGGGGTCATGAAGTATCTACCTGGGGATTTAGTTATAGAGATTGGTGTTGTTTTCGATTGCACATTATACATTAATCAGACAGCAGAATACAGCATAGGTCCCATTTTTGTATGATATTTGTGTTTATGAAAAAAAAACGGCACTTTCATACTTGGCTGTAAAGTGTGTTATAGAGAGCTAGATGTGAAATTCTAAAAATAAAGCTTCTGGGTCAATTCTCAGATAAAGACTTGATTGTGAAAGTTGTACTATTTTGAAAAGTCACACAGTTGTCAAACCTACCTATATTTTATGATGTTTTTGACAAGTATTCGCTATATTTGCAGATCTTGTCATTTATACGACTCCTGTTTTTTATGAGTCAAAGCATCATTTCACAAGTGTATTTTTGTCTGTGAGGTTAGATTGAATAGAGAATATGTGAAAAGCACCTCGTCCAATTGGCAGACAGAGATATACAGCAATCTAATAGCTGCTATATTTGCTGTCAGTAGCACGGGTCCCCTCTTGGGTCACTTACCTGCTGAGAAAAATATGAAGGAACAGAACAAATTTCTAGAAATGCCAATATACTGTAGGCTGAGAGAGTTGGGAGTTAATGCAAAACTTTGTAGCAACTTTACACATGAAGAAACCTCCCTGTTGCAACGCAAGGGGTGGAAACACTTTATGAAGGGTGCTGGAATAGCTTACATACAATGGCGTGGTGGAGGAGGGAGATGTTCAAGGGGGGTTATAATCATAGGTGCCGATTCTGTGGGTGCTTGAGGGCCCGAGCACCCACAGAAACTGATGAGCACCCACCCACTTAGCAGCTACCCAACCGCCCGTGTCCCACTGCACTCCCCCTCCCTCATCGCTGGAACAGGTACTGTGTGGGTATTTATGTACCTGCACTGAGGGGGCATTTATGTACCTGCACTGTGGGGACATTTATGTATTTGGCACTGTGGGGGCATTTATGTATTTGGCACTGTGGGGGGCATTTATGTAATTGGCACTGTTGCCATAATTTGAATATTGGAGATAACTGTGCTGCGTAATATGAATCAGTATTATTTTGTGGCCACGCCCCATTCCCATGAAGCCACTCCCCTATATTTTTGGCTTGAGCACCCACCAGCAAAAACATAAATCGGCACCTATGGTTATAATAATTAAAAGATAGATTTATTAGTTTTATATAAATCCCTGGCCAGTGAAAGTAACAAAACAACTTATAAACACATAAAATACTTTTAGCAACCCATAATTGGTCATCGACTGTTAGATTTTAAAAAACTCTGCCCACTTAATGGTATGGTGTTAGTACAACTGACAGGCTGATCCGTTTAGTAGTATTGCCAATTTAAAATAATCAACTCACTGGGGGGTATTCAATGCCGCAACGAGCGGCCGCAGGGGCGGATTGGCCTGCCGGGAAACCGGGCTGTTTCCCGGTGGGCCGGCCCATAAAAGTCATAAAGGGGCTGCTCACCTCCCAGGCTGGGCTGCGGACTTTGCCCCAAACAAATATGGCTGCAACTGTAGTAAACATGTCCGCGGGAGGGCTGGTGCGCATGTCCGGCAGCAGCTGCTCCCGCGGTCCTGTCTTTCTCTGCAGTGTCACAGGCCCGGCGTCTGTGTGAGGAAGCTATGAGTGCAGGGAGCGGCAGCCAATGAGAGGCGCTCTCCCTGCTGTACACTACTGCTGCCGGCTCCCAGTTCAAACTTCAGTCACATTGACTGCATTGGAGACAGCAGCGCCGGCAGCACAGAGCAGAGCTCCCGCCTGTCTCCCAAGTTCCCAACCCCCTGTAATGTCATGACAGCACATCGTGGAAAGGGGGCGGAGCTTCACGAGTGGAATGGGCGGAGCTACGCGAGTGGAAGGGGCGGAGCTACACAGGAGCACAATTAATGAAAGAAAGGAGAAGTACTGTAGATCCACTGCCAGCCAGCTTGTAAGGTGAATAAAGTGGTGGTGCTGGCGTTACACAGCACTACTACTGGTGCGGGTATTATGCAGTTTCACTACTGTCAGCAACTGGTGTGGGCATTATGCAGCTCTGCTACTGTCGGCAAATGGTGCAGGCGTTATGCAGAGTCACTACTACTGTCAGCAACTGGTGCGGGTGTTACGCAGGGCTAGTACTATCGGCAACTGGTTCGGGCGTTACGCAGGCGCTAGTACTGTCAGCAACTGTTGTGGGCATTATGCAGCTCTACTACTGTTGGTAAATGGTGCAGGCGTTATGCAGCGCTACTACTATCGGCAACTGGTTCGGGCATTACGCAGGCCCTAGTACTGTCAGCAACTGGTGTGGAAAAACAAAAGAGAGTGGTAGATTGCGCTAAGATTATGATGATTTAGATTAAATTGGATAAATTAAATGGATAATTTAAAAAGAAAAAGGGAAGGGTGGTCAGGTGTGTACAGAAAAAGGGGTTTTAATCATACAACAATGTATATTACAATAAAAGACATAAAGCACAAAAAATTCATTGAAATAGAAGTATAAAAGTAACGTTCAGATCAATAGTCACCCGTATATCATCTGAAGAGCCAGTAGGTGGGATTTTTTCCCCCCAAGGAGGATAATAAGGAGCCACACTTTTTAGAGGGACAATTTGTAATCCAGGTGTTACTGGGGAGCTGATGCTCAGGTAGCGCTGAATCCTCAACCCCAAATTTGAAGCCAGGCCTTTAGGAGGTGGTGTACCCCCAAATGTTCTTAGTTGCCATGGGGTAGGTGGGTGGGTGACCCAGCGCCTCTGCAGGCTGTGCTCTCCTCTCCATCTTCAGTAGCAGCAGCAGTAGTGGTGGTGGCGGGATGCCAGATTCTGGGCTCCGGGCTGGACTAGACTAGATTACACAGTTTGCAGTAATGGGGGTATACTGCAATGGGCACTACTCCTGGCATTGTGTAAGGGGCACTACTGTTGGCAATATGTATAATAGGCACTACTGGGTGTAATTTGTGAGGGGCAATAATGGGGCATTGTGTAAGGGGCACTACTGGTGGAATTATGTGTATAAGCAGTACTTGGGGCATTACGCATAGCATAATGTGTGGCATAATGGGCATTACGGTGTTCTGCATATTGTGTAATGGGCATTACAGTGTTCTGCATATTGTGTAATAAAGCTCGCAGCTTTATCTGTGTCTTTTAAATGGAATAAAAGTTTTTGAACTGTTCTTGTCTGCGGGAAGCACTGCAGCTGCCTGCTCCATATGGTCCGACCACACCAGGAATGTGCTGCTGGGCCCAGTGGTACAGGGATGGAGGGTGCCATCCAGTCGGCGGCGTCTAGATGTTTGAAGTAATTAGAAAAACCATCTATTTATTTTAGGAAGTAAAATATATATATTTATACAGTATATATAGACCACGGGGGGCACTCAATCCCACTGGGGTTTTTTGCTGCGGTGCCTTCCAATATGATTTTGTAGATTGCAGAAGAAATGGCGGCACTCATAGGCTTTGTAGAAAAAACTTTTTTATAGAAACATTGGCAAAGATAAAGGTTTCGGGGATGTCCCCCATTTTCAAGGTGCAGAGTGATATATATATATATATATATATATATATATATATATATATATATATATATATAAAATCCACAAACTGCGGCACTCTGATTGAAGTGTGTAAATGAAGACTCAAATCATGGTTTTGATGCACAATGATTTGAGTCTTCATTTGCACACTTCAATCAGACCGCAGTGCCGCAGTTCCTAGATTATATAAATTTAACATAGAAAAACAACAGTGTAAAAAATGCGAAGCTCAATAAAAAAATTGCCTACATGTGTTATCGCTAAAAAATTCGGAGATATACTAAAAGTTATAAGATATATATATATATATATATATATATATATATATATATATAGATAGATAGATAGATAGATAGATATATATATATATATATATATATATATATATATATATATATAGATAGATAGATATTGTAATATGTGATGGCTGTTTTCTATTTTTAGCACCTCTCAATGATTTTTTTGCTGTTGTGGAGCCCAAAACTTTTTATGTTATTCCTGCTGTGGGGGCTAGCGTTTAATGTTTTTTTTTTTTTTGTCTGATGTCATGTGTTTTTCTCCTGTTGGGGCCACCAATGTTTATTTTTTTTTTTCTGTTTGGGACAATGTTTTTTCTTTTGGGGCCAGTGTGTTTTTGTCGTGTGGGGGCATATGTTTTTGTTTTCTGTGGGGTTTTATATTGGGGGTCAGTATGTTTGTTACCTGTTGGGGTTGCGGTGAAAGTTTCAATAATGCAGCCAATGGTGGCAGTGTAACAGCATTAGCATAAAGTTGCATATGCAACTGCATCAATAATACAAGGCAGGCTGCAACTGCATGCAACTCTAAATCGGATTCAATTATTAGGGACCCGCCCCCTCTTGACAGACTCCACCCCCTCAGCAGACCCCGCCCCCAGGGCTGCTTCCATAAATTTCCCGGGCTGTTTTTACATCCCAATCCGCCCCTGAGCGGCCGGCAAGGGGGTTAAACAGCGAGGATTGCTGAAAACCAGCGATCCTCGCTGTTTAACCCCCGCGCCGGCCGCTCGCTCTATTCAACGTTCTGGGGAAATCCTCGCCGTCACAGGACGGCGAGAATTCCCCAAAACAGCGAGACCCACGGCTGCTGCAGAAAACTCGCAGTTTTTAGCCGCGGGTCTCGCTGCTTCTGGAGCCGCATCCGCCAATTCCCCCTCGCTCAAAAAACAGAGCGAGGGGGAATTGGCGGATGCGGAGGCTGTGTTGAATGCTGTCAGGGTGAGTGGTGACAGCGAGCAGGAAGACCTGCTCGCTGTCACCACTCGCAAACAGCATTGAATACCTGCCATTGTTTTACAGTCCGATTAGTGGCTATATTGATATGTAGGGTGACATTTAATAGGATGAGAAATCCAGAAAGTGAGAGATTTTGTAAGATTATTTTAAAGCGGCAATCATTTACACTACAGAATCAAACTGGGTTTGCAGTGTAAATGATTGCCGATTTAAAAAAAACTGGAGATTTCTTATCTCTTGTCTGGGTCTGGTTTTTACTAATGTAGGGTACACACCAGGACGACCTGCTCACGATGCACATCGTGAGCGGGTCGTCAGTGTCTCGTCCGACCCGCTCACGATGACGCGGGAGGGCACGACCCGCTCACGATGTGCACCGTGAGCGGGTCCGATCCGATGGCGACCCGCACCCGGTTGTATGGTCGTCATTGAGATCCTACCTGCAGCAGGTAGGATCTCAATAACGACCGACCGACCCGCGGGACCGCGCATCGGATCGGAATCGCTCCACACCAGCTCAGAAAAGGGCCCAATCAGCACACAATCTGCATCCAATTGATCGGAATCGGATCTAGATTGTGCTGATCGGGCCCTAGTCGTCCTGGTGTGTACCCAGCATTAGTCCCGCTCAGCAGACATTTTACCCTTCCTCAATGTGTTGTTCAGGGTGCAGTTTGGTTCTTGCGAAAACCTGACAGTGTGAATTTACTATGTGACACTTTTCATACCCTCTGCAACTTCGGTGAGTTTGACGGTTACAATTAGAGGGACAATCACTTTAAATAGAAAAAACACACCTGGCTTTATATTTAATGTTATTGCTCCTTTAAATCCGGGGAAGACTTGACTCTGAAAAGTACCACATAGTAAATTTACCCCAATGTTCTTCTCTTTTACTTACTTAAAAAACAAAAGTAATAAAGTGAACTGCGACTCCCAGCAACATTGCTGCCTCATAACCAGAAAAATCTCCCTGGAGTCAATAGTTCATATACAGTAAGATAAGGGGAGCATTAGTACCAGAATGATAACAATTATTATTTTATAAAATATAACATAATACTCATGTTTCAATGGTACCTTTACATTGCATCACTTGCCACATCATCAAATCATAGAAGCGGAAATGAACCAAAAGGAGGGGCTATCACACCCCGAGACATTTAATCCACACTTGTCAGAAACTTCACACTGGTATCTATTACATCCCACTATCCACACAGACAGAGAACTCTTAATGCTCCAGGCTGCAGCTTTAGGGTCATTCCTGAGTAAGAAAAGCTTGTCATTGAAAAAATAAAACAAAGATTTTACCTGAAACTAGAGGAAAGTGGAACTAAACTATCTATCTATCTATCTATCTATCTATCTATCTATCTATCTATCTATCTATCTATCTATCTATCTATCTACCTACCTACCTATCTATCTACCTACCTACCTATCTATCTATCTATCTATCTATCTACCTACCTACCTATCTATCTACAGTATCTATCTATCTATCTATTTATCTATCTATCGTAATGTAGTGCATACTCTATTAATGTGCAGAACGTCATCTGTAGCATATGAATCAGGCATACTGTATGATAGTCATCAGATGTGAACATGTTTGATACATATGGAGATGTACATATTGGGGCTAATTCAGAACCCTCATTACGCCTGATGCTTGGGTTCTATGCATACGCAGGGGCCCTTATTCTGGTTATCTCGCAAAGGCAAATTCCTTCTCAAATGGACAAAAACATGTGCACTGCAGGTGGGGCAGATGTAACATGTGCACAGAGATTTAGATCGTTGTGTTTCCCTCTGTGACTCATCACTAACTGGTGAGTAGCTACTGGGATGCCCTCCTTGTACTGGCATATGGGTGCAAGGTGTGCAATGCACAGTCAATGATCTGCACACCCTGCACCCAGTTAATAACACTCCTCTCTCTGTTGGTCCGGACCTGGCTGTGCGACTGTAAAAATCACTGGGAAAATGGCTGCTACTATTTTCCAGTGATTTATGCATGCGCAAATGAGGTGTTCCCAAGAAAAGTGTCATGGGTGCCATGTTCCTGGAGACCTTCCAGAGTCTACTGTACTGCCAGAGAGGAGGTGGCCCAACCAAAACCTGCATGCGGACCCCCTCCTCTTATTCCCTTAATTGTCATTTACTGTTTATGATTTTACTGCATTGTAAGCTTGCAGCAGGGCCCTCCTACCTCCATGTCTGTCTGTTGTTACCCAGTTTGTCTTATCACTGTCTACTATTGTAAAGCGCAATGGAATCTGCTGCGCAATATAAGAAACTGTAAATAAATAAATAAATAAATAAATTGTCAGTATTCATGCTTTATAGTCCATGGTGCACTGTGGGGAACTGTTCTTAAACTATTTATTTTATGTGTCAAAAGCTCAGTTTTGAGGAGGCCCTTTACTATGTCCTTCGTGCATTATAATATGTTTCCATCATCATCATCCCCTCAATATACATCACATTTTGCTTACAGTTTTATCCAAAGTGAAACACTCTACTGAGTTCAGAATTCAGTCACCATGTCAACAAACACCACATGTTATCCCTAACCCTAAACATTAGAGGTATGGTTAGAAATCTGTACTCATCTGTACTCATCACTGTAAATTCTTCATGACTCGGCTAGAACTCTGTAACATGCTGACCACCAGAACACAAAGTACCACCCAGAGCAGGTAAGTGAAGCTGCGCCACTAGGAGAGTTTTTTCAACATTCTATTCATGTCAGGAGCAACCCAGCAGTGGCGACAGGTGGCTCTGCATAGAACTCATGATACTTTCACTGCTGCCCATGCTCTGCCCTTTCATGATGTCTTGTCCCTAAACTGAAGCCTCCTTGCAGACAGCAATTAGACACATCTTCTGCATGCAGATCACCACCCCCCTCCCTGTGCACTCATATTACATAAAAAAGGATCAGCAACTATGAATCAATAGGGGCATCTGTTACCCCAGCAGTACCTCAAGTTCCTGGAGGGAAATCCGTCACTTAGTCCTACCTCATTGCTACTTCGATTATGGATAACTGGGTAGACAGCAACTAGGTAGACAAGCATTAGGTCTACACCACTAGGTCAACATGCATGAAGGTCGACATGACTGAAGGTCGACGTGGGGTTAGGTTGACAGGGTCATTAAGTCGACATGGGAAAGGTCGACAGTCAAAAGGTCTACATGTGGTTTTTCATCTTTTTTGAACCCCGAATGTCGACACAGTCAACATGGACACTAAAAAAAAGTGCACTGCGCTCGCCTTGTTTCTGGCACGCGTGCACGGCACACTATTTAATTCTACCACCATGCCCTAATGGATGGAAGGGCATGAAATACCGCCTGTCGGCACATGTATAAAAAAAAGTGAAAAACCCCATGTCGACCTTTTGACTGTCGACCTTCCCCATGTTGACCTAATGACCCTGTCGACCTAACCCCATGTTGACCTTCAGCCATGTCGACCTAGTGGTGTTGACCTAGTTGTTGTAGAGCTAGTGACCGTATCCCACCATATCCTCCACGGTCCTAAACTTTACCATGTTTTTTTGTATAAAATAAATGATTCTTCCATTTTAATTCTGGATTTCCACCAGGAGTTAAAGTGTGTGTGTGGGGGAATGGAGTTCCACCACCAGGAACGGTGAGGTGAAACAAATTAAACCCCCATATTGGCTTTGCACAGTAATTCTAACAGAAAAGAATTATAATTTGCAGAAGAGGCCAAAACACATACGACTGGCCGTGGCTCTGTCTAATGGGGGTAGAGGAGCGGGGTCATTCGGCAGCAGTGCTAAATGAGTTCCCCCATCTCTCCAGGGTATTGTTCAGCCCTGATTTCCACAACCGTAGATCAAGGCCCATGCATATTTATTTTACACATATACATATTTACATTTGACATAAACACTGGGGGGGAATGTAACGGCCTGCAAGATGTAGGAAGTGCAACACTTTAATCAAGTTCTCCCGTTGTTGTTTTTTTCAACGGTGATCAATTACATGGCAAAACTAGCCGTGTAAATGATTGCCGCTTTAAAAAATATATATTTGTATGAATATGTCCACTATACGATATTTAGCTAGATTAGCATACAGTACGCATCCAGTAGCTTATACAGTTCCGCAGTCAGTGTGAGGTAGGCTTTGTATCTCCACCACAGAGCAGGACAGAAGTCATTTTATTCAAGCCTGCACAGCCTCCTCCTCCTCATCTGCCGACCTTTCACAAATTATATGAAGAAAAATGTAATGAGATTTTCAATATAAGACCGGTAGTCATCACTCAGCAGCCCGAACTTACTTCCAAACAATCCCATTAAACTCGACTTCATTTTAAGGAGAGTAATTAAGATGAAGTTTAGAGAGATGACTTTTCATGGTCCGGTGGTCTTGAATAGTCAGGTACTTATTGAAAACAACTTTACAGCTTGTTCACATAGAAAAAGAGAAATTAATAAGAGTCATATTTTCCCCTTAATATGACCTTTTTTCCATAACTGGTGACATTTTGTTTCTTGAAGCTACAAAAAAAACCCCAAAAAACATTTTAATTCACTTAAGCAAAATAGGAAACAAATGCATTGAAAGCATAGTAAAGAGTTACTTTTATTTGTGCAATAAGTGAAATCATCTACAAAGGTCATTTCAGCCTCGTTCATCAATAAACAGCTAAATACACTGCATGTTCTGTTCATCCGAGCGATGCTTTCTAGTGGGAACCCAACTACAATTTGGAGGGATTTCAGAGGCTTTCAAAATAGCTACAAATGTGGTTGCAATGAAGGAAACGAGAGTGATGATCGATATAAGCATAAGACGTTAAAATGCCATCAAGGTTCCAAAGGTAATTTGTCAAAAACTCCAAGGCATGCATGATGGGTATTTAGGACAGTATTTTAAAGCAAATGTTATATGTTACAGTTTGCAATTAAAACTATTGCAGCACAACAAAACATGGATAGTTAGGCCTGGTACACACCAGAACGATCCTGATTGTTAGTAGATCATTAGCAGATTGTGTGATGCTCGCACGATCTGTTGGAGCCACACAATCTGCTAACGATCTGCATCCAATCTGATCCCAATCCGATCTGAGTCTGTATCCAGTTGAATGGATCTTTTACAGATCCTCACTGCAGCAGGTAGGATCTGTAAAACGACCAAACGACAGCGGGGACGCGCATCGGATTGGAATCGGATCGGAATTGGACCTAAACATGCCCAATCTACACACAATCTGCATCCAATCGGTCGGAATTGGATCCAGATTGATGGAATTGAGCCCTAATCGTTCTGGTGTGTACCCCCCCTTACAGTTCGTCTGGTTGTAAGGTTGCTGCAATGTGGTAGATTATTTTTTACAGGCACAATTGTTTTTACCACAGACTTAGAAATTGCCAACTGCAGTGGCAGCCCGGAATCAAATGCCCCCTTTCACCCTTCATTAAAACTGGCCTGCTTGTTCGCCTAGTCTTTTAGACTTTTTTCTTAACTATTTCATGCCTAGAGGCCACTAGACTGAACAGCAGTTTTAAAATCATTATCTCCTATAAAAAGTGTATTTTAAGATCACCAGTGCACGGTGTGCTCTTCTTTGAACCTCTACAAAACTTAGAAGATATGCCAACTAGTGACAGCTTTTTATTTTGACAAAAAAATAAAAGGCCAAATAAAAATTTCACCAGCACCGAGCTCTTCAGAGATTTATGTAGTCATTGCTTAAAAGCCTCTATGTGTGATGTAATACACTTCAACAAATAAAAGTTTAACAGAAAGAAAGGGCTGTTTGCTCTTTGAACAAACAGACTTACTGGCAGTTGGTGTGAACTGCAATGCAGCCCCTTTGCTGTAGCAGCCACTGGTCACCATCAATGGGACTGTCACTGCTTTCAGTTTTCAGATCTTCATGAAAACAGTGGACACATTGGGACTCCAGAGATAATTGTGTAATTGACATCCACAATTTTGTGCATACATCACCAGTACATATGGTATCGCACATCATATATTTATGCGTACAGCGCTATGAAAGATATAATATTGTGATGTTGATGGAGCTATGTTGTGCCCCCCTTATCATTGTTCACATATTATTGTTCTGATTGTACATGATGGTAATTTTCATATTAGTATTTCAATTCCCATGGAGTCTTACACAAATCCTAAATCAAGGGGAACTATATCACATTAGTATAAGATAACTAGAATTTTTTCTGCAGTATTTTCAATTTATAGATTTTTTTACATAGGCAGTAGTGGGTTAAGGGGGACTGAAACCTCCCCAAACAGGGGTAGACTGTGCCTCCCCAAGCCGATGGTCCTGCTCAGTCATTTTTTCCTCCATCTACTGATCCCATACCTGCATCTCAGACCAGAAATATACAGAATGGCAGTTGCTCAATCAATGTATTTGTCTATCACAGGTGCATTTAAAAGAAAGGGTAACCTACACAAGAAAAAAATGTTCCCTCAGCATGCTGCAGAGGATCAACAAATGAAACTTACATCCTGCATGATAATAGTGATGACTGGATCTCAGTTACATACATTTGCAAACATGCAGTAAGCCACCAGCCATAGTATGCCATATCTGATCTGGTGGTCCTACACTACAAGCTAGTAGAACCTACTTTGTGTTGTTAATTTATGGATGCAATGGTAACACCTGTATAGGGTAAGGAGGTAATAATGTGGGGATGTGGATTTGTATCCTGGTGGATAGGATGCCAGAGGTCAGACTACTGCCCCCAACGTCCCAACTAGCGGCCAGAAGACCGGTGTCAGAATGCCAACATTGATGAGGATGCTGATGCCGGAATCCCAACTTGCAGCATCTCAATTGTAAGTATTCGGGTGGGTAAGTGTTAGGCTGGGGGGAGGGTTAGGTCTAGGCACTAGCGGTTGACCAAGGGTTAGTCTGTAGGGAAAGGTTAGGATTAGGATGTAAAAATTGGTCATTAGGGTCAGGAACTTAGAAGATGGGGTTAGGCTGTAGGGAGGGAGGGTTAGGTTAAAGCAGCAGGGGGGGGGGAGGGGTTACGCACTAGTGGAGAAGGTTAGCATTAGCCTGCATAGGGAGGGGAGGGTTATGGCCAGGCTGTAGTAAGGAAGAGTTAGGGTCAGGCACTTGAAAAATGGGGTTAGGGTTAGTCTGTGCGGAGGGAGGGTCAGTTTTAGGCAGCTGTGTAGGAAGGTTAGGTTTAGGTACTAGCAGGGAGGGTTAGGGTTAGCCTGTGGGTGAAGGTTAGGGTTAGGCTGTAGTAAGACAGGGTTAGGGGTGACAGTGGGAAGGTAAGCATACTTACTTGACCACTTTTGGAGATTCCCTGCAACAGGATGCAAGTGTTGGTATTTCGACCACGGCAATCCCACAACTGGTCATCTGTATATATTCCACAGGGAGGGAGATCATTTTCATCAGAACAACATTCCCTGTCACAAGTAAAGGAAAAATAAATCACCAACCTTTTTAAAATTAGAGGAATAAAATAGGAACACACACACACACACACACACACACACACACCGAATATTAGCTATTACCTCTGACTTGATGACTAATGATGTCTGTTAATGGACATAAAAACAATATTCTTCAACAAAAAACGTTAGTTTTTCATACATGACTCCATAGATTATACCTCGGGAGGATTCGGGGGTTCTATAGATGAAATTATAAGCAGAGTTAATAATGGGCATCCCTGCTTTGTTCTCCTTCTTTACATAAAGGCACCAGAGGTGGCACTGCCTGCCAGAAATCTAGCAGCAGGATCTGGATACATAACATTTAAGAAATTGCCTGAGAAGCCGGAAGTATTGAAAAGTCTCTTATGCATGTTATCCTTTGCTTTGGGATAGTTCGGTTTTGCCTATTGTATGTTGCCCAAAACTTTGCATATGTTCCTGGACTGTTACACTCTTTTTATGAAACCTGTTTATTTATTTCAATCTGATGTGCAATTACAATGTCAGGCCACTGATAAGCATTTCAGTAAGCTGATTACTATCCTAATAGATTAGTGAAATTGGTCTATAAAATTGTTGCTGAACCGAGGGGCTGCAGTGCCAACTACCTAGTGCAGGGCGGACCCGCTAAGCAATAATACCCACACATATGTAGGTGTATGTAATATATGTGTTGGCAGTGCATCTGGATTGGCAGTGGCACTGTGTACCATATCCGCTGAGGTGAACCCTGGTCTCTGCATTTGCTTCACTCTTTGAGGCCTGCCCCCAGACTTTCATTGGATACTTTGTTCAGGAGTTCGGGGGCAGTTTTAGGAGAGTGGTGCAAATGCCAAATCCTGGGTTCACTACCATGGCTATGGTATGCACTGCCACAGCCAGTCCTGATACACCGCCAGTATATATATTACATGTACACATACTTTATATGTTTATATATGCTTAGCAGCTCCCCCCTGCCGCTTGCCATCTGTATGTATCCTTTTAGCTGTATGGTGGCAAAGACATGTCCTGAGCCTTGGTAGATGTTACTGTGTCCACACCCAGAACCATGCTACGACTGTACGCCCAAGTGCACAGGCGGCTACTTTGCATTCAAGGCATAACCATTCCCCCTGTAGCAACCCACCAATTGTCATTCCTGTGTCTGCAGCACATAGGCATCACTAGTAATGTTGACACACAGTTGGAGGTAAGGTTCATGCACTGAAGGTGCACAACAGTAAATAGTGGGAGTCAAGTCACGGGTAAGGGGACATGGGCTTGCATGTAGAGGGCATGGCCTGATTGGCCCAAATTCTCATTTCATAGCTTCTGGCGTTCCAGAGACGTTGGTTGCCCCCGAGGCCAGTGTGAGTACAGATCTGTCTCCTACACAGTGGGCCTGATTCAGCCTGTTTGCTGGACTCCATATTTGCAGCCAGAGGGATGATCAAGAGACTGTGCATGCACACGGAGCGTAGTGTGCATACGCAAGGTCTCTGTGCAACCCAAGCCAGCGGTGGCCTTTTAACACAGGTCGTACACTGGGTGATTGACAGGAAGATGGCATTTATAGGAAGGACTCGGTCATTTAACAGGAGTGTCCGGAAAAATGCAGATGGACCCTATTGAGGCATCCTTCATCACAACACTGAGTAAAGCTGCCCATACACGCCCCAATGCGGGCGTGCGTTGTGGGCTTAAATAGCACGGATCAAGTCGCATTGCATTGCCTGTGCATGCGTTGTGCATGCAATGCGATGCAATGTGATGAAAACTAAGTACAAAAAGTATGTGCAAGCACATACTTTTTGTACTGTGCGATGAGGTGCCGCGGGAGCGCGTACCTCAAAGCACACATCGGGACAGCCTGCATTGCAGCGTGTATGGGATGCTTAAGTCACAGGCTACTCAGCCACTGTACACAAGGGGCGATCATTCATTGGCGGAGTGGGTGCTAATGGGTTTGCAACTATTCCCATGGCTGTAATGGCATTTGCAGCCATGCGCAGGGGCATGATTTCACTATGGCAGAGAGGCGGATAATTGATCGCTGGGCTCGGCTGGTCAGAATCAGGCCCAGTGACAGGAGCTAGGTACTGCACGTAATCTCAAAGTGCAGCACTTGGCTCCTCTCACCAAAGAGCAGTTGACACCTGGGTGCAGCCTGTACCCTCCACTCCCCTGTTGTGACACCCCTACTACAATCACTGACACTGGGCATCTCAGTTCTTGCACATTTAGACACAGGGATGCAGTATGGTGCAATTAGGTCAATGGCTGGGGAGGCACTGTCTAGTAGCAAAGCCAAATTTACACACACACACACACATGATTTGGTGATGATTTTTTATTATAAGAATAATTACAATAACACAAATGATCTAAAAATACAAATTGGTACTTGTTTCCTAGCACGGCCACAAATCTTATGGATCGTGTACCTTTAGTTAAGGTACACGATCCATACGATGGACCCGATTTCCTTTGAAATCAGGTCCATTTGGCCGGCTAGGACAAAATATCGGGGGCATCGCGTCGGTCGGGACCGTTAACAATGATCCCGACGCGACCGACGCGATGCCCGCGATTTCCCCATAGGCTTCAATGTTAAAAAATATTTTAACATTGAAATCGTGTCGGGAAAGGTAAAATATCGGGGGCATCGCGTCGGTCGGGACCATTAACATAGGTCCCGACGCGATGCCCCCGATTTTTACATAGGCTTCAATGTTAAAAGATTTTTTAACATTGAAATCCTGAAAAAATTTGAAAAATGTGAAATGGGCCAATATGACCCATTTCACATTTTAGATGTCCCCGTCATCACCCCACGATAGACGCCAACCCGAAGCGTGGCGAGCGCAGCGAGCCTGCGAGGGGCGGCGGTGCGCGTCCTCCGACCTTTTCATTCCCCTACTATCCACGTCGGCGTGGAGTTGAGAATAGAATAGTGTGGCGAGCGCAGCGAGCCACCGAGCCCGAAGCGTGGCGAGCGCAGCGAGCCCCGCGAGGGGACGCGGATACCTTCACAGTTATACGCGTCCCCTCGCGGGCTTCACAGGTGTCCGTGGCGACGCGGACACCTGTGAAGTCCGCGAAGGGACGCGTTTACCTGTGAAGGTATCCGCGTCCCCTCGCGGGGCTCGCTGCGCTCGCCACGCTTCGGGCTCGGTGGCTCGCTGCGCTCGCCACACTATTCTATTCTCAACTCCACGCCGACGTGGATAGTAGGGGAATGAAAAGGTCGGAGGACGCGCTTCGGGTTGGCGTCTATCGTGGGGTGGGGTGTACGCCGTGACATTTGGGGGGGTTGGGAATATTTTACATTGAATCCAATGTAAAATCAGGTCCCAGGGACCCGATTTACATTTCATTCAAAAAAAAAATCGGGTCCAAAATCGGTCGGTCGCGTCGATCGCATCGCATGCGACCAAATCGCATGTGATGCGATCGACCCGATTTTTCCGACACGACCACCCCGATGTAAATCGGGGTGGCCGTGCTAGGAAACAAGTACCTACAAATTTTATATTTATAGGTTATAAACACATAATCATTTTAATAGTGAAAACTATGGAGTGTACTGAAGTCCGAGAGGTGAGGCTCTGTTTCCCCTGCCTACCCTGCTGCACGCCACTGCATGGGTGTACACCAGAGAAAAGCTGTAGCTGCATTTGCATAGATTGCAGATGAGCAGCTCCCAATAGATGCATACACAGACGCAGCTGCGTTCCGCTCTTATAGCTTGTGTAATTGCTAATTATGCCATCTTCGTGGGCTGACTACACTATCAAGCAATGAGTAATCCCCCATCTAGAAATCCTACAATTGCCCATGCTATCTTATTACTATTTGTATTATACCTTTGCATGCCCTTTAAAGATATCTAGAGGAGTTTTAAACCTTTATGAGAGGTTTCATATATTCATTTATTTTGGCCAGATCTCAGGTGGTTTGTCCTCTCCTCTCCTTACACAAATTTGATTTGAGTTTTTCAATTCTAAATCACTCCAAATCACTCAGTCCCATTTTCTGCAGGTAAACCCTAGTCTAATAATGGAATCATAGAACCATAGGGCCTAAATATTGAAGTGAACTTGGATGGGAGCCGGTGAGATGAGCAACCAGACAGGAAGGTTTTGGTGCCTAATCCTGGATTCATAGCACCTAAATAATGAAGTGAATCTGGATGAAAACCTGTGAGATGAATAGGAAAGTTGGGGTGTCTAATGATGGAATCATAGGGCCTACATAAAGAAGTCAACTTGGATGGGAACCTGTGAGATGAGCAACCAAATAGGAAGGTTGGGGTGTCTAATACTAGAGCCATAGGGCCTAAATAATGAAATGAACTTGGATGGGAGCCGGTGAGATGAGAGACCAGACAGGAAGGTTTTGGTGTCTAATCCTGGAATCATTTGGCCTAAATAATGAAGTGAATCTGGATGGAAACCTGTGAGATGATCGACCAAATAGGAAAGTTGGGGTGTCTAATGATGGAATCATAGGGCCTACATAATGAAGTAAACTTGGATGGGAACCTGTGAGATGAGCAACCAAATAGGAAGGTTGGGGTGTCTAATACTAGAGCCATAAGGCCTAAATAATGAAGTGAATCCGGATGTAAACCTGTGAGATGTGCAACCAGACATGAAGGTTAAAGTGTCTAATGCTGATCACATTAGTTTACCATCTACTGTAGTTGTAGTAATGGTTTCAGGAGCCACCACTTGTCACTGTGAAAATGTCTCTAAAAAATGCTACTATGTTTTTTAATAATATAAAAATGTGTCAATAACAAATGCTAGCTGTCATTACATTCCCATATTCTCCAGGGTTAACATTGAATTGACTTTATAATGATGTCACTACATTCCCATGAATATTGTTTCACATAATAATGTTTGTGTCTACTGTGCTTAGGTGACAGGTGTACTCCCTGGTATACAAGCAGACCAGCCACACAGCGCAATGACATGATCTCACATACTGCGCCTTCTTAGCCCAAGGACATTGTTCCTAGGTGTATCAGTGTTCTAAATGTTTCGGAGATGGTTGTGTCTTTGAATATCTGTTTTCATTTTCTTTGTAAGATAAAGCTAAACAGTTATACAAAGATGACTCTACCGTGTGAGTATTTTTTCCCAAGCTCCCAATCCCATTACACAGTTTTTTTTACTCCTTAGCAGTTATTAGTTCCACCAAATTTATGCCATCTGTCCTCTTGTTCTATTCCAGCTTTACCTTTTGAACTACAATGTACGATATTTTTGGCTAAAATCTCCAGCTCCTTTTCCCAAATAGTCTTGCAATGTGGTTAATAAAACCCCACCTGCATCATATTAGATGCTAGATTCTGTTAATGTTATTTCTGTTTTATAGATTTATTCCAACCCTTAACTTTTTTTTTTTTAAGTGGAAAACAAATAAAAGTTTATTTAAGGGACACTAGGGGTATTGTCAACACAAATCGTGTTATTTATGGCCGCAATGTTCTTGACAAAAAAGCGGGTTCTGATCAATGGAATTTTATATTCATAGATTTCTACATTTTTTTAAAGAAAAAAATCTGTTTCATATAGTTCTGTGCAACAGTGGATTCCCTGCCTAAGTGTTTCTAATCTCACTGCCAATTTGATGCTTTTAGGGCATTTTTTTTTTTAATTCAGGAAAATATGTAAAAAAGAACATGATCAAGTTAAAGTATGATACTGTACATTGTAAATAGCGGGTATATCTAGGAGGACTGATGTTGAAATTGTATGTTCGGTACTCTTTACCTAGATGGGCACCCACGATTTTGATCGTGGGCATCATTAGTAAAAAAAAATCGCGTCGGTCGCATCGCATGCGACCAAAAAATCGCACGCGATGCCCGCGATTTCCCATAGGGAACAATGTTAAATGTCTCAATTGACCCAATTTTCCTGTTCAATGTCTCAATTGACCAGATTTTCCATAGGAAACAATGTTAAATGTCCCACAGAGGCCAAATAGGCACCCTGAAGTGTGAAATGGCCCCCACAATTGTTAACGCCACCCCACGATCAACGTGAACCCGAAGCGTGGCGAGCGCCGCGAGCCCGCGAGGGGCGGCGGTACGCGTCCTACGACCTTTTCATACCCCCACTATCCACGTCGGCGTGGAGTTGAGAATAGAAAGTGCCCGAAGCGTGGCGAGCGCAGCGAGCCCTGCGAGGGGACACGGACAGCTGTGAAGCCCGCGAGGGGACGCGTATACCTGTGAAGGTGTCTGCGTCCCCTCGCGGGGCTCACTGCGCTCGCCACGCTTCGGGCTCGGTGGCTCGCTGCGCTCGCCACACTTTCATTGAGACATTGAACAGGAAAATCGGGTCAGTTGGGACATTTACCATTGTTCCCTATGGGAAATCACGGGCATCGCGTCGGTCGCATCGCATGTGATTTTTTAGTGCATGCGATGCCCGCGATGGGCGCCCTTCTAGGTAAAGAGTACCGTATGTTCTTATATAAATAAAAATTAACATTTGTATAGCAACTTGGAAACATAGGACCTTATTCAGGTACGTACGCTCGCAAGCAAATTTGCATGTGAGCACAATGTTTTTGAAATGCGCATGAGCATTTCTCAGCATGAGCATGTGCTGGGTGCGTGCGTCTACGGCAAACAGATTGTTCACCGAGTGCACGCACCCAACATTGTGGCTGGTGGGCGAGAGAGGGGGGGTCGTGGAGGGGTGGCGGGCCAGGGTACTCACCCATGGGAATGCCCAGCGCTTCATGGGTGTTCCCATAAAAACACTGGGCGTTCCCATGGAAATCACCCGTTGACATGGTAGCCGGGGGCAACTATTGGCCGACAATCAAAAAGTCAACATGGTCAAAAAGTTGCCAGTCAAAAGGCAGACATTAAAAAGTTCAAAAGAGTCAAAAGGTTGACAGGGTCAAACAGGGTCAAAAGGTTGACGGTCAAAAGGTCAATATGGTCAAAAGGTCAGCATGAAAAAAGATCAACATGAAAAAGGTCAACAAAGATCGACATGAGTTTTTTCATGTTGCCATGGACACATATAAGTGTACTGCGTTCCCTCGCATGGTGAGCTGTGCTCACTGCTCTCAGCACACGATTATAATCTAACTCTATGCCCACGTGGATGGTAAAATATAAACAAGTCCTTTTGACTGTCAACCTTTTAACCATGTCGACCTTTTGACCGTCGACCAATATTTGTCGACCTTTTGATTGTCAACCTAGATAATGTAGATCTAATGACTAGATACGGAAAATAGAATGTAGAATGTAATCTCTCACGAGCAGGGCCCTCTTCCCTCATGTGCATTTCTTTCTCTTACTTAAACCATCTTCAATGGCACCAAACCCTGCAGTATTCTGGCACCCTTATATGTATTTCAGTGTCATCTTCTGTTGCAGCTATGGTTATGTACCCAGTACTTGTCCCTTATTGTATTCAACTTTATGTCACCGTTTCCTGTGTTGCTTATTTCTTTATGTCATTTATAAATAGGCACTGTAGATCCCTTGTGGCACCATATACGGGCAAGTAAAGGACAATAAAAATAATAATAATGTTGTATGAAATTGAACAGAAAATATGGTGGATTTTATTGAGCAGATAACCACAGTCATCCTGACAGTTAAGGAAGAAGCAAAGTACCTTCTACGACATTTTTAAGATCTTAAAACCCCTTCCAACAAACAATGATTAGGCACATGGTGGCAGTATTGAGTAAAATGCCTCCTGCTTATTGTCCATGCTGATTAATTAAATGTTATTCTAAACGTGCCAAGTTCATAAATCAGAGCTTCGGACATGAGAACTTCCACCTGGTATAAAATACTCTTCTCCCGAACACGTCACTGTACTATTTATTTTACCGTTGCCACTATTTTGTTTCTATGAATTAATGGATAAGAAAAAGGTATTTTTAAACATCAGGTAAGGAATGTTTATCTCTTCATGAAAGTTAAAGTATAGCGATCAATTATGAAACTGTAAACTATAATAATGCATAACCAATAGAAACGCATTCTTCATTCGGAATAATGATGTGTAAAGGTTATGGGGACATGCTGGGTCACGGTACACTCTGATGTATGCCTATGTCAGTGGGGCCTGGTTGCGCTCTGCGACACATAGTTCATTATCCTGTTTCTAACTAAATAGATCTGCTCCATTTTGCTGCATATAAGAAAGTAATCAATCCTCTGCTTTCCTGTACCTTAGGGGAGATGTGTCAAGGCTTGGGGAGAGATACTTGGAGCTGTGAGCCAAGCGGGGCGGGAGGGGGGGGGGGGGCACTGCGCGCAGCCAAGAGTGCTCTCAGCCAATCACTGGCTGCCCATTCTTTTGTATGTGTTTTATTTTCTATGTGCGCCGGCTGCCCAGCTTCTTCTACACTACCCGCTCTCTCTGGTCCCCTCGCCGCAATCGCCGCCCACTGCCTCCCTATGTCCCCTGCCCGGCTCTCTGTGCACAGCCCCCGGCTCACGGATACCTCTGTCGTCTATGTGTGCCCGCCGCCTGGCTTCCTATACGCTGCATTCACCGCCCACTGCCTCTCTGGGTCCCCTGCCCACCTCCAGGCTGCACATAACATTTACCAAATCTTATGTGCAGCCCGTCTGACCTACCGACTCTGACTCAATGCGCACAGGACCGCACATCGTGTCGAACGGGATGTCTGCACATGCGATTTGGGCCCGACACATTTCGGGTGAAATTGGCACCAAATCACATAGTGTATGAGGACCTTAATAAACAATGAGATTCAGCAATGGACCTGGTGTTCTGATGAGACAACACCCCAAATCAAATAGTAAAGAAGAAAATATTGGTCATGTGCAACCTCCCATCATGGTTCTCTATATATTTTATTTTCAGCAGTTTTCTTCCTGTGGTAGAAACTGTATTTGTATGTTATTCAAAGTCTCTTATGGGGTGATTCAGGTTTGTTTGCAAAAGGAAACTCCTTCTTTAATGGACAAAACCATGTGCACTGCAGGTGGAGCTTTGTAATGTGCAGAGAGAGTTACATTTGGTGAGTTATTTTATTTACTGGCTGCTTTATTCTTACACTGCAATTTAGATTTCAGTTTGAACACTCCCACCCAAATATATGCAGTGCACATGGTATTGTCCATTAAGAAAGGAGTTTGCTATTGCAAACCAACCAGAATCACCCCCTTAGGGTACTGCACCACATTAAAGGGGGTATCCAATGTTTCCCATTATTTCCAATTGTCGGAAATAATGGGATTTGAGTATTCAATCCGGTATTCGCGTCTCCATATCCGGATCTTTGAAAATTCTAATCTCCTTTTGCTGAAACGGCCACTCAATTTTAGAATTAGCTTCCGTTTCCATTGAAAAAGACATGAATTCATGCATCAATGGCTTTTCTGATTTTCGGAATGTTTCAGAAAAAATTAATAGATGGATTGCGACTTCCATCTATTCTGTGCGGAAAAGAACATTATTTTGCTGTTTTAAGTGGTAGTTTCAGTTAAAAAAATATTCTAGAAATTTTCTTAAAAAGTTATTTTCCCCTTCGGAATCACCAGTAAAATAGTATTAATGCTTTTTGTTTCCAAGTGTTTCCAAATCTGGTGTATCTGTGATTGTTCTGTCTCTCCCGTGGTAGTAATTCCAGTCATAAGGAGAGAGACAGTAATTTTTGCAATAGTGTGACCATTTATTTAGGAAAACGCAGTGGAAATTAGAAGGTTATACAGCGTACCATAAAATAAGGTGTATAATGCACACCAATGCACATTTTAAAGGGCATAGATAAGGTTCCTCTCGGGACTGGTAATCCACACTGTTAGTCTTAATGCTGTCCTTCTCTCTTACTCACCAATGTGTCTTTAAGGTGTGCAGGAGGTACCTTATCTATTTGGAAATGCTTGGAAACAGAAAGATTGAATACTAAGGGGAAACTGGTAATTCTGAAGTGGAAAATCATTTTGTAAGAAAATTATGGCGCCACAAGGATTCCACAGTGCCCAGTTACAGAGTACACATAATAAAACTGGAAAACAGTAATGGAGCAAGGAAGCAGGGGCACGGAGCCTCAGCACGGACCCAGAGAAACCTCAAAGGCACAAGCAGCCTAAGCAGGAGTCTGTGAGCATCTAAAAAACACATTATTTCTGCTGTTTGCAGTTTGTAGTGTCCTGGTATTATGCAGGGGGAGCAGCCTGTGGTGTCCTGCTGTTGTGCAGGGGGAGCAGCATTTTATGTCCTAGTATTATGCAGGGGGAGCAACCTGTGGAGTTCTGGTTATTATGCAGGGGCAGCAGCATGTGGCATCCTGGTTATTATGCAGGGGGAGCAGCCTGTGGTGTCCTGGTTATTATGCAGGGGGAGCAGCCTGTGGTGTCCTGTTTATTATGGAGGGGGAGCAGCCTGTGGTGTCCTGGTTATTATGCATGGGGAGCAACCTGTGGTGTCCTGTTTATTATGCATGGGGAGCAGCCTGTGGTGTCCTGATATTATTATACAGGGGGAGCAGCCTGTGGTGTCTTCTTCTTATTTGTCTTCTTCTTCTTCTTCTTCTTCTTCTTCTTCTTCTTCTTCTTCTTATTATTATTATTATTATTATACAGGGGAAGCTGCATGTGGTGCCCTGTTATGATTATCAGGAGGAGCAGCCCGTGGTGTCTGGATCTCCAGGAATCGATGATGCGCTGTTACTTATGGGCCAGTGCCCTGTAAATGTTGCCAGCCATCCCCTGATGATACCTTTGGGGTAACAATAAGGTGTAAACAAGTAAACAATTAAACAATACACCTGGGTCACTCAAGGGTCGATGTATATAGCAGTGATAAGGGAGAAGGGGGCGGGGCTAAAATGCAGCAATCACTCTAGACATGCCCCCAATAGGACAGCCCATATGTGGTTCCGCCCCTGGACCGCCCCTTTTACCTCCCGGTGATGGCCCCGCCCCCCTGCTTCACTGAGCTGGCTGGCAGCAAAAAGTCGGCAACTATAAATTACTGTATCAGCTGCAAGTGGAGCAATTCTCTTTTTTGACAACCACAGATAGAGGGCATTGGTGTAGTCCATGCTTCGGAGCACAAAGTAATGTGTGTGTGTGCGGTTAGATGAAATGTGTGAATAGGGAGTTAATGATATAATCATGGCAAGTGTCAAGTGGCTGAGTGTCAAGTCACAATCAAGGGCATTACTAAGGTTCCATAAATTATTGTAGTTTGGAAACTTAGGGTCTGATTCAGACCTGTTTGCTAGACTGTGTGTATTCGCAGCCTAGCGAGCAGTTAAACGCTGTCCTGCCGAAACCCCCCTAACATGTGACGCTTACACATCCACCCTCATGTGGTCACACAGGCGAAACAACATTCGATGGTCACTGACCATAGAATGATTTTTTTCCCCCTCCGTAGATAAAATACAATCTAGACTGACTTTTACTTGGCCGAAGATGGCCGAATTCTGGGCAGCCACTGATGTCATGTGACGTCAGCCACCTGCCCCAACCAGCCATCAACACCCCTGCTTCCTTCCCCTGCCCACCCCATTCCTCCCTCTATGTGAAACTCGCCGAAAGCATTCGCTTTGGGGGTTTGCACAAGAGCATGCGCAGACCCCCACCGTCGGCCAGGGGACCGAATTCTGCCCATAACGAGCGGGACTGTATCACTCCCTTGGACACATTAATTGTGGACACAACATGAACTTGTACTTTCTGTGATCATGCTGAAGGCCTCTCATACTATACAGTACATTCCATTTTAATGCTGTTCATGAGATATGTACAAAATAAACAGTATCACCCCCATCTCTGTGATTATGGGTAGTATTTATAAATGCTAGTCGAGAGGTATAAAGTGTAGAGAGATAAAGTACCACTCAATCAGCCCTTCACTGTAATTTTTTTAAACACACTCTGTAATACAGATGGAGAACCCCCCAGCCAGCAATGGGAATCGCCAGACTCCCATAGCTGGAGATTGCCGGCAGAAAGGTAATGGGGACGCGTGAGTGTCTTACACGCACGCGCGTCCCATCAACACGGCGGCGGGGAGCGCTTTACCTGCCCTTCCCCGCTTCAGGGAGACTGCAGGGATCGGGGGGGGAATTGGGGGCAGCTGCTAAGGGCATTGGGGCAGCTGCAGCGGGTGGTAGAGGGTTCCGTTGGAACGGGGTGTATGAGCGTCTCAGGTGTGCGCTCCCTCTTCCGGCTCTTGGCGGCAGCTGCTGGTTGGCGATTCGATAGCCAGGAGCAGCTCCGACGGGACAGAAACTGATTGGTTAGTAATTTATCTATTTGTACTTTATCTCTCGCCAAACTCTGATAAATGTTCCCATATATCTTAAAACATAAACCTGCTTTGAACTTAATTTTGTAAGATGGTCTTAGTATATTATTAAAAGTGAGCGTGGAATATCAAATGCCTGTTAGCAATATGCAGTCACACCCTTGTTTTAATGGTTGCGGTGTCCATAACATCTCTCTCTCTCACTCTGTTTATATATCTTTCATATATAATTATAACAGAAAGTATCAGTTTTTTGGTTTTTGGTTAATAAGCTATAGTCTAGGACCAAATCTGCTTTATGACTCATTACTAACTTGGAATGTTCTCACACATATTTAATCTGTCTGCTGGAAAGTACTCAGTCATTGTTCCATGGGCGAATTTCATTGGGAAAGTGCTCAGTATGTATACATTTACTGCACAGGACTTTGAAATGTGATGTGTAAGAAACATATGATATAAATACCTAAGTTAGGAAAGATGGTAGATTTCTGCAATAGATACAGTCTGTGGTTGGATTCTAAAACCAGCACAAA
Organism: Crinia signifera; assembly: GCF_055691185.1. Classification (NCBI taxonomy): domain Eukaryota; kingdom Metazoa; phylum Chordata; class Amphibia; order Anura; family Myobatrachidae; genus Crinia; species Crinia signifera. The sequence continues at coordinate 53,295,353 of NC_139221.1, read as the reverse complement.
TTATGTATTTTTTGTATAGAAATCTGACATTAACTGTTATATGATTTGATATATTACATTTCAAGACAACCTCTTATTAAGATCCACAGTGACTTTATTTGCCAATTAAATATACACACATACACACATTATATTAGTAATAGATCAACACTCAATTGATGAGTACCATTCTTTTTGTTCCAGTGCTCTCTTCTATTAATTGACATAAGAATAGTGAGGAGTGTCAGTCGCACACAACTAATATACGGAAATGAGGACCCCCATATGTTTCATAATATGCAGTGTATATAAGCTGGAGGTGTGCGACCAATGGACATCAGAGAATGTAGATAGGTCAGGAGGAAAGTATGTCCTTGTAGTGGTGCACCAATAGTTTATTAAAATGTAACTTTTATTAGACATCAGATAAAAATTGCGAATTATAAAACATAAACATACATGTGTAGCACGACAATACAAGTGTTTCAAAAAGTAAGCAGAGATGACACAATGGAGTTCACTTTTATGTGATAATATAAATGTGTCACAATGGCCCTTATTCTGATCGGTGCGGCCGGATCCGAATATGCGGCCAGCACCGTGCGTCCTAAACCCCGCCTTCCATACGGATCGCCAACTCTGTCTGTACGCGGTAAGAAGCTGTCTGAACGGACCGCACGTGTATTTCTCATGAATACACCTCCTCCATCTCAGGGAACCTCCCCCATCATTCGATGGTCACAGACCTCAGACCACACGGGCATTTCTCCGTGCAAAAGCAGGGATCTTGGCGGGCAGCTGACATCCGGCAATGTCATATGTCCGCCCCCTACACGTGCATCACGGCGGCATTACCATACGTACGCCCAGCGTTTGCATGGGAATGCCCATGAAACGCGGGGTGTAAACATATGGTAATGAGTCCAAACAGCCCTTCACACCCCTCTCCACCCCCTGTTCGTAGTGTACACATTTCATGCGGAATGTGGCCGTGCGTCCCCCTCGCACATGCGCAGAGACTCCTCTGCACATGCGCAGACACAAAACATCGGCGGCACGAACGCACACGGATATTAACGCACCAACCAGAATAAGGGCCAATATCGGTGAGCTCACGTAAATCAATCTAATATTAGAATTGAGTGTGCAGTGTTTTTCACAATATGTTCACGATGATCCCCACATATATATCACTTTAAATACAATCAGGTGTCTTTAACATTAACCTCAGTTTTCACACACACATATAATATGTTTTTCTCCCTCTCCGGGGTCTGCACTTTGCTACTGGGTAACTTGACACTCAGATCACAAGTGAAAAAGAAAGAAAATTGTGGGTCTCTCGTGGCAGGTCTGTGACTGAATAGAACATGCTCCGAGTAGCCCTTATTACTGCTTGGCCGTCACTAGTGCCAGAATTGTGTGCACTGTGCTGGGAAGTTAAAGGTATATGTACTTGCAGGCCGGGTGTAGTAACCCGACTAAGTAGTACCTGCAGCTACTTATCAGTCCCCAGTACCGTAAGTCAAAAGTAGCTGGGCAGTCACAGTTATATGTGAGTGCTGGGTGGGTATAATAACCTGGCTAAATAATACCAGCGGCTAGCTGGCACCCGTGCCGTATTAGTAATATGCTGTGCCGTCACAATGTTGATACACAGCGGCTAGAAGAAGTGCCTTCAGTCCCCGGTGCCGGAGTGTCGTTCACTGTGCTATACTGTCAGGCAGGGGTGGACACTGGACAGAATAATGCATGCTGCCCTGACAAGGGCTGTGGGGTCACTCTATCGGTAGACACAAAATAAAAAAATCACAGTAAGAAAAATAACAAAGTGCTCTTATGTGAAATCTGTCCGCGCACCGCTAGCCAGTACGCACTTCGCAAATTAGCTTCTTCAGGGCCCTGGAGCACATAGGTGGCATTGTGGTGGGCGACACCCATTGTGGTAAACAGTCCTCTCACACATGCCTCAGGTGAAGGGGCATGGTCTCGCAGGAAGCCCTTGTTTATTTCAAACTTTGGCCTCAAGGGTATCCCCTGTTAAATCACTCTGACACCCAGCTTCATCTCACTGCAGAAGTGACACTTGAGTGCAGTGCACACTACAATGTGATGCCTCTCCTGGAGTGCACTACACACTAACACCTATTGATTTGATCAGCTATATTCTCATGAATATTAGTTTTGCCTTCAAAATGTCTCCGCTGCTTACCCTGAATGGTCCACATTAATTTTTTTTTAAGAAAACAAAAATCATTAAAACACAAGCAATAACTAACATGCCATGTGTGAACTTCTGGAGCATCTACTGATGAAAATAATTTTCATAAGTGCACAAGTTCTATTTCCACTAAAGACTAGACATACTGAGCTGATATTATGTTACTGCCGGCCTTGAGCTTCTAGTTGTGGAATAGCAGTGGAAAATATTGCATATACTTGTATGTTTGCTTAGTGCCTTGTAAAAATTAGGTCTTGATTTCAAGTTTGCCAAACATAGTCATCAAGGTAGCTCCTAAGAGAGTTATAACTTGTTATTATAGTAACTCAACAAGTAAAACAGTGGCGCAGCTGTCAGAAAATCTCAGTGGTTAAAAGAGGTCAAAATTGACATTCTCTGCAGTCTGAAAGTTCCCACAATTTCAAAGTTAAAGAGGACAGTTCCACTCTTTAAGGCTATGTCATCAGGGATTTTTTTGCCCCCAGATAACAGCCTATATTTTATTGCATGTGTATTAAAGAATGGTATTAGCCATTCATAATCTGTAAATTAAGTGAAGCAATTTACTTTTAAAACAAGGAAGAAAACTATATGGTATGTTCATTTTAACTACATTTTAATTATTGGTATTATTATGATTACTATTATTAATAATATTTTTAATTTATATGGCACCACACAGGTTCCACAGCGCCTAACAAAATACATAAACAAATGAGCAAAACAAGGAAACAACAACTTAATGTACAAGACAACATAAGATAAGTACATGCTGAATTAGGGCACAGAAAACTTAAATAATCATCAGGGTGGCAGAAACCAAGAGATATGTGCTGTTATAGGGAGTATGTATTAGGAAAATCCTGTACAATTTACATTACTCCCCGAAAGCACCAGTCTTCTGTCTACAACAGCCAACCATTTTTTCCTTTCCTGTACTTAGGATGCTGCCAGGTCTTAAACCTCAAGAGTAGTGACTGATATAATTGACAGAAGATCACTAGATAGAGCCAAAGTAGTAGTACTGTTCAACATGATGTAGATAAGGAGAAGCATAGAGGGATAAGTAAAAACTACAGGAGGTTGGCAGAGAATGAGTACAGTGTGATTCAAATGCATGCAGAGAGGGGTATGAAACATAGAAACATAGAATTTGACGGCAGATAAGAACCATTTGGCCCCATCTAGTCTGCCCCTTTTTTACCCTTCAGGTAAACTCAACCCTTTTTAATCCTTATTTCTTTGTAAGGATATTCATATGCCTATCCCAAGCATGTTTAAATTGTTCTACTGTCTTAGCCTCTACCAGTAGAACAATTGTTCATATGGTCGACCTAAAGATGGTCGACAGTCATTAGGTGGACACCACTAGGTCGACATACTGAAAGGTCGACATTGGACAAGGCTGACATGTCATAAGGTCGACACAAGCATTAGGGCGACATGGTCTATGTCAGGGCTGGGCAATTGCGGCCCTCCAGATGTTGAGGAACTACACATCCCAGCATGACTTGCATCAGGTTCAGCATGGCCACATAGCAAAACTACTGCAAAGCATCCTGGGGGGCCGCAATTGCCCAGCCCTGGTCTACGTCGACAGTCAAAAGGTCGACATGGGGGTTTCACTGTTTTTTGACACAGTCGACATGGGCAAAGGTTAAAGTGCACCACGTTATGCTCGCTACGCTCGGCATACTATTTTATTCTCCCACCACGCCGGGCTAGTGAATGGTAGGGCATGAAATACCGCCTGTCGGCACATGTCGGCTCAAAAAAAACAGTGAAAAACCCCATGTTGACCTTTTGACTGTCGACCTAGACCATGTTGACTTAATGCTTGTGTCCACCTAATGACCTGTCGACCTTGTCCCATGTCGACCTTTCAGTATGTCAACCTAGTGGTGTTGACCTAATGACTGTCGTCCATCTTTAGGTTGACCATATGGCTGTATTCCGCAGAGTGTGTTCGCTTGTGAATGGAAAAATACCCTTTTTCTGGGTTAATATCTGACAGTATCTGAGAGGCAGAGATTTTCAATGCGTCTTGATCTCAATAATCTTGACCACGTACAGGAAAATCATTGTAACATTTAATGTATCTAGAAAATACATTCATCTTCTGTTTCTGGCTAATTCCATAGCAATAAATAATGTCATTCTCCTTCTGTAATTCCAACTTTACAGAAACGGAACCTTTTGTATTGTTTTATTGCTTCTGTCATGGACACATGTGCAGTGACAACACTGCAACACATGGGAAGTTGCTATTTATAGTTATATAAGGCTGAAAGCCCCTCGGCAAACAGAAGCTCCACTATGTAACTGCACCGCAGACAATGCAGTCACTGCTTAATGGCCAAGATAAAGATTCTATTCATTTTCACTTTCCAACATTCTGAGCAGGAAGCTTATATCAGCAGTCCATGTGTGGTTGATGCCTGTCCTGAGGTGGATTACTTGTGTAATTGTGGGAAAAGCCAAATGTCTATTAACCCTTTATGATCCATTGCATGCTTCCAGTGTATCCCAGTGATGACACTGGTACAGTAGATAAAAACATTTATTTTTTCAACTTTTAGTACATAAGGCATTGTGGGCCAGATTCTCTAAGCTTCAAAAGTGATAAAATGGAGAGTGATAAACAGCCAGCCAATCAGCTCCTACCTGGCAGGTGGGAGCTGATTGGCTGGCTGTTTATCACTCTCCATTTTATCACTTTTGAAGCTTAGAGAATCTGGCCCTGTAGCTGTTACACCAAAACATTGTGATTTGTTATCATTCGATATCTGTTACAGTGTTTTTGTATATTTGGATTTAAAAAATTAATCCCGGGATTTGGATTTATTGAAAATTGATTAAAAAAAACAGCTACAGTAAAATTATTTTTGCAAAGCAAAACCAGATATCTGGATTTTAAATCTGAATTCTGAACCCAGCAGGAAGATCATTACCGGGACTCGGTCCGGATGTCTTCAGGAGATCAGAACAGTGATTCGGATTTAGAGGCACAAAATTTGTATGGGTTTGGATTTGTAAAAACCAAACTGCACATCTCTATTCGAAATCTGTAAAACATTGCACGATCTATAAGAAATGTTTTTATATATGATAATACTTGTGATTGTGAAAGTTCAACTTATATAGTGTATGTCTGCGTCTTATGCTCTCGGTGTACTTGTACCTTGTACATACTGTACATCAAAATAAACTGAAATTAATTATCTTCTTCTTAACTGCAGATGTCCCCCCCCCCCCCCCCCCCCCCCGCCCTCCCCCCACTCCTGCAGGTTTTATGGTGAATTGATCTATTGTATTATCATGCAATAGGGCACACTTTTACAAAAGTAGGTAGATGATTTCACAAATGTAATTTTTTGCTTTGAATGCGCAATCAGTAGCTTTGGAATTCAGTTTTCAGACTAAAATGCATTATGTTGCACTAGAATGAATCACTATACAAGAACTTTATACAGTATGTGTTCTCCGCTGAGGTGGCTATAGGGATCAGGCCACATCTAGAAACAACATAATTTATTTTATTTATTTATTCTCCATAAATAAATAAATATATGAAGTGTCTGCCCCATCACACACACCTCTGCACAGTGCCCCCTACTGCTCACACTGCACACACAAACTTAAGGCCCCCATACACTAGGGCGACTTGTCCCGGGGGGAGCTTGATAAGATTGGCACTTGATGTGCCATTTTTTACATGTGATAAATCGTCTCGATTTATCACATGTAAACCCGGGGAGCAGGGGGGGCTGCAGAACAGGGCTGATGATGGGGGGCGCTGCTAAGGCAGCGTGCAGGGGACACTGCGGGGGACAGTGACAGAGCCGGGCAGGGGGAGGCGGGAGCTGTCAGTGCTGGAAAAAAAAAAAACATACAATGAATGGGCAGCCTGTGATTGGCTGAGCGCTCTCTCAGCCAATTGCTGACTGGCTGAGAGAGCGCTCAGCCAATCCACAGGCTGCCCATTCATTGTATGGGCTTTTTTTTCCCAGCGCTGACAGCTTTTCCTGCCCGGCTCTTGTACTGCCAACTCTGTGTCCCCTGCAGCGCCCCCTGTCTTACTAACAGCGCCCCCCGCCCGCATTGACGGCTCCCGGCTCCCTGCGGAGGTAGTGCAGATGGGGACCGCAGGCGTCGCAGAGCAGAGACTGTCGGCGTGGCGGGAGAATAGAAAGAAATCTTATTCAAAAGACCGGGCGGCTGCTGAGCTCAGCCAATCAGCGGCCGCCCGGTCTTTTGAATAGGATTTCTTCCTATTCTCCCGCCGCGCCGACGGTCTCTGCTCTGCGACGCCTGCGGTCCCCGCCTGAACTACCTCCGCCAAGAGCCGTCAATGCGGGGGGGGGGGGCGCGCTGCTAGTAAGACAGGGGGGCTGTATATAAAGATATATCGGATCTGAACATCGTGGGTGCTAAAAAGCACCCATGATGGCTCAGATTCCGATATATCTTATGTTCTGCAGGTCCGACGCCGTGATCCGATCCGATGCGCGCGGGACCGCGCATCAGATCAGATGTCAAACACATGCGATTTTGGTCCGATTTCACCCGATTTATCGGCCCAAAGGGCCGAAATCGGATGAAATCGGCCATAAATCGCATAGTGTATGGGGGTCTTTACCTCACAAGCCGTAGTTTTGTTACTCTCCAGTTGACTCTTATCTGCATAAGCTCCACCTCTCTCTGACACCATAATGCTCCATGCATCATGTCAGGATTAGCCCCTCCTCCCTATGCCTCTCACAACAGACATTTACTGTATATTGGCAGATGCTCAACTAGTTTAGTGGTATCACCCAGGTGCTTGAAAGGGAGGGGTAATCTTGAGCAAGAAAAAAAGCACACTTAGTTTCCCCCAGCAAACTGTATGATATCAGTAACCAGATTTACATCTACCTGAGAATAGAATTAGGAGATCTTCATTACATATATTTGCAAATATATGGAAAACCCCCAAGCAAATTGTCAAGGCTAAATATTGGGGGTCCCTATTGCTATATCTAGGGGCATGGTGCCGAGCCCCAAAAATCATCATAAGCCAGAAAGCCCAAAGCAGCACATCAGTGAAAAAACTAAAGGGTAATAAGTGGTAGAAAGCTATACAAAAGTGATGAATGGAATGAAAATATTAAAGAAATAGGGCAAGATTTAATAGAGTACAAATTTTAGACTGGCTGAATTTGCCTTTTTTGTCCAAATAGCATATGTAATAGGAGGGGAATTGCGGTTCATTTGCACGGTTTTGCAGTGAAATCGCAAATTTTTTCCTGTCGGGAAATTTGCGCACTCAATTTGCATCCAGATTTTTTTCCCATTATAAAGTATACAAAGCGCAAATGTAATAGGGTGCAATTTTTGGTAAACGTTTCCGAAAATTGCAAAACAAATAGACCAGGTTCTGACTGGTGAATTTGACTAAACCATGCACAGATCAGTGAGATCTGTGCATGGTTCTGTCCCAAAAAAATGTGTAAATGTAAGAATTACAAAAGAAACAGCAGGGGTTCCCCCTCCTCAGCATAATCAGCCCTGGGCTCAAACTACCAGGCCTGGTTTTAGAAATTTAGGGGACAAAAAACATAGGGGATCCCCACAACTTCTAAAGCCAGCACCTATTCCGTACACACAAGCTGAGCTTGTGTTTACATCAGTGGCTCCTCCCACAGACCTGGAGTTAGGCCTGCCAACCAGTCAATCATGAGCGGCCATTGGGAATTCTCCGCTCATGATTGGCTGACCAGCCACAGGGATGAATGCTTTGGCCTTGGAGAACTTGCGAAAAAAAATTCCCCTGGCTGTGGCATTACCCTGTTTTCTGTTTGGGCCGGATGCTGGTTGCCACTCCAGCCCCCTACTAATTTTATCCCCCATATTTTGGGGACCAGGACCGGCCTTTGAGTCTGGTGCTATTTTTAGAAACCTTTGAACTTGATGGACAGTGAGAATACCATATAGCTATTTTCCCTTTTGGTACATTATTGTAAGCTCTAAAGCCACTCCTACAACTATGCAGCAAGAAATGGCCTGTGGACATGTTTGCAATGGGATGCAGTTACAATCCCGGCGTTCAGGATCCCGGCGTTCAGAATCCCGACGCCGGAATCCCGACCGCCGAAATGCCGACACATTCTCCCTCCGTGGGTGTCCACGACACCCCTGGAGGGAGAATAAATGAGTGTGCCCGCTGCGTGGCGAGCGCAGCGAGCCCACAAGGGGGGGCGATCCACGTCCCCCCCTTGTCTGCATTTCGGCTGTGGGGATTCCGGCGACGGGATCCCGACCGCCGGGATTCAATACTGAATCCGTTTGCAATAGGTTATTTTATGTATGTTCTAATGGGTCACATGTGTGTCCTATTAGATAAATTGAAGGCAATACATATCTGCCCACTAGGAACTCTTCTCCAATCATGTTTGAGCATTTTAGTAATTAGAAAGTTCTTCTGTTTATTTCAAGAGCTATAATTATTTTAAAACTATATTTTCTAAAATATGATTGTGTCTCAGAAGATTTACATTAGTACAATGGCAGATGTGTTACGTGGTCATATAGGGAAAAGTCGACCGATTTCATGGTATTATTTCTTGTCATTAAATACGTGTGTAATACTTTGTGTATACAAATTGAAGGCACGGCATCATTGTATACACAATTTTCTTTAATGACAACACCTGGTTTGTGTAATGTTTATCCCTTAAGCGAGGAGGCTGATATTTTTTCCTTACTAAATAAAGAACTCTATTCTTTAGGTTGGGTTACATTACAGTCCCAATAAAGTTATGATGTCATTTTCTAAATTTATCCCACTCAAATACACCGTCAACTTCAGAACACATGGTCCGATCTTACCAGATAATTAAAGGAAGGGAAAAGTATGTGCATGGTAGGAATACAAATGTCTGCGTAGCTACTGCACGGAAATAAACAAGGTTATGAAAAACAGATGTCGGATTATTCATTCAGCATTAGAATAAGTCTAGAATTGAGGTATATAGGCTCCTAAAACACCCATATGACAAACAATCAACAGATTTGACATTTCACGGTATTCAGATTCATAAAATAGAAACATAAAACAGTTATTATTGCATTCTAAAATAATTTATAGGTATACTACTTACAGTAAATCAACTTCTAGGTGATTCAATAAATAGTACATTTTTCCATATGTGTAAGGGTCATCACCCTGTAACTAAACCAATTGAATGCCAAGCGAATTTGTCGAAATGGGTAAAACAAATTGCTAAGAAAATGTTTTTATTCATCATAATGAGCTGAGATGTTTACCTTATATAGTAAATATGTTTTAATACACAACATTTTTTTATTTGAATTTATATAACAAATGGGAGCGACGTTGGCATTTTTAGCAGATATTTTGAACATCTCTCACGGAGATGTTGGCACTCAAAGGGTTAAAATGTTCTCCGATCACAGCATCTTTTTTTGAGATCCAAATGAAGCAAACATTTTTAGACATACAGTTGTGCTCATAAGTTTACATACCCTAGCAGAATTTGTGATTTTCTGGCCATTTTGTCAGAGAATATGAATGATAACTCACAAATTTTTAAATCATAATGACTCTGACAAATGGCCAGAAAATGACAAATTCTGCTAGGGTATGTAAACTTATGAGCACAACTGTAATTTAAACTCGCACTAAGGGGGTCATTCTTGTTGACCCACAAAGCTGCGAAATTCGCAGCTTTGCGGGTCATCTAAACGCCATCCGCTGCCCGCACGAAGATCCTCCCGCCTCACTTATCCGATTTATCAGAGAAACCGGCCCAAATCGGATGCGTTTCACATCCCATCCGACCTCAGGTCAGACCCTACAGATTGAACATGTTGGATCGGACCCATCAGCGGCACATCGCGGGTGCTTCTTAGCACCCACAATGTGTTGGCTCTAATCAGTAGGTGTGTGCCAGTGGTGAAGCACCGCTGGCACACACCTATGCTCAGCACTTCCCGTACACTGTGGACTGCCTGCCCTTCCAAAACACTGCCCCCACACCCGGGCGCTGAGAGCAGCCCGGACAACGGCACTGCTCAGGTTTTATTTTTTATTCTCTTGTTCCCGCAGCTCCCCGGGAATCGAATGCGATTTATCCCATGTAAAAAATGGCACATCAAGTGCCAAATCATTAGTGATCTCTCCCAGGGGGAGCTTAGGGGAAATTAGGTCCAACTTGTCCTTCGGACAAGTCGGCCTAATGAATGGGGGTTTAGAGTGTTTAAGAACCATATAGGATAAAACAGATGGCTGAGATGATTAACTAGTGAAGACTACTGTATGCAGGCCCAGTAATAGTTTTCTGTCCTCAATGTGAGAACAGGTGAAGCTATTACATGCAAGAGTGCACCATCACCCTTCACCACCCATCTCACAGGACAGTGGCGTAACTTATGAGTGGTTGGGCCAGGTGCAAAAATATAATTTGGTCCCCCCTTCTCCACTCCAACCCAAGTTCAGAATATGCCATACAGCAGTAGGTGGCAGCTGTGGGCCCTTTAGTCCCCCAATTCACCTGCTGCACCAATGGTAGTTCCGCCTCTGTCACAGCTCCACGTTCAGATGCACTTATTTTAAATTTTATTGATTACATGTGCCAGGATGGTGCTGGTTCTTGTTACAAAAATGTAGAAGTAGTTCAAGACACCACAAGTCAGTCAATAGTACCTAAACAAGAGAAAACAGGACATTTAAACCCCAAAGTTACATTAGTAGCCAGCATTATCTAGCATCCGCTAGGTTGCGGGTGTGGTATGCGTGTCATAACGGTTACAACTTGACTTGGCCAAACAGCGGCAGCAATGTAGTCCATTATGAGTATGGCTACATCTGTAGGTAATAAAACATTTTTTTGTAACTGAAAATGGAAAACTGCATAAGAATTATGTGGATATTTTATATCTTGGAATTGATCCATAATTTGTCATATAGAAAATACTGTCTGCAGGAATACTTCATTTAGAGCTTGGTACTGTAGTTCTGAAGTAGCAATTTCTCAGCATGAAAACCAAACTTTAAGTGTGTTTAACCTCTGTGTACTCTTCTATGCTGTGATATTTCAGTGGAACTCAAAAAAAGCATCAATTACTTGGCACATCAATAAGCTACTTTAAATTGACGTATTATTGTCTAAAGTCAAATACTATATAGAATAAATTGTATGAATGTTTTGGGGGAAATACTAATTTCAAATGTATACTTGTCACATTTAGAACATTAAGAATGTATATATGCATCTGAAAATGATCAGGATTATCCAGCTGTTCTTGATTTGTCTACACCCACTCTCTTGTGGAAACCTAGTTGAAGGAATATATTTAACCCTTTGAGTGCCAAGTGAATTTGTGAAAATAGGTGTGAAAATTGCCACGCAAACATTTGCATTCCTTAAAATGACCTGTAATGTTTACCTTATATAGGAAATATACTTTTTCTTTTATTTACCATTTTTTATTTGAATTTATATAACAAATGTGAGCGACGCTGGCGTTTTTAGCAGGTATTTTGTACATCTCTCACAGAAATGTTGGCACTGAAAAGGGTTAAGGTAGTCAGACATTTTTTTAACCAAATGGTTTGGAGCACTTGAAAAACTGCTGAACATTTCAGGACATTTGCATAAGTTGGAAATATTTATTTACATGTCTGAAACTGTATATTTTGTTATAAACTTGGGACTCCCTTCTTATATTTCAGAGACATTTCTCAAATGTTCTGCATTTCCACAACGAACAGAACAGTAAAGGGAGACAGAACTTAAGGTGCGTACACACAGAGGCGATTTTGTGCAAAATCGCAGGAAATATGGTCGCTGAGCGACCATATTGCCCGCAATGGGAGTGTGCACCAGCGATATATCGCCGGGTGCGCGCTCCCGTTTTTGCCCCTGTGGTGATCGCTGGTCGCAGGAACATGCTCCTGCGACCAGCTGATTACCACTGCCGGGCTCCCCCCGGCAGTTTCTTTTTCATCAGCGACCATCTCTGGTCGCTGATGTAAAGTAGAAACTGAGCAATATATTGCTCAGCCATATATTGCTCAGCAATATATGGCTGAGCAATATATCTCCCCCGTGTGTACACAGCATTAGCATTACAGTAAATAAATAACAATAGTTGAGTACAGGTAACAAAGCACCACAATACAATACACAAGGGTTGGTATCATTTGGTCTACAGCATGATGGTCGACAGTCATTAGGTCGACACCATTAGGTCAACATGGGTCTAGGTCGACATGGTTGTAGGTCAAAAGGTCATTAGGTCGACAGGTCGTTAGTTCGACAGGTCATTAGTTCGACAATGTCTAGGTAGACAGTCAAAAGGTCGACATGGGGTTTTTCACTTTTTTTTACCTGAATGTCAACACAGTCGACAAGGACAAGGTGGTCTGATGGCAGGATGTGAGCAAAGCAGAGATGGTCAAGGCATGAGGCAGGAGATTGGAGGAGCGACCTCAGAACTAACTTATGCAATGGAAGGCTACACTTTTGATGAATAAGTGCAGCCTCAGTGCCCATTGGAGATGTAAGGAGCAGTGGATTTAGAGATGGCCTTTAATGTGAGGGTGTGGATTCTATAGGAGAATGGGAGCCAGGGCAGATTTTGGCAAAGGGGAGTGGCAGAAATGGAGTGGTGGGAGAGCAGTGACAAACGCAGGATCTTTAGAGGGGGGTTTCCAAATGTAATCCAAATGATCCCACTGGAGTAAGTATGGGAGTCTGGGGAGCGGTAAAATCCTGAAAATTGGTCTTTTTATACACTGGATACTGTATGGAATACTGTATTGATATTTAACAGTACAGATGGTCTATAGCAGGGGTGGCCAACCGGTCAGAGGTAAAGAGCCGAAAAATATCGGTAGTCAAGCTAAAGAGCCGACATAATGCGCGCGCCGAAGGCGAAAGCGCCAAAAAAGGGGCGTAGTCTATTTTGACCCCTTGGGTGGGTGTGATACAAATATGCCTCCAATAGTGCATTGCCATATATACGTATGCCCCAAATAGTGCCAGATACACATATGCCCCCCACACGGTGCCAGGTATGCCCCTACGGTGCCAGAAAGCTGGTATGCCCCCACAGTGCCACAAACTGCTATGCCCCCACAGTGCCATAAACTGCTATTCCCCCACAGTGCCACAAACTGCTATGCCCCCACAGTGCCACAGACTGCTATGCCCCCACAGTGCAAAATTCCCAGCAGCAGCACTCACCGTTGTTGCTGCTGCTGCCGGGCGGGGAGAGGACAGTATGGCGTCCCCCTGCAGTCCTGTCATGTCACTGAGGGGAGGAGAGCACAGCACAGGACACTGCGCGTCTCCTTCCCCCTCACTTCCCTGTGACTGGTCCGTCCACCAATCAAAGCTCGCTGGCCGGCTCCTGATTGGCTGCTGGCCTGCGAGCTCTAATTGGCGGACGGCCCAGTCACAAGGATGCACAGTAAGGGGTAGGAGAGATGCGCGATGCGCACTCTCCTCCCCTCAGAAGGAGAAGGGATTCAGGGAACCGGCAGCAGGGGGTACTGGGACGGACGGTGGGCGGCGGGCAGCCGTGGGAGCAGGAGCCACACTTTACAAGGGGGAGAGCCGCATGAGGCTCAAGAGCCACGGGTTGGCCACCACTGGTCTATAGTATAGGTTCTTTCAAACACTAAAGGTCCATACACACTGGGCAACTATGCGAATACATGCAGCCTAGTGAATGTTCCAATGATGAATCATATATTAAATCCAGATACATATGGGTGATCGGCAGTCAGGATGCCAGTGGTCAGAATACAGACAACAGGGGTTAGGTGAGCTCCACCACCTGTAATGGTAAGGGGAACTACTCCACCTCTACCACAGCAATGTACAGTAATTCCAACAGAAAAGCCTATCCCAGCGACATAGTTTTCTGGTACGGCATATGTGATGCCATGCCATTACTGCCGCTGAAGTGTAAAACAAAGAAGAGGAAGCTGGTGGTGGGACAGAAACAGATATGTGTATAAGGTGCACTTACTGTGGACATTTTGTGTAAGGGGTATTACTGCTGTGAGCGTTATGTGTATAAGCAATACTACTGTGGTCATTATGTGTAAGCGACACTACTGTATGGCATACATGTATAAGAGTACTACTGTGTAGCATAAATTGAAGAATGGGCACTACTGTGTGTCATAACATGAATAAGGGATACTACCTTGTGTGTAATATTAATCAGGTTCACTAACTTTGGTTTAATGTGAATATGATTGTGCTAGTCTGTGGCATAATTTGAATTGGGGGTATAATTGTGAGACTATGGTCCCTTTATAAAGTATGGGAGGTAAGGCACAATTGTAAAGTTGCAGGGACTGCCGAAAACCCCTCAACACTGAAGTCATCTGAATGTAAACATTAAAACATAATCATCCAGAGCAGTGGATCTCATTTCGATGTGAATGGATTGAGCATTGTTCCAGCTGACTTGGAAGTAAGTAGTTGTCTCCGACATGCATGTACAGTATGATCCAGTTCTGTGTCCAGGGACTTAATAAATGCCAATCTGTTATCCCGGAATGCTGTCTACCTGCTGAGAATAAAGAACCAGACTTCATCTGTAACCGATGTATGCGATTCCTTGTCACAAAATATTCCACATACAGACATTTTATATAAGAAGTAGGAATTAATTAATTAAGACAATCTGAAGTGAACATGAATATGATAAATATTATTTAGATAATTGAAGCCAGTTCATCAAAGGTCTTTAGAGTGTTTGTGAGGAATTCAATCATAATGAATAAACCATGAAATAAGCTGATAGTAGAAAAAATACCATCATAGGTTTTAAGTCCCTGAGGGATGTTAGTTATAAAGAATAACCTTTAACTTTTGCTATTTGAGCATATTTTCAAGAACCATAATGATTAAATATGAATTAGATATCTCACTAGCACTTAATCTAACTGCCTATCTCAATACATTTTGGTTGTCTTCTCAAATAATTGGTACACTAGATGTTCTCCTCTATTCATTGTGCAAATAATTTTATTTTACAGTCTTTTAATAAACATCAACAGTTGTCTCTGCTAGATTGTACATAATGTGGACAACCTGCACAAAGGTTTGAACAGTTTTTCCGATGGTTCGCCTATTTATTTTTTGGCCTATCCAATTTGGATATTTTTCTGTTGACTTGATTGCAGTGTGCAGTTTTTGGGATCAATCTGACATAATTACTTCTGATACAAAGGGGGAGTTACAACCAAGTAAAAGGGGTAGCAATAGGCACATGTTTTGCACCCGGCTATTCAAAAAAAAATTTGTTTAAAAATGGTAGACTAATCTAAATGCGGTTTTAACCAAATTGAGGATTTTCACTAACAAGAAACCATGAGAAACCCGGACTCACATCAAACCTCCAATTAAGTGTAAGAGCTTACAACAAGAAAACACTAACTCAGAACAGGCAAGAAACACGAAGTATAGCAAATTTGTAGTAAGGTACTCTGGAGAAGAAAAGATTTAAGGAAATCCACAAAATAAGTTAAAGTCATAGATTAATAAGGTCTATTGGATTGGGAAAACAAATGCCCACCACATTTAAGGTTGCCTTTATTGTTCAATATAATCATATTCTACACCATCATGTCTAATGCGGCAAAGCGATTATCCCAATTTCCTGTAAAAACTTACCATTTTGAGCTTAGGTTAACAGTATTTACTCATATATGAAAATACATCACTCATTCAGGATTGAATAGTTTATCTCCACTTTACCGACTGTACTTCGTATATTGAGATAATTATGCCACACATTTAAACCTACATTCAGATTCACATAACAAACTTTTGAACTTTCCTGTATAAAAAAGAAGCATTCTTCTGTATACAAAATCTAAAAAAGTTAACATATTAATAAACATAACATATTTCAGAATACATCTTTTCATTAACCTCACATACATCTGTAAAATAAAAAATAACATTAAAAACAGATGCTATGAGTGTTTCTTTTTGATTGTTGTACGATAACATTACAGTTACTCCATATTTTTTAAATTATGTTGATGTTCATAATTAACAACAGCCTAGTGTTTTTTTTATCATCACTTTAACACAGGTTCATCACAAAGGCATCAAATTCCATTCTGAAATCTGGAACCTCAGGAGGATGATGTGGAGCTGGCCTGTGAGTTTCACTAAAGAGGAATCACAACTTTCTTTTAAATAACAAACTTATTGAAGACTTCGTTATCTGCATTTTTTTTCTACATTTTTCTTATAAAGATTATATCCAATGTGCTTTGCAATTTTGGAAGCTCCAGTTTATATAACTTCTTCTCTGACAATGACAACACAAACTTATACTTCTCAGGCTGAAGCAGGGAGGCTAGTCTCATACACACAGTAAAGTGACATAATGTGACAAGCTTGATGAATAGAATGGTCTAGTGGATTTATTAAAGGAAGTAAGGGGACGTGGGTCTATGGGAAACAAAACATTTTTTCCCATAGCACACCAAGGGGCATTAGCAATAAGATGGTAGTAAGTAATTTAAAGGTCTTAATTACATATATTCACAAAAATATTGTTAGCCTCGAGGTCATCGTCAAAGCTTCTCTGATACTGGAGGTCCCAACACTGCATGATAACAGTAGCCTCTATGGACCATATAATTGTCTACTGTAAGGCTATATGATAATAGCACATCTGAATATATAATAAAATATATTATTTTTACACTCCAGACTGATCAGTCATTTACTTTAAAGTATTACATGTATGAACTGATAATCCACAATAGGCAAAGGAAAACATTTCCACCTTAGTAGCACAATTATCTTTAGCACTCAATAGTTTTTTTTTTTTTTTATCTTTTCCTGAAGTGCAGTTTAAGGCAATCAATCTTTCTCTTAATATGACTTACTCTCTACTTGCAAACTAACAGACTCAGGGCCTTATTCTAGTTCACTCTTTCTGACAAAATCCTTCTTAGATGGACAAAACCATGTGCACTGCAGGGGGCAGATGTAACTTGTGCAGAGAGAATTAGATTTGGGTGAGTTATTTTGTTTCTGTGCAGGGTAAATACTGGCTGCTTTATTTTTACACTTCAATATAGATGTCACTTTGAAGTAAAACTCCACCCAAATCTAATTCTCTCTGCACAAGTTACATCTGCCCCACCTGCAGTGCACATGGTTTTGTCCATCTAAGAAGGATTTTGTCAGAAAGAATGAACTAGAATAAGGGCCTCAGTCTCATGGTTCAATATTAGCCCAATCAGAACATACCATTAAGCGGTTTGGTCTGATTTCAGCCAATTCCGATGGATCTGGCCGTGAAATCGGACCAAATCAAATGCACGTGACATGCCGTCGGGACGGATGCGTGGCCCCGTGCACATCGGACCTGGACCCTGTGGTCACATCGGCGGGACATCAGATGTCTCACAATCGGATCCATCAGTGGCACATCAAGGGTGCTTTTTATGCACCTGCATTATTCATTAGAGAAAGAATTTGCTTTTGCAAGTGATCCAGAATCAGGCCCTGTATTTCAGTTGATAAATGTATTATATAATTTAACAACAAAATATATTGTATCTAAAAAAACACATGCAAAAATCACATAGCATAAAGAATGCAGCTTTGTTCTTGCCTCTCTTGACTCTGCTGGACAATGTTCCCCAGGCTATCCATTTACCACTATGGAGAAAAATCTTTACAGTATATTTGTAAAGTCTCATGTTTAATATCTTTTAGCTTAGAGTGTTTCATTCAGTGCTAGAAATGGAAAATTAATTAATTGAAAGCTCTATTTGTATCTGTATATCCATATATCTACTCCTTGAAAAAAAATACTCTTTACAAAAAAGACATCTATTTTGTTGAATTTAATACAGCTTAATTATTCTTTGTCTATTGCCAATTCCATGTCCTAAAATACTGTTAACTGTCAATTTATGAGCTGTAAGCCAACAAATTAACTAACCTTACTTTCTATCACTAATCTGTACTTCGAATCAAAATATTTATTTTGGAATGTAATGGAAAGTTTATCCTCACCTGGGACAAAGGCACCTCTAGAGGTCTACCGGCTTATAAAGGAGCAGTAAAATAAAATTGGCTACTTATATTGTATGTGTCAGTCAAATTTGGACAGTGCCCTACTTATGAATTTTTTGCCGTATAACTGCATTCATTTTCATGTTTTAGCTGCACCAGTTTAAGCCTACAGAAGCCTAAAGTCAATTGCAGCTTTTATTCCAGGAATATATTTTGGAATGTACCTATAGTAACAGAACAAAATAGAGCTGGTGGTTGCACACCTGAATCTGAATGTACGTGTAGATATAGAGATTTTATATATATATATATATATATATATATATATATATATATATATATATATATATATATATATATATATATATATATATATATATAGATGCACAGTATCCAGCACCCACGGACTTTCACTTAATAAGAATTCATACCAAACAGGCTCCTATATATATATACACATATAAACAAGAATAACCCTTTCACTGCGCTATATATGTATGTGTGGCTGCAACTCTATAGGTCCCCCTTGTTAGTGGGGGAAGAGATACAGATAGAAAAGACGATATAGAGTGCGCCTCTAAGTGGAACGTCAACTATTCTTGGACAAACTGAAAGGTGGAATAGGACTATTCTGTCATTACTGTACATCGACGATAACTTGTTGATGTGGACCAGGGAGAAAGAGGAGTTCAATAAAATCATGGAAGAAATCAATTTAAAAGATCTGACTATAAAATTTACATATACTTGCAGTTACTCAGAAATACATTACCTGGATGTCCTAATAATGCAAAAGGGAGGGAGACTCTCCACATCCATATACTACAAACCTAGAGACAAAAATACATTCCTACATGCCTCCTCCTTTCATCCGATCGCCATGAAACGTAGCCTGCCTTACTCTCAATTCCTTAGAATTTGAAGAATCACAAGTGATGAACAATTAGCAGAAACGCAAATGGATTAACTTATGAAAAAATTCTTACAACGGGATATAAGAAACCGGATTTGGAAGCTGTTAAAAAGAAAGCTATGTTAACATCAAGAAAGCAATGTTTGAAATCCAAAGAGAAAAGTAGAAATGAGGAGATTCTCCCATTTGTAACACAATATACTACTTCCAGTACCAAGATCTCTAAAGTGGCTAAACGGTTGTGGCCTATCATACAAAATGACCCAGGATTGAAACCATTACAAAAAACAAGGTTACTTAATTGTCAAAAAAAGAGGGAGGAACTTAAAGGATCTACTTGTGAAGAATGATGTGTCTACTACCAGCCAATTGACCAGGAGCCACACCCTTACAAAGAAACCTGGTTCATATAGATGCACAGGATGTGCTACTTGTAGCCACTTAGAAGTAGGGCCAGATATTACACACCCACATTCTGGGAAAAGGTTGGCAATAAAACATGTGCTAAGTTGTCACAATAAGTTTGTGATTTATGTAATAAAATGTCCCTGTGGACTGGCCTATGTGGGCAAAACGGTGTGTTGCTTTAGAGAGAGGACAGGGTAACACAGGTCGGCCATTCGCCTGGTGCTGGCAGGAAGGGAAGTGGATCAACCAGTGGCCAGACACTTCAAACAAGCAGGACACTCTTTGGCCCAACTACGATATAAATTGGTGGACCACATCCCCTTTTGAGAAGAGGTGGCGACAGAGGACATTTTTTGTTACAAAGAGAAGTCCAATGGATAAGAAAAATGGACACACTTGCCCCTAAGGGTCTGAATGAGAACTGTAGCTTAAATTGCTTTATATAAATTGCTAACCATAAGAGATATTTCTTAAAGGATAATGTACTATTAATTCCATTTAGGATTGAAAATGTGGAAGTGCTTTACACTGTGATTGAATATGAGGTCGGTTTAGATGCTTGATAGCTTAGATTTGCAGGAGTAAATTCTTTCATTATTGTATCACTAATATATTTATTCACGACAATGAGGCTATCGATTACTTTTATATATAGATGTGTTATTTTGTAGATGTAATCTTTACATCCTCTGTCGTTTAGACACTCCAGATAAGCTAAAGAGGGTTGGAAGCCGCCTACGACAGGGATGCGGCCAGTGAAGGCACTGCTAGGAGACAGGGAAGCCGGAAGACACCATGTGCTTTCAGCAAGCTGGGTCACATGGTTGGTCAGAAGTCTCCTGTATGTCCCAGAGCGCTGATGCAGGATGCAGGAACGCTGCGTGTGGAAGTGCGCTCCCTCCCCCTGACGCAGTCCAGAGTTGCCTGTGAGCTGGGTCATCCTACACTGAATTGGTAAGGTATAAATACTGTCTTATTTTACTGCACTCTACACCCTGATGAAAAATGTATCAATACATTTGAAACTTTGGATCAATTTGCTGGATTGCTGAGTCATTTTTTTGTTGGAGTGCCACCCTCTATGTGTCTATATTTGGAGTGGGTTCGACTTCTCTCAGAAGGGCACCCAGACCCGTGTTCACTGTAAGTGGAGTGCCGGCCATCATTTGTATTTATTATATATATATATATATATATATATATAGACAGTTGGGTTCTCAGGTTGGCACTCTGGTTAAAGATAAAACTGTTCCGGTGCCAGGCACATAATGTGGTTAATAGAAAGCACTTACCCCCTCGCAGAAAGGATTGGAGCCGGCACACGGTAGTAGGTGAAGAAAAAAAGGGTTTATTGCAATTACATCATTGCACAAAGAGACAGCTGCCGACCTGACAGTCGTTTCAACTGCATGTGAGCAGTTTTCATCAGAGGAATGATGAAAACTGCTCACATGCAGTTGAAACGGCTGTCAGGTCGGCAGCTGTCTCTTTGTGCAATGATGTAATTGCAATAAACCCTTTTTTTCTTCACCTACTACCGTGTGCCGGCTCCAATCCTTTCTGCGAGGGGGTAAGTGCTTTCTATATATATATATATATATATATATATATATATATATATATATATATATCATACAAACATATACTCAGATGTGCGCTCAGTCTACTGTATTTTTGAATAGTAAGCTAAAGAGGGTTGGAAGCCGCCTACGACAGGGATGCGGCCAGTGAAGGCACTGCTAGGAGACAGGGAAGCCGGAAGACACCATGTGCTTTCAGCAAGCTGGGTCACGTGGTTGGTCAGAAGTCTCCTGTATGTCCCAGAGCGCTGATGCAGGATGCAGGAACGCTGCGTGTGGAAGTGCGCTCCCTCCCCCTGACGCAGTCCAGAGTTGCCTGTGAGCTGGGTCATCCTACACTGAATTGGTAAGGTATAAATACTGTCTTATTTTACTGCACTCTACACCCTGATGAAAAATGTATCAATACATTTGAAACTTTGGATCAATTTGCTGGATTGCTGAGTCATTTTTTTGTTGGAGTGCCACCCTCTATGTGTCTATATTTGGAGTGGGTTCGACTTCTCTCAGAAGGGCACCCAGACCCGTGTTCATTGTAAGTGGAGTGCCGGCCATCATTTGCATTTATTATATATATATATATATATATATATATATATAAATATATATATATATATATATATATATATATATAGACAGTTGGGTTCTCAGGTTGGCACTCTGGTTAAAGATAAAACTGTTCCGGTGCCAGGCACATAATGTGGTTAATAGAAAGCACTTACCCCCTCGCAGAAAGGATTGGAGCCGGCACACGGTAGTAGGTGAAGAAAAAAAGGGTTTATTGCAATTACATCATTGCACAAAGAGACAGCTGCCGACCTGACAGTCGTTTCAACTGCATGTGAGCAGTTTTCATCAGAGGAATGATGAAAACTGCTCACATGCAGTTGAAACGGCTGTCAGGTCGGCAGCTGTCTCTTTGTGCAATGATGTAATTGCAATAAACCCTTTTTTTCTTCACCTACTACCGTGTGCCGGCTCCAATCCTTTCTGCGAGGGGGTAAGTGCTTTCTATATATATATATATATATATATATATATATATATATATCATACAAACATATACTCAGATGTGCGCTCAGTCTACTGTATTTTTGAATGTGGTCTGTCACATATATGGATAGCCCAGGTGCAGTGCAGCCTCAGCTCCCACAGAAGGCTCTTTCAGACCTCCAAATCATGGTACATGTGAAAAAGAATGGAGGAGGCGCACTTGTAAGCAATAAGTAATACACAATTTACTCAAAGATAAAAGCTCACATACACAGGGGTTTTAAAAGATGCATATAAATGTCACCAGCGTCCAAAAGTGCATACAGACGGAGATCCTGGTTCAGCTACACAGCAATGCTTCTCTCCGCAACACAAGACACAGAACAGCGGGTTCACCGTCAGGATGGACAAGCCCTCAACGCGTTTCGTCCAATGGACTTCGTCAGGAGGCGTGTCTGTTGGTTTCCAGAATCCGGATATATAGCCTGAATGTCTACTACACAGTTGACACTCCTAATTGTTATATAGCTACATTACCGGCTACTTATCACAGCTTATCATGTCTAACTGGTTTTGCACACTAATCAATCACTTTAAAATACAATACAAATAAAAATCAATTTAATTACATAATTAAAAAACAGTATAAGAACAATACACAATGCAATTTAAAACACAATTATGGAAGGATAGTATAAGATAATTATTCATCTATAACATTCTTCATCAGCGGACAGTTACCACGTTAGAAAATTATTTACTATCTAAAAGAATTCCGAGAAGGTTAAGACTGAATAAGAATCCCACATTCGGTAATGACAGAAAAGAGTTTATTGACGCCTGGTGCGCCATTTTAGACGAAAGTTCTTCTCAGCTGATGAGACTCATAATTAAGGAAAGAAAGAGTGAGATTGTTGGTTTAGATGCAGAAATTATAGCGTTGGAAACAAAGCTTGATTTGGTTAAAGACCTCAAGGAATTGAAAGAATTGAAATCATATAGTGAAAATAAGATTAAAAAAAATCGAGGATGATGTGGTCGATATTAAAGTGAAAAAATTCAAACGGGACCTCAATGATTATCGTGAGGGGAATGTCTACAAATGGCCCCATCGGATGATTTCAGAAATGGGAAAACGATGCTTATAAGTTCTACCGTAAATTACGTTTACAGGAATACCATGACAAATGTTTTAAAAAAGACACAGAGCCATTAGCCATTAAAGAACCAATTTAGATCAAGTCCACTTTTGATTCTATCACCAATAACCAGACCTTGAAAAGCTTCAATAAAGCACTTGATCACTTAGCTACGACAGAAGGAAACAGAGTCCCCCAAAACAGCTCTAACATGTCCAAAGCAGAAAGCATCTGCCTAGAGAACTTTAGTAAGGATCAATCGATTGTCATCCGCCCAGCCGACAAAGGCGGGGGAATCATGGTGCAAGATCTACAACAGTATAAAACAGAACTGTATCGACAACTTGGTGATCAAGATGTACACACCGAATTACCGGGTGAAGGAATTATAAATGATTTGACAGTGAAAGCATTGTATGAAGAGTTCCCCATAGCTCCACTACTGTATTCATTACCCAAACTACATAAAGATATGGCCAATCCGCCCAGACGCTGTATTATAGCAGCACGTGACTCAATATATTATAAAATGCTAAATACCTTGACTTCTGTTTCCAACCAACCATACAATCTCAACCCACCTACTTGAAAGACACTACTTTTTACTCTGCACTATGGACATAGTGAGCAGAGGCGTAACTATAGCACCGCAGCCCCCGCGGCCGCGGGGGGGCACTGTGCATGTGTGGGCGCCGGGGGGCTGTGGTGCTATAGTTAGCCCCCTCCCGTCCGCCCATCTGCCACCCGCCAATCCGCCGCCCGCAGCCTTACCTGACTTCACTGTTCCCGTCCCGGCTCCCTTGCTGGCTTCATTCTTCTGCTAGTAAGACGGACCACAATAAAATGTCCGCCCCATATAGCAGACAGTTCTCTGACACTGTCTGCTGTATGGGGGCGGACATTTTGTGTTGGTCCGTCTCACTAGCAGAAGAATGAAGCCAGCAAGGGAGCCGGGACGGGACCAGCAAGACAGGTAAGGATGCGGGCGGGGGGTGCGGCGGGGGGCGCCCCCCATTAATGGCGGGGAGGCGCCCAATTCGTAGTTACGCCACTGATAGTGAGTTTACATACTAACATTCCTCACTCTGCCGGCATTGAAGCGGCACGTCGTCTGCTGTCCAACAGCAGTGTGTATGAGGACCGAATGTTGCATTTTTTCTTAAAATGCTTTCTTTAACGCTCAAAAGAAATTATTTCCTATTTGATGGAAAATGGTATGTGTAATGCAGGGGTTGCGCAATGGAATCTTGCGTAGCTACTGCGTTCACAAGTAGCTTCATGTTTGAGGTTGAGAAAGATATGTTTTCCAGTAATTCAGAATGGTCCAAATACATTCATCTATTTGTTAGATATATAGATGATTTACTGGTCATTGGGACTGGCAGTAAGACAGATTTCATGAAATTGATGGAGAGTGTGAATGCGGCCCATCCCACCATCAAATTCACATTTGAGATTAGTTAGCTGTCGGTCCACTATCTAGATGTACTGTTCTCACTATTAGGAATAATAAAATTACCACCGGTCTGTTGAAAAAAAAAAAAACAGACCGTAACACCGTGCTTCTTTCTAGTAGTGCCCATCCGTGATCAACACCTGTAGCTTCATGGAGACATCCTCATACTAGAGCCAGAATACCCATCCGTCATGTTTTGACGTGCAGTACTACGCATGTGATATATATTATCAGCTGTCCGTGTGGTCTCCTTTATGTTGGAAAACCCACACGGCAGTTTAAGGAACGCATGGCGGGGCACCATTCACATATCAGGCAAGCCCTAGAAGGCAAAAGTGGTCCATTAGAACAGCCTGTCCCTAGACACTTTAGGGAATTCAAACATGGTTTAGCCACTTTACGCTATACCATAATTGATCATGTCCCCAAAAACCTTAGAGGGGGCAACCGTTATAAGAAATTGTTACAAATGGAATCCCGCTGGATACATAAGCTCAACACAGTTTCCCCAGCTGGGCTTAATGAAACTTGTAGTATGTTATGCTTCTTATAAGCTATCGGTACTTTATCATACTTTTTACTAGTAATCTTTACCCCTTTTTTCATGCGCTTATTTGCAGCATTAGGATTATTCTTGCCCTGACTGTTTTGTTCTGATTCCGAGCTGCGTTAAGGTACCTGTTAGATAGGCTTAATTCACAGCCATTTTTATATATTCTCGATACAGGGTCATCTTTCTGCATGTCAATAACATTTGTAATATAACACTGTTTGTTGAATTTTTTATTCACTATGTTTTAATTTGTTTGTTTAGGGTACGCGTCGCTAGACGGTGACGTCATCTGACTCGCAATGGGGAGCGGACGCCCTTCCCATGGTGTGGTGTAAGGTATCTATACTTGTACATGCACTTGTTATATTTGAGCTTGAAAAAGATCAGTAAAGATCGAAATGTTGCTGCCAGACTGTGGGTCTGTGTATCATTTCATTCAGCAAGTCCTGCGAGTGCCGCCAGCTGTCTGTCTATATATATAGTATCTGTATCTGTATGTATCTGTATCTGTATGTATGTCTATATATATTCCCATGCATATGCCCTTATCTTGTTGCTTGTCTTGTATATTTCATGTCACCCAGTGTCTCCCAATTCTTATTGCGTGTGTCCCACGGCGTATCTATTCTTTTCACGTATTCCTTTGCCTTATGTTGCATTATACGCTGATCATTTACATGCTTGTGTTCAACAGTTTGCCGGGCACCGTCACGGGACCTCCGTTACACTGTCACTCATTTTTTTGTATTCGGGTTTCCATGACAACTGACGACGCGGGATGACGTCATCTGTAGGCGCAACCCCTGACGCAGTTGAACGTGGATTCCTATCACCGGGTGTCTGGGATATAAGGTAGGATTTTTTCAATGTCTGTATCCTGATGACGATGTCATATTAGATATCGAAAACGTTTGAACAAGCTACTGCGTTTATTGCCTTCTTTCCTCGCCGAGTGCCGCCGTTACCCTGTTTAGATATATAGATAGATATATATCTATATCTATATCTATATATCTATATATATATCTATATATATATATATATATATATATATATATATATATATATATATATAGAATTTTGAAAGGAGGGCACTCACCAATTCGCAGATAAAATTTCTTATTTATTCAATTCATTAAAATATTGAACCTCAAACAGTCGTCAACGTTTCGGTCCGCATTTCAGACCTTCTTCAAGACTGACAGTATAGCAGCAAGAGATCATACTCCAACAGAGACCTAATTCACACTGATCCATGGTGAACCTATATACCCGCCTACACAGGAAGTGCCTTCCCATAGCCAATGGGGTTGCACTCTATTCTATTTTCTTACTATAAGTATCTAGGCTCATATTCCACTAAATTCAAACATGTAATGTATCACAGGGTGTACACATAACCTATATGATACC